>NW_020290021.1:0-303837 GCF_003144195.1 Ceraceosorus guamensis
ATAAGGATAGCCATAGCTTATACACCGAGGCTGTTTCAGGTGGTGCGTTTGTCGTTGTACGCATGCTGCGAAAAGTTGATCTGTCTTACACTGAAGGTCAATGCGCGTGTCCGCAAGAGCGCCCGCAAAACCGTTGTTCTCCACATGAGTACCTCGAGGCTGTCACAGCAGGCCGAACGTGGAGAACCATTCACGGAGCAGAATGCGTAATTCATCGATTTCGTCTTGGAGAACCATTCACGGGAATAGAATGCGTAATTCATCGATTTCGTTTGATTTACAGAGTCTTAAAACTGAGCAATTGAGCAAATGAGTTTCCGGCAATAGGACGGCATTGAAATATATAATGCAGGAGCACGAAAGTCAGGGTGTGAATAGCGCAAAGACGATCCGAGTTCCAAGCCAGGAATTGAAGAAATTATTGGCGGTCTTCGAGCGTACGGCTTAGTACTGAGCAGCGCACTCAATACGCTCTCCAACGGTTCCGAAGATGCGGTCCCAAATGCGCGTCTGCTTTCCGTAGTTCTTGCCGGACTTGCCGAATCGGTGGTGAAGATCGTGGTCTTCAACGGCAAGCTCCATGCCGAGGGGACGGAGCATCAGACCGAGAAGTGGGTGGGGCCAGTAAGCGCGGATACCCGAGTGTCCGAGAGCTTCAACGTAGAGCAAGTAGCAGATGGCGTAGTGAATCTCGACGAAGGACATCTTGGGCGTGACGAGAGAGGCGAGGAAGGGAACAATGAAGATCTCGATGCACTCCTGGATGTCGTCGGCCAAGATGGAGAGAATGGGTGTCGGGTGCTTGGTGGCGTGGTGCTGACGGTGGATGAACCACAGGCTGTCAAACTCGTGGCAGGATCTGTGGTAGAGGTAGAACCAGTAGTCGAGAGCAACCTCGAATGCCATAATCTTGGGGATGGAATAGATGCTCAAGCCCTCGAATGGGTTCGACATCTCTCCGCGCCATGACAAGATGAAGGGGCCGAGGGTGCGAAAGACGGTGTAGATGAAGATGGAGCGACCCAGGTGGTTGACGTGCCTGTCGTCGACCATGTCTCGTCCACGGTTGAGTTCGTCAAAGGTACCGTACGTGGCCATGTACTTGTGCAATCTTCCGATCATCAGGAACGCGAACAGGATGAAAGACAAGTGGTACAAGACCCATCCCGGCGCAAAGTGCAACTTGTGCTCTGTGGTGTCACGGGCAATATGAGGGGTGAGCGAGATGCTAATGCATGGTTGGCCATTCAGGCGTTACTCACCGGGCACAAGCTTGTTCCACGCCCAGTGAATCGCCAGAGGAATGGAAGCAGTGGGGATGATGAAGGCATTCTCACGCCACATGGGTTGGTAAGGAGGGGGGCCGCGCAGCTTTTCGGTTGCCGCTCTCCTTTGGTAAGAGACTTCGGGGCAAAGATCGAGCGAAGCGATGAACTCCCACAGAGTCCAGGTGGCGGGAGGCTTCAGCTGCCATGTACTGCGAGCGCAGGGACAAGCGACGGCAAATAAATGTCAGCGGAGGCGTTGAGTGGTACCGGTGCCGAGTGAACACTCACGTCTTTGGCCTGACACCGTACACCTTGTCGAAGTTCTTGCCCTCTGAGTCCTTGGCAATGGCTGCGTGGCCTGCGCCGCCGGGAGCGGTGGGAGCAGGCTCATCGCAAGCGTTGTCTGGCGCCAAGGAGGGCACGTTGCTGTCGGTAAGCTTCTGTTCGCCCATGTTGGGTCGACGGCTGGGCGCTTCGCCCATCGCCTTGGGGAATTGCGAAGGATCCGCCATCGTAGAGTCTATTGTGTTCGTGAAAAGTGTATCGAATGCCTCACGTTGACCTTACTTGTGAGAGGGTGGATGGTGGGGGTGGATTCAAGGCAAGGGATGGGCGTCTGCAGCCGTTATGTAGTCGCCCGCCCTCTTTGCTGCTTACCTTGAAGAGTGAGACGCTAAGGTCGAAAGGGAAATCTGGAGTGTGCGAATCGATCAGACACCAAGACGGGAATAATGCCCAAAGGCAGACGCTCAGACGTCATGCGCACCAGCTCGTGGCAAGAGCCAGCGCGCGGCGGCGCGGGGAAACAGAACTCAAGGGCGAACACCGCGCGATGCTGCTGGACTCAAGCTGCATGCTGCATGCGCGACCACAGCTAGGACACCGTCATTCGTGATTTCACGGCCTGGGCACTGCAGACTGCTGAGCTGGCTGAGCAGAAGTCACAGCTAGGTTTCAGAGCCGTGGTCCACGCACTCAATGACTGCAACCCTAACCCACCTTGATCGCTCGACGGACGACGCTGCCCTGACTCAGCAACATTCGCACTTCACAAGTACACTAGAGCCAAGCGAAGTTTGACATGCTTACGAGAGCCGCAGCATCGATCGCAGGCCGTTGACATCGCGCTGTGGGGTGGGCTTGAGTTGAGGTCGATTCGAATTCCGAATCTCATTGCGGAGGCTGGCCATGCAGAGTTTCGTGCGTCATAAGAGGAGCGACCGCGGTGGCTTGAGCACAGAGCCACTGCCGTCGTAGGCCTCTGGATGGTCATTCTGCCCCGATCGTCTAGAGCAAAAGCTAGCCCGGCTTTGCATCCGTCTCGCCACCTGAGCTTGGGCTTGCAGTTCTCATGCAGGCCTCATGCCGGAAATGCGAGCGACAGCAAGCGAAGCTTCCAGATTCGACCATGCAGACTGCTCCAGAGGCAGACCTTGCCACAAGCTTTGCTACCCCGCGACGCACGGCCGCATGAAGCGCTCGCCCGAAGGCCGAGGTGCAGGCTCCTAGCCTCGGCCGATTGTAGCTGTGGTGGTGCTGCAGCAGCAGCTTTGCTGTGGTGATTTTCCAGCACATAGAAAGGCGCAACAGACGCTTCGCCCGAACAATCGAGCAAGCGGCAGTTGGCCCGCCAACCAATCGAAGATCGAGCGCAGCTTTCAAATAATGTGCTCAGCAAGCGCACAGTCGATCCTCTGCTAGGATCGATCGATACGTGAAAGCGCTGCTCAAAACCGGGTGGAGGATTGTCAGGTCACGTGTCTCCGCCACCGCTCGATCTGCAATCAGGTTATCTTTTGATTCTGATTGCCAGTCTTATATAGCAGCGCTCTTCCGAGCCAAGCAATCAAACGGGAATCGCGCAAGCATTCGTGATCGGAGCACGCACGTTGCATTGTGGAATGCTGCGACACTCTTGATTGCTTCCCATTCATTCTACACAACGGTTAGAACACTGTAATCACCAGCCTTGGCCTCCATCGTCCGCGAATGCGCAGCAAGGCGTTGTCGGTTTCACACCGCTGCCAGCTGCGCTAACGTGATGTCCAGTTGTGTACGGGGAGCATGAGGCGTTACGATTGGCGGGCCCCCGCGCTGCAAGTTTATGCGTTTCGGGAAGTCGGCTTGTGAACCTCGCTGGCTGGACTCGCACTGAAATTTACGCAGATTCATCAGCATGCTACCCCGGCATGCCATCTTCACTCGTCACGCCCAATCATGCCGATAAGGTTGGCGAGGAAGGAAGCAGGAATACCCGAAGCACGGCACATCAACTCGGGTGCAAGCGCGACCTTGCGTGGGTGGTCGAGCCAAGGAAAAATATTCAATTACCTGGATAAATCGCTGGGCCTCATCGCTCCATTGCGCACAGACAACAGAAGCCTAAGCTCTAGATCTGACGACAGGAACACGAAGGCTCGCTGCTCACAGTCTGGCGTGTGGCTGCCCGATGCGTGCGCACAGATTCATCGCTTGGTCGAAGCCTTGATCGCTGATTCGTGCGTAGCGATACGGTCTTGCGTGATCTTTAGCAAGCGTCAAAGGTCGAAAGCTTGCGCCGTCACCTCTGGATGGATGGTGACATCTCGGCGAGGATAGCGATCGCGAGGTGGAGGCGCACAGGCTTATCACACTGCCAAGCTCCCGTGCGCTTCGCTCAGTCTAGCTCGCAACCATGATCTGCATCCATGGACCACAAGTTTCGAGTATTGCAGCCTCATTGCAGTATCGATGCGCACCTTTCATTGCCAGCTCTGGTTCTACATTTGGCGCCACGCTTCTCTCGACACGATGGGCGACGAAATGTGGACAGGTGAGATCAGGGTATTGACGGTGGTCATTTGTCAGAAAGTAATTCCCTGTCGCGGGTGCTTCGAGTACATTTCAACGTCGGAGCAGCAGCCAACCGGGCGGATGACGCCAATGAGTCGAGGCAAAGCTCCCTCGCCTCCTTCAAGCGAATATCTTCTACGACCGACAATTTTTCGCCGATCCCCTCTGCTTCGGGTTCTGTCTTGCGTCCTGCCTCTCACAAAATGCTCAAATGTCGAAGTTCAGCCAAGAGGAGTGGTGCAGTCCGTCCGGTGAATGGCTGAACTTGAGAGGACCGGAGTAGCTGGCCAAGTGGCTCTTGCCTTTGACGCCGCTGCCGTTGCCGCTGCCGCTGGTAGTAGACGACTCGAAGCGGGTGCTGGTTGTAGTGGACCAAGATTTCCCATGAGCAGTCTTTGTGGATGTCTCACAATGTCGAGATTCGGAGAAGCCGTTTTTGACCTTGTGCTTGTGGTGCTCGCAGAGGCTGGCTGGTTGTCTGTTGAAGAGCGCATCGACCTTGTCCATCGCTTGCTCTCGAAGATCTGCGTATGAGCAGGAAGGGAGCGAATGTCAGAAACGAGCTGGAGGGATACATCAAAGAAAAGCCCGCTCGCATCGTCCAGGTCTCTCCCCATACCCAATTGCACTCACAGCCGAAGCTTGGCACAGGTATCGCTGTGGTGCTCGATGTCATCGCGAGCAATGCAGCGAGACAGAGCAGCACGACGACCAGCGTCGGCTGTCTAAAGCTCGAGCGGATTCGACTTTGCCTGGTCATTTTGGTAGGTGCTGAAAAGTGGCTGTCTCGTGGCTATAGATCGTCGTGTCGTGGAGAAGACGGGGCAAGGAAGGTAGCTTTTCACAAAGCCTCGCCTTATACAAGACATGAATGGCCCTCCTCCCCCCCCTTTTGTAGCCAGAAAGGCGCAGACTCGTCTCACGATCGAGCAGCCCTACCTTTGCTCGTGCCGCATTGATCCAGCAGCAGTCGCAAGTCCGACGGGCGTACAAATTGGCTACAATACTCAGCAATGATGGTATCGCTACCACGTATACGCGGTGGCGCGCCCGCAACGCCAACGGTGCACGTTCGGCCAACACAGGACACTCTTCACTTGCCTGCTCGTGTCCCATTTGCAAATGGCGAATCCCCATCTCAATGAAGGGCAGCCTTGCTCGATATCGAGCCTCCGTTGGGGCCCACACATTTGATGTACGAAGCCAAGGGGCCTCAGATTGTGAGATGCACTTTCGCTCACACTCTTCTTCAGAATTTTGGCACGAAAAGAGCAGTTCACGAGCAGTGTTGCCATGTGTTGGAGACGTTGCGCGCCAGGGTAAGACGTCTGCGCCTACGACGCCGCCTCACCTCGCTCCAGCGTTTGTACGGCAAGACATGCCGTACACGCAGCGACATCCTCTTCGCGCCAAAAAAAAAAAAAGTAAACGATTTGTTCTCCTTAAAATAGCGAGCGAGGCACGCATCGAGCCGAATCTTGGGCGTCGACGGGACGCGTAGCTTTCGAGCCATACGATGAGTTGCTGGAGGGCGATCCAAATCCCAGCTCGAATCGATCGGACCTGCAAGGCGAAAAGGTCCTTCGACACTGCAGACTCGAAGGGTCTGTAACAATCACGAATGTGTCGTCGTTCTAATGACTCGTCCACGTCAGGATCAAAGTCGCAAGCTGCGTCGCCAAGCAGGCCCCCAACCGAGGGCGGATACAGGTTTCTCTGGTCTGCACCGACATGACAACCCACTCGCCTACAGCCGACTGCCATGTCCTTGGTCGCGACTTGCAACCAAGCCTGCGGCAACAGTCAGCAGTGGCAGCTGCGACACATGTCTCATTTCCATGCGGCCCTCAGATACAACAGAAGCACACAGAAGCACACGGGACAACGACCACTTGCCCCACCCCGCTCGCCTTACACAAAAGGACAATGTAGACCAATTCCAAGTTCAACTCGCAACTCAATCTCCATTGGTTGCTTGTATACTTTTGGCGAGCGCGTGGGCGAACAGCCGTGTCATTTGATGGTACAATCGGCCAGATGAGAGCATGATCTAATGGTGGCACGCCATCCCAAAAGCGAAGAAAGGACGACGCCCAGTGAGGTCTGGTAGGATCCTCAATTCAGATGCGAGGGAATAAGTAGGTACGGTCTCAAAGATAGCAGTAGACTGGCCGGTGGAATGCAGTCCACCGAGGCAAAAGCGATTGGAAAGAATGAACAGATGAAAGGCAAGACGACGAGCGGAGCTAGGCACTGCATGGCAAATGCCTCATGCTTTGGTGGCCTCTGCAGGTGCAGGAGAGGGCGCGGCAGTGCCGTTTCCCTCTTCGGAAGATGCGCTGGGAGCGCTCAAATCTGTCGCCTTCTCGTGAATGTTGAGAGGCTGGGCGTGGTGTCCCAAGTCAGCAGGAGAGCAGTTGCCCTCGAGATCTCTGTTGATGAAGAAGCTGTCCTGCGCCCATTCTCCACACTGATCCTCGTCCACACCGATAATCTCTGCGGTCTCAGATGCGCGGAAAGGTCCCACGTAGGGGATGTGGTCGATGACGAGCATGATGGCGAAGGTCACGCCACCGGTCCACGCGGTGGTGGCAGCGCACCATGCCAATTGGATGGCAAGCTGTACGTAGTGTTGGTCGATCCATCCACCAGGGATCTCGAGGATACCATCATTGTTGGCGACAGAAGCTTGCGCGAACAGACCAGTGCAGAGAAGCCCGACCCATCCCGCGAGAGCGTGTACGGCGAATACATCCATAGCATCGTCGCATCGCATGGGAGCCTTCAATTGTGTTGCCAAGTTGGAGAAGAAAGCGGAGAGGAAACCGACAGCCAAGGAAGCTGGCACACCAATGAATCCTGCTGCCGGGGTGATGGCCACCAGTCCAGCAATGGCACCGGTGCAGAAGCCAACAACGGACCACTTGCGCTCCAATCTCCAGTCCATAAACATCCAGGTGAGTCCTGCCATGCTCGCAGCAGTGTTGGTGGTAGCGATGGACATGCCGGCGCGGAGGTTTGCAGCGAACGTCGATCCTCCATTGAAGCCGAGCCATCCGAACCAGAGGAATGCGGTGCCGAGCACAACGTGGGACACGTTGTGGGGCTTGAAGAGCAGACGCTCAGTTCCGTAGCCGCGACGCTTGCCGAGGTAGTAGCTGATGACGAGGCCGGTAATACCGGAGCAAATCTCTACAGGTCCTCCACCGGCATAGTCCAGCACACCCCAGTTGTAGGCCCAACCGGCGCTGTTCCACACCCAAGAAGCGATGGGGTCGTACACCAGCGTAGTCCAGACAAAGACAAAGACGATGAAAGGCCAGACGCGCGCACGCTCGCATGCGGCTCCGATAGCAATGGCGGGAACCAGACTGGCGAACATGCACTGGTACATGGCGTAGACAATGTCGGGAATCTTGTTGTTGGCGTTGGCATTGGGAGCTTGCAGCACATCGATAAAACCGAAATGGTTGAGGTTACCCAGGAATTTGCCTCCCGTAGGTGAGAAGGCGAGAGAGTAGCCCCAGAAGACCCATTGAATGCTTACTACGGCAAGAGCCATGATGGTCATGAGGAGCATGTGAAGCGCATTCTTCCTTCTCGTCAAGCCAGAGTACAGGTAACCAAGACCTGGAATCATGAGCCACACGAGAGCTGTGCAGGTCAAGATCCAGGCCAGATCTCCTGGGTTGTACGCCACAATGCTCTCGTTGTTGGAGCCGTAGGTGACGATCAAGTCAGTTCCCTGGCTGGTGAGAAGGGTAGAATTTTCGGTGGCGCCATCAGGAGCAAGCACTGCAAGAACGAGGGGGCAGGAGCAAGTCAGTAACTTTGCTCTGATTCAGATCTGTCATGACTCATGTTTGCCGCGCATACAAGCGAGCGCGCTGCCGCCTCTGCACCATGGCATGCGTGTGCTTGTGCATTGAATCACGGCCAATGATGGTCACTCGAAAGACTCACATACTCCGTACTGATGGGCGGGAAAGCAGCAGCAGCAAGGTGCAGGCGTCAGTATATGTCCGGATGACAGGCAGAGCTTTTTCGAGACTGTCGACTCACAGTGATGTTGACCATCTTGTCAGGCTGTTGATCGGGGGACTAGGAAAGTTGCGGGCGCGCGGGGGGGCGGGGGGTGGACAGGAATGAGGGGGCTGAAGGAGAGATACCTCTGCGGAGAAGAGAAAAGGGGAAGAGGGTACGGACTGCAGCGGCGGGGCAGGTCTTCTTATGTGAAACGCAAGCTAAGCGTCGTCCGTAGAAGGAGAAGCCTGGCTGGGGTGTGAACGGGTGTGCATTGATACGGTTCTTCGGCTCGGCCAGCCAATGAATGATTGCACTCACTCCCTCACTCACTCACTCACTCACTCACTCACGACTTGCGCCTCGCTTGCCCTGAACGACCGAGAGCGAAATCCTTCCAAACGACCGCCGCGACCAAAAGAGCATACAGTGCATGCGTGCATGCTGCATGCACTCGTCGCAGCTATTCAGTTGAGCGGCATGCGGCCAGCTAGCTGATGAAGGCTAGATTGTCGATGCACGCGCACATCAGGAGTTGCTGCGACCGCGGCCTCCGGAACGATTCGCGTTTCATTGGATGACTGCTGCATGGATGTATAATATGTATAGCGCGTGTGATGGGTGCAGTAGTGCCATCCCATCAGTGTCATCGTTCCAAAATCGCGCAGACTCAGCAATGAACACATGCTGCAGCAGCAGTCTCAGTCCCCAGCGCTTGGAAGCCGCTCGCAGCTGAAGCACCTCCATAGCAGGTCGAGGAGCAAAGTGACAGGCATCACAACAAGAGCTTCCATCTTCCCAAATCGATGGACGTGCTATCAGTCGCACAAGGCGGAGCAATGACATCAGGCACCATCGAAACAATCACTAGTGCCGTAGATTACGCTCTTGGAGTCTCGAGTGTGAATCGAGTCAAATTAAGTCGTGAGTGTGAACAGCGCAGAGCGTGGAACAAAGTCGTGTGCACCGCAGGCAGGGTTCCATCCGCACCGATGGTCTCTCCCCCCGGCCCCCGGCCCCGCCCCGCTCCGCCTTTCCCCGCCGGTGGCTTCCATGAAAACCCTGCACCAGCCCACGGGATCGGCTTGATATCTAAGACCCTCGTGCTCATGTCCGAGGTGACCTCATCGAGGACGCGCTAGCGGCGCTTTCTGATGATCATCAGTCTCGAGTCAGAGTCGAGTCGAAGTGGGGGAGGTGGAAATCTGCAGGCGATCAAGCATTCGCTCGGAGGCGGCTGCTGCCTGCTGACTGATCCTCGCGTCCTCATGCACGATCGAGTCTTGGCAAGAAGTTTCGAATACGAGACTCTCGATCTGGTATGATACACGCGATGAAGAGGTTTATCTCTGCTCGAGACATATATGCTCTAGATATGGATATTCCTAATTCTCCTTCCCCCCTCCCCTCTCTCTCGATCTTGAAGGATGTTGTTCGATCGGATCAAGCCTGCTGATCCATTTGCTTGGCAGGCACACGACTCCCGCACCACACCACGCCATGCCGTCTTTAGGTATTCGTTCAACCTGCACAAACATTTGCGCTTGTAATTCACAATCCTCGCCCGACTCGAGAATTGGTCGGCAGCGTCGGGGCTCTAGCCGCCACAGCTTGCGAGTGGCTGTCTTGCGGAACCCCACTTCGATCGATTTTGATTCTTTCCCTCACCTTCCTCGCGCTCCGCCTCGTGATCGGTCGCAGCGACAAGGGCACGCACGACCCACGAGAGAGGGTTCGAAGAGCTCGCACAACAGCGGTGATGCATGGTATCCTGCTCAAAAGCTTCAATGCAGGTTATATGCAGGTCGCAAGCCAAGCCAGGATTTGTGCATACGAATCTCAAAGATAAGAGATAAGAGCGTCTCAGCAGTGTCCGACAAAAAAGCCTTCATATGCATGCTCATGCATCTCGATGCGAGGCTTTCAAGCTCGACTTTCTCTTCGCTGATCTATCTGGGCCATGCAGCTTCATCCTCTCTCCGCAGGGCCCGCCATTCACGATCGATTTCAGCGATTCCATGCAGTCAACGAACGAAACCTCTCGATATTTCCGTCTTGCTTCACCTAATTGCTCTCTTCTGTTGCATGCAAAGACAAAGGCCGGGCGACACGAGCGAAAGGGCTCAAGTACCCGTTGAATGATGGTCTAGAAATGTCACGCGAGCTCGGTTGCTGCGAATGATCGCGATAGCGAGCGCGAGCTTCCAGAGCTTCCCTGCACGTGATGCACCTGCGGAGCAGCTCCGATATCCCCGCTTGATCAATCGCCCTTGCGGGTCAGGCCTGATCAGAGTACTTCTACTATATACTGGTCTTTGCATCCAGGCAATGGGCTGACGTGCCGATAGCAGACGCTGCTGAAGCTGGAAAGCTGATGACCTTCACGTGTACCTTGGAGGTCAAATGCCGCCGTGAATTTGCAGTCTGATGAGAGTGACGTGTAGGGTGACAGGAGGAGATTGCAAGCACACGCAAGCACACACAATTCGCAGCAGAAGCTACGCAGGATACTATCCAAGCAAATCGCCCAGCAAATTCTGCTTGTTCTTCTTCTCCTTCGCCTTCATCTCTCTCATCTTCTTCGCCCTTTCCTTGTCCTCCTTTGCTTTGCTCTCCCTCTCCACCTTTTCTCTCTTCTCTCTCTCTTCCCTCTTCAGCCTCGCTTCCTCCGCAGCTTGCCTGCCTTGCGCCTCTGCAATCTCTGAAGCGGCGGCTAAGTCTTCGGCTCGAGCTGGGCCAGGTACTGGACGCAGCATGGGCGGCGGCGGCGCGGAGCTCTGCTGCGAATACAGCCTTGGCGCTACAAAGGCTTCGGGCGTTGTCGAGGGTGGTGCCTGTGTTGGTGAGCCGAGAGTAGTGACAGGAGCGCGTGATGGTTGTGAAGAGGCATCAGCATTCGGCGCGGCCGAAGCTGTTGTGTTTTCTTCTGATGTACGAGTGGCTGCAGAAGCTTGCACTTCTGTCGCTTGATCTGGGCGGGCCTCTTTCTCGCTTGGCTCCCTGGTGCCGGCTGCGGT
Organism: Ceraceosorus guamensis; assembly: GCF_003144195.1. NCBI lineage: Eukaryota > Fungi > Basidiomycota > Exobasidiomycetes > Ceraceosorales > Ceraceosoraceae > Ceraceosorus > Ceraceosorus guamensis. Next base: position 11,141 of record NW_020290021.1, read on the forward strand.
CCCAGCGACTGAGATGTTTTCAACGAGCGCATCCTGGCCAGCTTTAGGTGCGATCGTCACTTCGCCCTGAACCGGCTCCGCTCCCGCCGTAGAGGGCGCTGGCACCGCAGCTGTCTGGCCTGCAGTGACAGGAGCTGGTCTACCTATGGATGGCTCGCTTTCCCGACCAGGCTCCATCTCGGTGTCGCCAGGAGCTTTGGCTTGCGTCGCTTCGTTTGACGAGGTGGCCTGCTGCATTGCTCCATCTGCATTACCACCAGCATCGCCACTCGACCCGCCAACTGGAGTAACAGAGACCGCGGAGGGCTGCGCCTGACCATTGTCATGTCCATCCAGTGGCTCGACGATATTTCCTTCCGCGCCGACCACAACAGTCGGCTGGCTGTGGCCGTTGACCAGAGTCGAAATTTGGGTAGCACTTCCTGTCTGCGCGTTGCCGTCGAGCGTTGGCTGTGGATCGGGTCTGCTTTGACCTTCCACAGGGGCCGGAGCGAAGGGGACATTGCCATTTGGCGAAGGCTGCTGGGCTTGTACCGGCGCAGGTGGAGGATTTGGCCGCGGTGTACCCGACTGTCGACTCAGCAACGCACAGTACTGTTCCCATTCGCCAATGAGCTGTAAAACGTTGAACAGCGCAAGTCAACGATGGAGGATGAGCATGGCAACTTGGGCACACGGGTGTGCAGAGATGTACTCACCTCGATCTGTCTCTCAATTTGGCCCTGGATCCAACTTTCCACAGCAGCCCTAACCTCTTGAACCTTCTCGCTATCGAAGCGATCCATTTCATCTTTGCACCTCAGGCCGACCAGATCGAAGTCTCTCTTCAGGCCTAAGCTCCTGCTCTCGGCGTCCGCAACGTCCTGCAAGCTCATGTGCATCCTCTCTCCTCCCGACCTGCCTTCCCGAGTCAGCTTTTCATGCTTCGAGCGCACTTTGCGGTATTCCTCTTCCGACTTCTGCCAAGCTTGCCAGACGTCTATACGAGTAGCGAATGCTTTCTAGAGAAATGTTTATGCAGAAGGATCGCGTCTCAGCCCAGTACTTCCTCAGTTGGTCGGATGAGCTAGGACACGCCAGCTCTTGACTCACACGAACACTGCCGACGATGCGCTCATACTCATAGAGGACGGCGCCCATCTCACGCATGTCAGCTTCAGCTTGCGCGTCATTCAGCTCGCAAGATCTTCTTTGAACTTCTCCCAGGCCAGCAAAGCATGTGGACAAGCTCCTCGAGAGGGAGCTTCCGGACAGCATCATCAGCGCGTGCGACAGCTCCGAGATGGCCGACGCTGCATCTGTGGAGATATGCGTAGTTATCAAGGATCAGCACCGGTGCGCCCGTGAGACTGCTTCTACCGACGCCCCCACACTGAAACGCACCTCGACGTTGCTGCGAGACCGAAGAGACGGCTCTGACGAGGTTCTTGAGTTGCGTCTCCAGATGATCCAAGTAATTCTTCTGGTTGCCAAACCACTGCCAGGCATATGCATTCATCGTCGGAGTGATGAGCAGCGCCATGACGAAACATTTCGCTCTGTATCGCTCATAGTCAGGCTCACCTCATCTGTCTCGTGAAATTTGGGGGCGCTCATTTGATTGCTCCATCCGAAGTACGTCTTCTGCTCCGGAGTAGGTACGGGCCCTTTCCTGATATCCCTCAGCCTGACATCTGCAGCAAAGTCCACGCTTTCCAAGAATAATCTCAGATCCTCATCTTCTTGCAAGAGTCTATGATTTGCAATCTTGTTGATGCAATTCTCCAATCCAAAACGTCTGGCTTCCACCAATTCGGGATTGAAACGACCCAGCTTGTGCTTCTCCGGCACTGGAGGAATGAATACGCCCGGATTATTGTGGACTAAGGCGGCATGTAGCCATCTGAAGTCTGAATAACGTCGCAATGCACTGAATTCTGATCGGAAAGCTGGATGATTGGTCTGACCCAGATGGCAGACAAACGCGCAAGAGTATCAGCATGTGATCGAGTAGTTTGACCATCGACGGAGCGCCTCTCACCTTGGTTCTGACTGTGTAGACAATGTGAGCAGTGACGGGATCACCTTTCCTTTGAGGATCTCCCACCTTGATGGAAAAGCTGGGTCTAGGAGCAACCGGTGTGCTTTCCGCTTCAGTGGATTTCCCATTTGTCACCTCCCACGACTGCTTGTGCGCCGGAGTGACGCCAGACCCCGCGTCCTGAGCAGCTTGTCGATTTTGGTCAGCCTCCTCATCTTTCGCAGGTGGCACATGATGATCTTCCTGCGAAAATTGAACAGAGCTTTCCCGCGGACTTGGCTGCCCATATCCATCTGAATCTCCATCATTGGGAACCTTGGTATCCACATCAGCGCTCGGCGCATGTTGCCCTCTCACGTCCAGGCCTGGATCGTTCCTTGGCACAGCCAGTGAGGGAAAATAGCTTTCGTCCCTCGAGGCTTGCATGTGCGTCGCGCTGGAGGCCGAACCAGAGGCAGACGCGGAATTGGAGTCTTGGGTGTGAGCTTGCGATGAACCTTGCACTAGCGCGCCATGCTCAGCATTCGCGCTCAAATTCAGGGGATCTTCCTCCAGATCCTCGTTCCTCGCAGTGCTTTGGCTCCGAGTGACGCTCGCATTTGCGCTTGCTGGCGAGTTTCCGCCACTCTCAGAGATGTTAGTCGGGGGCGGAGTGGGTCTGGCCCTGAGAGAGCTGAAAGATGGAGCATTCGGTGAACCAAGTAGACGTAGGGAAGCGGGCTTGGAATCGCTCGCGTGCGCGTGGTTCTCCTCTGCCAGTCTGGAGATGGGTGACCTGGCTCTGACTGAAGAAGACGATGAAGCAACTCCTGCTGCTGATGAGTTGTTTGCGTGCATTTCTGCGCTGACAGGCTGCTGCGGCTGAGGCTGCATTGGCGGACTAGCGTGCACGCCTTCGCCCTCAACGAATTGTGGTGTCTCTGATGAGGCTGTTACAGCGTCGTGTTGAGCCGCTTCCTCAGCCTGCCTTCGTGCAAGCTCTTCTTCCCTACGCTTGGCAGTCTCCTCAGCTGCTTTTCGTGCCAGATCCTCAGCCTGTCGGCTGGCTTCCTCTGCAGCTTCTCGCTTTCGCCTTTCCGCTATTTCTTTGCGCTCCTCAGCCTCTAATTTGGCCTTTTGCCTCTCCTCAGCCTCCTGTCTGGCTCTCCTGCTCTCCTCTTCCTCTTTTCTCGCTCTCTCTTCCGCCTCCTCTTTCTCCCTCTGAAGCCTTTCTTCTTCCCTCTTTGCGCGTGCTACCACGGCCAACTCGGTCAAGTAAGGTGTCCACCACTGTCATGGTGAAAGTGCAAGGGAATGGGGCGAGGAGAGAGCGAATTGAATTGAATGCGGTTCAGCACCATGTCCATCGACGATCTTTGACATTCTCGGTCGCGGATCGCGCCACTCACTTCCTCAAATCCGATGCACTTCGTATCCACTCCGCACCTTTCCGTGAGGTCCAGATCTAGCTTGACATGTCTAGGTCTGCTTGTATCGTTCGGATCCACTTCGTAAACGGGCTCCAAATGATCCGTGCTGGTAGGCTCTTCCAGTGCGCGCTGAACGCGAGAGAGGACGAAACACATGTCTTGTTTCGTCATCGCTTCTCTCGCTGAGAAATGCAGGACGGGCGGGACCCTGCCTCGAACGATGCCATTTTCGCTCTGCGCATTTGAGTCCTCTTCAGACAGAGACTTGTACCAGATTTGAGAGAGGGAGAGAAGTCCGCGAGATACATCCTCAACGCTCGTTGGATACCTGACGGCGACTGCGTCCATCTTGACCCTGCCTTTTGATTCCTCGCGAGGTGAGATCACGTCCAGCAAACAATTGACTGCTGACTCAGAGTGCGTCTCCGCTTTGCCGTACCTGCGGCTCAAACAAATCAAGCATTAGTGGCGACAGGCAGCGCAGACGAACGAGCGAAGGACTTACAGGACGGGAACTCTCCAAACGCAGACCCTCCCGCTCTCTCCTTTGCTCAGCACAGCCTTTTCCCCATCCCGCTTGCTGCGACCATATGAGTTGAGCGGATTGGGCTCGTCAGAAGGGCTGTAGGGCGGTGAGATTCCATCAAAGACGTAGTCTGTCGAGATATAAATTAGTAGCGGTGATTCTTTTCCCCCTCCTTCCGTTGGTGTCTCCGCCTCTGTGCCCGCTGTGGCCGAATGCGCATCATCCGTCACAAGCTCGAGAGCAATATCCCTGGCTATTTCTGCCAACCTTCCTGGGACGTCCACATTGAGCTCCATAGATCCCTGGGGATCAGCTTCAACCACATCAGGTCTCCTTTCTGCGGCTGTGTGGATGATGACGTCCGGCTTGAAACGCTGCAGTACCTCTCTGAGCGAGGAGGTGTCGAGCAGGTCCAAGGAGATCAGAGGCGGAGCTGCCCGTGACTTGGCAAGACCGAGGACTATGAGCGCAAGCGAGGTGATGCGCGTGTGAGCTGATGGCGCTTCGGTTGCTCAGGTAACGCGGCACGTAATTGGACAGTAGCATAGCTCACCTTGATGCCCCTCGGTTGTACATCTCTCTACGACCGCCCGGCCCAACAAGCCGGAAGCTCCAGTGACTGCAATCCTCATCGCTCTAGCTTGGCTGACTGGCGTCGCAAGATACTTCGCTTGCGATGTCGGCGTTAGTGCTGGCCTGCACTGTGATGGCCCCGAGCCACCCTAGCTGAGCAACAGTGTGGACTTGAAAAGGGCGATGAATGCCAGGAAAGGAGAGATGTGATTGCAGAGCCGCGCGCTAGTCGAGAGCCGAGCAATGTCACGGTGAAGCTGAGCCGAGTGTTGCGCTCGAGAGATGCAGGGATGTCATTGCGTGTGTGAGTGCCTGCCCCCACGCGCGCGTCTTCATCATGGCGTCCGTGCGCGTGCGCGGCGTTGGCACAAATATATGCGCGCTCGCGAGAAGAGCGGGGGGGGGGGGGGGGGGGGGGGGGGGGGGGGGGGCTGATGACCCGCGGGGGATGATAGAATGGCTGTGCAGCTCATGCTGTTAACCATTCGTGATTCAGAATTTACGTTCAATTGCAGCTCAGCGACATCCGTTCGTCACCTCCCGACAGCTCCCGCAATATTGGGTGTGTGATACGCCATGCGCTTCAGATCCAAAAAGTCATGTGCAGCGCAATACCTGAACTTGGACATCAATCCCTGAGCAACAGCCAAACTCCTCGCTTTGCTCTGCGGGAGAAGGCGGCCCCAAAGAGGTGCAGAGCTCGATCAAGCCTGGGCTGCAAGCGATCAAGGTGCACACGGAAGCAGTCGACGTCGCGTCAAGTGCAAAGTGCCAGCGAGAAAGTCTTCGGTAAGAGCTTTGGGGCTGCGAGCGAATCGGCGGGAGGGCAGAAGCACTCGCGTTGCCAAGCAGGAAGTCGACTCCAAGTAGCAATAGCAACGGCAACGGCAACGGCAACGGCAACCAAATCGACACCGACAACGACACTCACATGGCTTCTGGATCGGGAACGGGGGTGACGAGCACAGGTAGAGGCGGAGGCGCGACGTCGAGCTATTCAACTCCAGCATCTCTCCTGCCCAGCGCCATCAACGCAGCGCCTTCAGCCTCCTACATCGTCTCTTCCCATCCTCTTTCTTCTTCGGCCTCTTCAAGCATGGGCCCAACAGATTTGGCCCTCTCGCGCTCCTTCATTCCTCGCACGTCTTCTTTGAAAGACAGCATGGAGAGCTACAGAGCTTATCGTGATGAGCGCAAAGAACCGCACGGCGTTCTTCGAACGTATGATATACTCGGATTCCTCAGCAGTGGAACGTATGGACGGGTGTACAAGGCGAGGCTGAAAGAAGACAATGCGCTGGCCTTGAAGAGGAACAGGCGAGCGGCGGGTTCTGGAGCTTTCTCCCGCACGGCAGCTGCGGAGAGAGATGCGAAGATTCTGGCAGAAGAAGAATCGAACGTATTTGCTATCAAAAAGTTCAAACCTGACAAGGAGGAGCAGACCGGCTACACGGGCATCAGTCAGAGCGCAATGAGAGAGATTGCTGTGAGTCGGTCGCAAGAGGTGCGGTGTGGGACCGATGCCTGCGCTCTCGGATGTTCGAAGAGCCATCAGATGCCTCGCCCTTTGATGTTGTCCACACTTCTTCACTGACGCGCCACGTTTCGCTTCAATCCAGCTCAATCGCGAACTGAGCCACATCAACCTCGTCACGCTGCGGGAGGTCATCTTGGAGGACAAGGCAATCTGTGGGTGTGCTGCGATCCTGCATTGCGCGTCATTGTTTCCAAAGCTCGTCTGATAGTCCGCCTCGCCTCATCTCGTTATCCACCGCAGACATGGTCTTTGCCTACGCCGAGCACGATCTGCTTCAATTGATTCATCATCACCACGTCACTCTACGAAGCTCCATCTCCTCTGCCGTTCTGAAGTCCATCCTTCATCAGCTTCTCTACGGTCTGTCCTACCTGCACTCCCACGCCGTGCTACATCGAGACCTCAAACCCGCCAACATTCTCCTGACCTCTTCAGGCATCCTCAAAATAGCTGATCTGGGTCTGGCTAGGCTCTCCTCGCAACCTTTGCAGAGCTTGTATACGGGGGACAAGGTGGTAGTCACCATCTGGTACAGGAGTCCTGAGCTGCTGCTGGGAGCCAGACACTATGGTACCGCCGTGGATGTTTGGGCAGTGGGCTGCATTTGGGGAGAGTTGCTGGCACTCAGACCCATGTTCAAGGGTGATGAGGCTAAGGGGGACGGCAAGAAGGGCACACCTTTTCAAGGGTCAGTAGCTGCGCGTTGCGTTCTTTGACCGCGTCGTGTTGAATCGACCCCTCTTCGAACGTGCTCCACGTCGCCTTCGTCCGCAGTGACCAGCTCAAGAGGATCGTCGAAGTGTTGGGCACACCTACGAAAGATAGGTGGAACGACATTGATTTGATGCCAGAGTACAAGACTTGGTGGCCACACCTCCGTCTTGAAGGGTGCGTGCGAGTCATTTCTTCTTAATCAGCAGGCTTTCAACTCTTGAGTGTCACTGACTTCCAAGATGACTTGTCCCCAACCGCTCTGGGCATTCTTCTCCCAAAATCTGTATAAATCTGTATCGACAGATACCCGGGCGCCCTGTATCACTGGTACACCGTTCGCGCAAAGACATCGTCTGGCTTCGACCTGCTGGAGAACTTATTGCAATACGATCCTGCCAAGAGACTCTCGGCTGCTCAAGCTTTGGATCATCCCTGGTTCAAGGAGATGCCTTTGCCCACTGCCGAGTAAGTCGAGACGTTTCAAAGCACATGTGCTTCTTGCACAGAGCGCCTGGCTTCTCATGAAAAATGTCAAGGATGTTTTGTTGATGTCTGACTGGCTTCTCGGTCTCCAAGCGCATTTGCCTCGCTGGACAGGAGCACAGATACATATCCTAAACGTAGGCTGATCAAGGACGAAACGGACACAAAGATGGTTCCGGTAGTCGCAGCTCCCAGCACCAACACCACCATTGGTGGTATGGCCAATATCGTCGGAGCAGCTGGAGGAGGAGGAGGAAGCGGGCTTGGCGTAGCAGCAGCAGCAGCTCCTGGACCGACGGGGGCTCTTCCCATGAGCATCGGTGGTGTGGCCCCAGGCGGAGCTGCAGGAAGCGCAACGCAATCGCAGCATCCTGGCCAGATACAAACGCAGCATTCCAGCAGCACTTCTATCCTTAGCGATCCACCCTTGCCGACCGAGACGAGCGGCAGCGGGGCGAACAAGACTGGACTCGTCGCTACTGCTATTGGAAACTCTAGCGCTGGAAGGGAAAGGAAGAAGGCTAGAAGGGATTGAGCGACCGACTTTTTGAGCTTTGTTGAACGCGAACGACTTGAGAGCGCCTCGGCCTCGGTCTCGATCTCTTGTTACTGGCGAAATTTCGACTGCATCGCCCTGCTTCAGCAGAGACGACGGCAGCAGCATCCAAAGGGAGGAAGAGGACAGAACTGCAAGCCTGGTGCAGACACTCCCACTACGTCCAGACCTTTCGGATGTCTCAAAGCGTCTTTCAAGCAAGTCACCCACTCTTGTATTCGCGATGCCTGCGCAGATAGAATTGTACTCCACTCACATTGACCCTCGCAAAGAGACCTCTGAATACGGTACAAGAGCTGTACCCGTCTTTCAACGACCCATAACGTCTTGCCAGGCACAAAATTCGTCCGACTTTTGTCGAGCGCACAATTGCCAAAATGCGAGTCATTGGTTTCAATAGGTAGCACGATCTTTTGCTCGATTGTGCGAATTGCGATGACAGTACAAGTACAGTATTGCGTGGCTTTCCGGAGCTTGCAAGGCCCAAAAGATGCGACGAGGTGCTGAATTGAGACCTCGGCTTGACTGCCATGACGCTCGCGAATTCGGCCCAATCTTGCGAGCATATGAAGCTGCGGCGAAGAACAGTTGTTCTCGCTTTTTCACAGTGCTCGACGAAGGATTCCAGTGCCGATGAGATGTCCGGAGGCCCTGTGCAGATGCGCTGGATGAGCGAAGCTCGGACTACTTGTGGCCATTTACAAGAGGCGCCATCATCGATCTTTGAAGACCGAAAGGATACGGACGGCGAGACAAAGACCGCAGAGAGGCCCTGCTGGGCCATGCTGAAGCGTTTTGGAAGAGTCGCTACGCCGTCGGAGCTGCGGTAGGTTGCCCACGGGCAGCGCGAACAGTTCTACGCTTGCCTCTTGCGCTTCCTCGTCTTTCCCTCGTCATTGCGAGTACGCGTTGATGCGTCCCCGCCCAAACTCTTCCGAGACCTCTCTGCTTTCCTCTCTTTCTTCTTCTTCTTCTTTTTCTTCTTATCCCCCTCCTCCGTCCTCGCATCTCCATCTCTCGGTTTGGTTGTATCACCTGACCCAAGCTCTAGTTTCGCATCGCGCAACTTCTCTTCTTCACCGCTATTAGCCGTCAAACTCCCCACTTTAGCATTCTGTTCCTCTTTCTTGCGCCTCTTGGCTTCTCTTCGAGCTCTTCTTTCCTCTTTCTCCCTCTTCTCAGCCTCTTTCACCCGTAGCCGCTCCATCCTCCTCTGCGCTTTATCCTCCTTCTGTGCGCTCTTCATCTGCATCGGCACCGGCACCACCGCTGCCTCCTTCTCTTTCCGCGCAGTCAGCCTGGGCGGTGCCTCGCTGCCACTCGAAGCGGCTTCCTTTCGAGAAGTTGAGGGCGCGGCGTTCAACATTGCGCTCTCCTTTTCTCTTTGCTTCTCGCTCCATTCCAGATGCACTTTGCCCCTAACGAAGCCGGCCATGAGGGCTTTCTTGGCCGATTCCCTCTTGGCTGAAGCGATCAGAGAGAGGCGTGCTGCGCTCGTAGTAGACGTGGGAGTGAAGGATGAGGATGGCGCAGTATTAGTTTGAGGCGATGAAGCAGCCGAGGGCAGCGCTAAAGCTTTTGCTGATGCCTTTGTCGCAAAGAGAGCAGGGCAAGACATCATCGTGTTGTCAGTCAAAGGAAGCCACGTCTCTTTCATTGGCGCACTGTCATAATGCGCACCTCGAACAGACAATCCCACCATTCGTTCGCCCTGTCTCTATCTTTGCCGATCCCTTTGAGACCCCTCTTTTGAGGAATGGCGAGCGGCTTCTTCAAGCCTGATCCGTTCAATCCCAAAGGGTTGCCTTGGCCCGCCCAGCCTTGAGATTGCATATACGTGCTTGTATTGAGAGGCATGGTGAACCTTCTAAGCACGAGTGTATGCTGAGCTGTTGTGAGTGTGAGTTCCGGCTACAACGCTCAGTCTCTTGCGTGGTCCTGCTGCAAGTGGTGTTCCGGAACGCGCCTCGATGGGATGACCTTGTCTTCAGTCTCGGATGGCTCGGTAGACAGAGCTGGCTAGCGCTCCTCACGACCAGATCGTCGTGAGGCTTGAAGGTTGGAGACCTGATGCTTTCTCCCTTCCTTTGGCGCAATCGCTCCCGCAGGATTGCTCCTACGAATTGGTGACTGGTGTGCGATCTCCCATGGAGGTGCACCACAGCCTTGAATCGCGTTTCAGCTCCACTCGGAACAGACGACTTCGAAAATCAAAATCTTGAATCAAGAATAATTTTTGAATGCATGGCAACTCACGCACATCGGAGTGTGTGGACGCAGACGAACACGTGACCGTCAACAGCCCACGTGATTTTGCGTCATTTACGCGGCAGCCAACGCGGCCTCCACATCCTCTTCTGTCAGCATCAGCGAGGGAGCGGACGATTGTCGGCGCGCAACGCACCGCGGCCCGTAAGCGGGGGCCGCGTTGATCATCATCATGCCATTGTGCCGTGTGCTAAGCTTATGTCCGTGCGGGCCTTTTGTCAGAGCGAAAAGTCTCGCGCATCGGACGCAGCGTCATGCTCACTTCGAACGCATCGCATCCGCACATCATTGCGTTCTCCACCATCCAATCCAAATCGCAATACCTACCAAGCAATCTCAAGGTCGTCCATTCCAGACGTCCTTACCAACCCGAACATTCTATTCAAGCTGGGTCAATTAATTTCCTACTTTAAAATCACCCCTTGGTCCTCCTTGGACGAAGAGGCCAAAATGTCGGCTCAGAAGATTGTAGAGGACCTGATCAAGAGCACTACGGTTGCCGTGTTCAGCAAGAGCTACTGCCCTTGTGAGTCGCCCTTCAGAGAATGTGTGATGGAAAGAGGGAAAACGGGAGACGCATGTTTCTGAGGAGAAGGGCGCAAAGTTATGGACAGTCTCGCACGTCATACAGCCGTAGGAGAAGCAAGACCTCGGCACTGCTTCACCAGATCACCTTTCACGTGCAGCATACTGACCTCCCTGCATTGGCATCTCGCGCATTCACAGACTGCTCCCGCGTCAAGTCCGCTCTTCCCTCTCTGGGCGCTCAGTTCAAAGTGCTGGAGCTGGACCAAGAATCTTCGGGATCGGAGTACCAGTCCTACCTGGCCGAAAAGACGGGTCAGAGGACCGTTCCCAACGTGTTCGTCAACGGCAAACACGTGGGAGGTTGCGATGACTTTTTCAAGGCTCAGAGCTCGGGAGAGCTGAGCAAGTTGATTGGTGCTTGATGCGGATACGATGCCTCGACCTGGAGCAGGAACAGGCAGGCGAAGGCCTGTTCTAGCAGCATCAGGTTGAAGAGCGGTGGTGTGCAAGAAGACTGGAGATCGTTCTCAAGACGTCAATGGATCAGCATCATCCGCAACGTCCTGGCCACTTTTCTGCTGTCCAACCACTCCTGTCGTGCTCCCTCTGCTCTACCACATCTGCGCCCTCTCGATCTGCATTGAATCGAACATAACCGCTCCATGTTCTGTTGCTTCATCATAGGTGCCCGCTGGTTAGTCTTAGCCTTTTCGTCTCTGGCAACATTTGCACTTCTTGCATGTTCGCTTGTGTCACGCAAATGAACAGCTCAAAGATGGCGCAGGCGAGGCGTTTGCGCTAGGGAAATGGATGACATTCCTTGCCTTTCTTGCGCCCAATGGCGCGATGCAAGGTGAGACTTCGCGTTTGCAAGGGAGAACAGGGAGCGGAATCGATTATGGGGGGGATGGATCGCTTTGGCCGCGTATAGCAGTCGGCTAGTCTTAGCAGGGTTGATGCTCGATGGCGGCCTTGAATGGCGGAGCAGTCTGCCACGCTTGCTGCTTGCACAGATGTGCCAGTCTAAGTTTGAGACGGACACTTCTACGCGGTGCCTTCGCTATCTGCTTCGTGAGGCGCTTTGACTGCTTTGCTTGCAGCTAGGAGGCATGCACCGGAATCAAGCGCGATGTGGAGGCGCGATGCTCAAGCGCTCAAGAGAGCATTGAGAACTTGCTCATCCGTCACGTTGCGGACGCTACCCACAGGGACGTGGACGATAGAGCGTTACACGAATCATTTATAGTTAGCATGCTGTCAAGTGCAAGGACACGCCCTCATCCCGGGACCGCCCGTTGCCCCTTCTGCCCCTTGGACTCACTTGTCGCCCTTGTAGTTGAGCTTCTTGAGCACTTCTATCACTTGTTTCCTTGTGAAGCCCTGTATGGAGGCAGAGACGGAAGCCAAATTTGTTAGGATGCCCGGTGCGGCTGACGCCTAGAAGCCCGTCCGAGCACTCACCATGTCCTCGAAATTCTTGACATGCTGAGGCTCCAGCCCCGCCGTTCTGACCTCGTCCACCTCCACTTCCTTGGTCTTGTTCTTGTTGGCATTCGCTTTCGACGACGAGCCGGAAGGTCCACCCGCGTACAGCTCGCACCAATACCTGGCCGTGTTTTCCGCGTCTTTCTTGTCCTTCATGAAGTGTTGTGCAACGGCAGCATCCTGAGGGTCTGTATACTCAGGAGAGACCAAAAGCGATCGGAGAGAGATCAAGGTTGATTTGAGAGTGAGGACGGGCGACCAAGCATTCTTCAGAATATCCAGACAAATGAATCCGGTTGCCGAGGAGACGTTGGGATGATATATCTGTGGAAATGCGAAGCTGGCCTGTCAGAAAACAGAGATCGGGAAAACCCGCATAGCTAGCCCAAACAGCCCAATAGCACAACGACTGACCTTGGTGATGAAGCGCATCTGGATAGGCTGAAATGGGTACTGCTCGGGAATGACCACATCCTTGTAGGTGAAGCGGGACAAGCGATGGGGGGTGAGCACAGCTTGAGGGGTAGCTCTACAGGGCAGCAAGACATCCGACGCCGCGCTTTGTATTGTCGTGCCGAAATACTCGGAGGCAACGATCACCTCCTGGCTGCTGGTGGTAGTGGTCGCCCACACCGAGTGGTCATCGTGGAGCTTCGATCGTTTGCGCCCTCGAGTGTTGCGTCAAAGGAGCGAGGAGGGGGACAATGCAACTGCGCTAGCAGCTCGCAACTCACCACGTCGAAGGTGCCGCTCTCATAGATACTACCTTCTGGTCCTTTGAACGTCCCTTTCAAATGAAAAGGTGAGTCTGTTGTAATGGTCACGCAGTCCGAGTCGACATCAGTAAGGAGGAGCAGCCTGAGCCTGATCACCGGTCTCCTTCGACGCTTGTATGTGCGCCGAACTATGACTCACCGCCTACCAGCTGAATGGAGACTCCGCTAGCTGGATCTGACTGAATGTCCACGATCTCCTTGTTGACACGTCGGGTACGAGGATCCGACATCTTGAGCAGAGTCACGCGGCAGCGGACAATGGAAGTGCTGTACTCCCTCCTGTCCCACGTTCCTTTTAATGACCTCCTCTCCTACCGATGCGAGGTGGCTGTGGCGCTGGTAGTGGGCGTGTCGACGTGGATGGTAGTCCAAAGAGCTTGTGATCTCGAGACTGTGGAGGCGCGCGATGCGACGAAAAGGATCGAGGCTGGACTCTAGCTCCTTGCGACGCACCGCGGCCTCCGGTTGGGACAAGTTCTGCTTTCGATGAGAGTCTGGGTGAAGTGATACTGAGCGAGGATCCTCTACGCAAGCACAAGGCAGATTGGAGGAGAGTCGGCTGGTTCCACCTTCACCTGTTCAAGCTCATCGCGTCGATCACGATCGGGCTCTTGACTGACGGTGAGTGGTTCTAGAAGCAATCCGTGATTTGATCAGTCAAGAGTGTTTCTCATTCGTGATTGCGTTGCTCCTCGCGACTCTCTCTGACTCGCGTTGCTTATTCATAAGCCATCGGCAAGCACGCCTCACAAAAACGCCTTGGCTTAGCGCGTGCTACAAAAGCAGGGCGCAATCAGGTGGAGGACGACCGAGCGTCGAGCGCCACGCGTGGCACGGAAGCGTGTGTATCGTACGAGACAGCCCACAGAGATGCACCTCTCTTTATCACGTGATCTTCACCACCGACGCGATTTTCTTTCGTGCGCAAAACAAATTCGAAATCCGGTTCGCGGTGGGCCGCCATTCATACAATCAGCAGTCTCGACTCTCGCAATCATGTGACCCCTCTTCCCACTTCGCTCCAACCCTGGCTCAATCTCGAATGATGACACTTCTTGGTGACACCTCGCATGTGGTGATGATGGTGATCAGTCGGGACTTTGGACCGGCGGCGCAGGACGGCGCAGTCCCATGCATCATGCATATTGGCGCCGCGCTCTCTCGCCTTACCGCCGGTATAAGGGCGATCGCTCGAGCTACATAGCGCGTGCTGAGGCCTGCATTATGCGCGTGTGCCGGCGGAGCGCACGGACCTTGAACGCTCTTCTCCGCTTCGGCACGGTGGTGGACCTTGTGTGTGCAGTCACATCTACGAAATGCGGGTAATGTGAATCAAGAATGTGTAGACTGACTGGCGTTTAGAGCATGCAGCTAGCTCAGCTTGAAGCACCGCTCAAAGGGCAGGCTTTTGTGCCGCATCCGCGGTGCAGGCCGGGTCCCAGCGCACATGCTGGCAAAGGCGCGGTGATGGCGTCGAAAACAGATTTACGATGTGCGCTTGCTGAAACTGCTGACTGCGCGCCGGTCGGCACCGCATGCACGAGGTTGCTCGTTCACCTGTCACCACGTCGCACGCAGTCTGGAGCACGAGAGCTCTTTCTCTCCATCATCGCATCTAGCCTCGTCGCTCTCATCCCATCATTCGACCGCAGCCTTTGCCATGTCCGAAGCTCCTAAGCATGGCGTGCAGCGCTTGCATTCTTTCAAGGATGTCGCGCAAGCAGTCCTAGAGAACATCAGGTGAGCTCGATCTACTGCTAAGCGGCTATTCAGCTTTGCAACATCACTAATCTCGACTTTGCGCAGACATGAGTCGCAGTCGGAAGCACATCGCCTCTTCCGTGAGCAGCCAGGTCATCAAGACTTGACGAGCAAGCAACCAGCCAAGCACATCGTTCCAGGCATAGAGCAGCCAGGATCTGTCGGTGTGGTGTACGTGACAGAGCGCGCTGCTGCCAATGGCTTCAAAGCCGGGGCCAAAGACTGGGCCAACTTTGGACAAGGTGCTCCCGAGACGACAGACCTAGAGGGAGGCTGTCCAAGACCTACAGTCCTCGATCTCTCGGCTTTCGGTGACGACATTCACGAGTACGGACCTACCACTGGTATCACGGAGCTACGACAAAAGGTGGCAGATTATTACAACCACACTTTCCGTCAGAACAAGCCGAAGAAGATCGAAGCTGCCAACATTGCCATCGTGCCGGGAGGCAGAGCTGGCTTGGCACGGATCATGAGCGTACTGGGACCGGTGCTGCTTGGCTATAGTCACCTAGACTATGCAGCGTATGAACCTCTGCTTGGCATGAGTCAGGTTCAGGGTGTTCCCATGCAGCTAGAAGAGTCGAAGCGCTTCAAGGTAACCGCTGCCGACCTCGAAGCAGAGGTCAAAGCACGAGGTCTGACTACCCTTCTGCTGTGAGTTTGGAGGTGCCCGTCTCTCTGTATGCGAGGTGACCAGCACACAACCAGCTCACCCTTCAGAGGCGGCCGTTGCTGTTGCTACTGCTGTCACTCTCAGCTCCAATCCTCGCAACCCCACCGGTCAAGTGAGTATGCTTCTGATTGTCAGCCAGAGCGAAAGCGAGTCTGACGCGTTCTTCCCCTTCAGATTATTGAAGGCCAAGAATTGAAAGACGTGGTTGACATGTCCAGCAGGCTCGATGTCACAACCATCATGGACGAATTCTACAGCCACTATCTTCTTGAAGGGGAACTTGGGCGCTCTGTGAGCGCCATGGAGTACATTGATGACATAGAGGAGAGCAATGTTGTCCTCGGTGCGTGGTTGAGGCATGGACTTCTCCGTGGAGCGCCCCTCTGCGCCTCAAATTTGTTTTCTTGCGTTCCACGTGCTAATAAATGTCTACTCCTCGCTTTGCCCCCCTCCAGTCGATGGACTGACCAAGAACGCGCGCTTACCAGGTGTGTTTCTCGGCTCTCGACATTTGTCTCGTGATGAAGCTGCTTCTCTCATTCTCTCTCCCCAATGTCTACCGTACAATCTCAGGCTGGCGTGTATGCTGGGTCTCGGGTCCGCGCGACCTTATTTCTGCCATTGGCGCCGTGGGATCATATTTAGATGGTGGGGCCTCCCATCCCATGCAGGTGGGTCGTGTACTTTCCCGCCTTTTTCGTCTGAAGGCTCAAATTCCCTTCCTGACGTGTCTGGTGCAGGTCTTCGCCCTGCCGATGCTGGATCTCGATCGCATTGCGCAAGACCGACTCGCCTTGCAGAAGCACTTCCGCATGAAGAGGGACCATGTGCTCAAACGCCTCGCAAAGATGGGACTGCCCGTCAATGTGCCGCCTGTCGCGACATTCTACATCTGGCTCGACCTCAAGCCGTTGCCGCCTCCGCTCAATAGCGGCCTCGTTTTTGCTGAAGAGCGTGAGTCGCGCGCGCCTCTCCAGCTTTGATGGTCGTGTCCGATGGTTCGCTGATTCTGGCTACGTGCCCCGCACGCTTTTGCAGTGCTCAAGGAGAAAGCGATTGTGACGCCCGTAAGTCCTGAGACCGCCGCAGAACTCGCTGGACCAAGCTGATGCTTTCAAGCTGTCGATTTTCTGTCTGCTTCAGGGCATCTTCTTCGACATCAACCCGGGACACAGGCGCAATATTGTGGACTCACCTTGCGAAAGCTACATCAGAGTGCGTGGAGAGGAGGGAAGCAGCGAGAGGGCCTGTCTGCTGTGCTGATGTCAAAGTCTAACTGCACAGATCTCTTTCGGGCCCAAGCTCGAAGAGCTGGATAGAGGTCTCGATGCCTTGTGAGCCTGTTTCTGCAACTGCCTTCAATAGGACATGGTCTGATGCTTCCAATCATTTTCTTTCGTAGCGAGCGAGTGCTCGCCAAGGCCGCTAAAGGGGACGCGAGCCTCGGCACCAACTACGCAAAGGCTGACCCGAGCAAGAAGCATGAGGTCACGCCGCAAGCGCACGCTTAGAATGACCGGCACTATCGACTTTTTGCCCAAGTTCGAGCACCCCCCCCCCCCCCCCCCCCCCCCCCCCCCCCCCCCCCCCCCCCCTTTCCCCCTACTCCCCCTAACCTTGTCAAGGTCACATCTGATATCTGATGCTCTATGTCGATTGTCGATCTATATGCGATGTGCCCAGAATGCTTTTATTATTGTGTTCTGACTCGTCTGCTCTTTCTCGAGCATTCTTGCTGTCGTGTGCTCCTCGTCGGCCGCTTTGAGTCATGAAGTGACCGCGAATTCAGCACTGGCAAAATGACGGCGAGTGATACTGTAGCCTCGGATGTAAGCGGGCTTCTAAGATGCCGAAGGGTGCATCTCTCCTTGTGCCTCGCAACGTCACTTTGCAAGATCGTGGACGCGCCACGCGCGAAGGAATGCGGTCATCATGAGCAAGAAGAAGACGTATGGCGAGCCCGAAATGCGGGAGCTCAGCAGGTAGGCAGCAATCAGGAACGCAGCACCGCTATAGCATGCATATGATGAATGCAATTAGCTGTAGGCGGCGAGCAAAGATGTGGAGAAGGAAGCAAAACAACGCGATGCGCGCTCGGCCGCATTTCGGTCTCCAATTCCGCGCTAAAATGGGATTTGTGATTCTAGCGCGCGCGTGCGTGTGAGGGAATCGCGCTCGCGAAGAAACAAGTCAGAAAAGTCACACATCAGTGTGGGGCAGCGCGGCTTCCCCGGCCGCGCTTCGAACAACTCTTCTCTCACCAAGCCGCACCATCAGCGCGGTTGACCGATGCGTTGCAAGAAAGTCAATGCGTGCACTCACACAGCACGAACGTGCAACGTGGGGCTCCTCTGATCTCTCTGACGTTAGCGCCAAAGTTCCACCGAGCATCGGAGCTAAAGCTGCTTTAGACGATGCTTGGCTCAGCACTCCCGGGCCGCCCAGGCCGACGGATCTTGCCGTCGCTTTAGGAGCGGTGCCGCTTGGGCAGAGCATCGCTTTGCGGACCCCACGGGGTTCAAAGTTGCCAGAATGCTGGAGCCCTGTGTGGCCGTCGGTGCAGAGTAGCTGTGATGGATGTGCAACGTTCAGACGAGAAGCATAGCAAGCGCTGCTCACAGTGCCCGA
Source organism: Ceraceosorus guamensis (assembly GCF_003144195.1). Classification (NCBI taxonomy): domain Eukaryota; kingdom Fungi; phylum Basidiomycota; class Exobasidiomycetes; order Ceraceosorales; family Ceraceosoraceae; genus Ceraceosorus; species Ceraceosorus guamensis. The sequence goes on from NW_020290021.1 coordinate 29,081, forward strand.
GCGCCTTGAGCATCGCCTATTGTCAAGCTCGTCGAAAGGTATTTAAGCAAGGCTAGTCTGCAAATTTCTCGACGCCTTTTCTCAGGCTTCTCACCATTAGCCCTTCCCCCTCAAAGCTCAGCAGCATGAAAGCCACCATCACATCGACGCTGGGCAGTGCTGCGGCGCTGCTGGCAGCTGTCAGCTCTAGTCAAGCAGCACCCGCGGGACTCTCTGTGAGGCAAGAGCAAGGTGTACGGGCCTCGTACGATGTCACCAAGTGTCCAGGCTACAAGCTCGACGGTCCCATCAACGAGTCCGAGCACGGCTTCACTGCTCCCCTCTCCCTCGCTGGTGATGAGTGTCACGCGTACGGCTACGACATCAACAACCTCACGCTCTCGGTGGTGTACGAGACGGTGGACCGGATGCACGTTCACATCTACGACACAGATCTCAAACAATACCAGCAGCCCATAGACATGCTCTTCAATCGATCCGATTCCGATCCTGCCAAGGTTGACAACGCCTCCACCAAGGGCGTTTCCCACCTCGAGTTCCACATGTCCGACAACTCTTCGCAGCTGTTCGAGTGGTGGATCACCCGAAAGGGTTCTGATGGCGCACCCCTCTTCGACACACGTCAATCGAACCTTCCTACATTCGATGAAGGCCTTTCTCAATTCAATGACAGCCAGCGCAACACGACGGCCATCCGCAGCAACGCCATGGTGTTCGAGAATCAGTATCTGCAGCTTTCCTCTGCTCTGCCAAAGGACGCTTCCCTGTACGGACTGGGCGAGCGCTACAGCGGTGGCGGCATTGGCGATTCCAGCTGGCGACTCCCCACCAACATGCTTCAACCGTTCTTCACGCTGGATGATGGCGATCCTTTGGAGTCCAACATGTACGGCTACCACCCCATCTACCTCGAGACTCGCGCGACTGCTGACAACAAGACCGAAAGCCACGTGGTGGCTTTCCAATCGACCGCCGGTCTCGACATCCTTCGCCGTGAGAATGACCAAGGCGCTTTGATCCAGTACCGCGCTATCGGTGGCACGCTAGACTTCCGCTTCTTTAGCGGCTCCGCTGAAGCCGCGACGCCACCTGCTGACGCCGAGGCCGAGCAAGTCGAGGCCACCGTCGAGTCCTCGCTTGCTTCCCGCGCTGACATTGGCAGCAGACAGGAGGCGAGCAATGCGACGACTTCCGACGTTTTCGACGCGTCTCGCCTCCTGAACAACCCCACGACGGCCTTTGAGCAGTACGCAACTTATCTTGGTGGTGGACCTCTTCTCGTGCCTCGATGGGCCCTTGGTCTGCACTTGCTGCGCTGGGGACTCAACACCGTCAATGACAGTCGGGAAATGGTTGAGAACATGCGCCAGGCCGACATTCCCCTCGAGACCGCCTGGGCCGACATTGACTGGCTGCAAGCATACCGCAACTTCGCGCCAGATCCCAACCGCTGGCCCGCTGACGAGCTCAAAGCTTATGTGGAGGAGCTGGCTACGAAGAACCAACACTTTATGCAGATCATTGATGGTGCTATGCCCGCCGCCCCAACAAACGACACCGATGTCTACTTGCCGGGCACTGCTGGCGACGAGATGGACCTCTGGTGGAAGAACGCGAATGGCACCGACTACGTGGGCCAGGTATGGCCAGGCTACACGAAATGGCCCGATTCTCATCACCCCAACTCGAGCGAGTGGTGGTACCAAAGCCTTGCCAATCTTTCCCAGACGCTGCCCAACCTGGCCGTGTGGCTCGACATGCAAGAGCAGTCCTCCTTCTGCATTGGTTCTTGCGGATCTAACCAAAACCTCAGCGACACACCCGCTTACCAAGCAGCGACCAGTGTAGCTGGATGGCCCGAAGGTTATTCGAACACTACTTACGGCAACTCCGGCAACATTACCGTGAATGGCACGCTCACCTTTGCGGGCGTCGGCTCTGGCAGCGATGAACCTCTGCAGCGCCGTGCCGAGCTCCCTAGCAGCGAGCTGTCCGTCCGCGCTGTCAACGCCAGCGACTTCCACTACTCGCCTGCCGATCACGTGTACCAGAATGCCACGCAACGTTTCCTTTGGGATCCGCCTTACGCCATCCACAATGGCTGGACATCGAGCCCTGGACCATTGGTTGACAACCTCAACAAGAAGACCATCTCCATGGAGGCTGTCTCGAAGGGCGGTGTGTCCCACGACGTGCACAATTTGGAAGGCAGTTTGACCGGTGCACACATTCATGACTCTTTGCAGCGCATCAATCCCGAGTCGCGCCCCTTCATCATTGCTCGTTCGACCGCTCCGGGTGCAGGACGTCGTGTGCACCACTGTGAGTAAGACGGTACTCGCTGTTTTCTTGGATGGTGTTGACGTTAGATCATCGTCGATTGCAGGGCTTGGTGACAACTACTCGACGTGGCAATACCTTGCCAAGTCGATCCAGGGTGTGCTTCAATTTCAGCTCTTTGGCTTCTTCTCTGGCTCAGACGCCTGTGGTTTCAACCGCAACTCGAACGAAGAGCTCTGTGAGTGCTTGTCAATTTGAAGAAGCGCCTGACAACGTGGCTCATCGAGGCGCTTTCATCCAGGCAACCGATGGATGTCTCTTGCAGCCTTCACACCATTTGCTCGTGGCCACAACACACAAGGCGCCATTTCGCAATTCCCTTACGACTGGGAGAGCGTGGCCAACGCAACGCGTACAGGCTTCTATAAGCGTTACGAGCTCCTTCCGACGCTCTACACCGCTATCGCCCGTCACTCGCAGCGGGGCACACCTGCTGTGAAGTCTCTCTGGGTCGACTTCCCTGAGCACTTCAACGAGCTGAAGGCGACCGACACGCAGTACATGTTTGGCCCCCTGCTCGTCACACCCGTGCTGCAACCCAACGTCACCACTGTCGACGGCTTCTTCCCTGCTGCGGGTGGTGCTTGGCGCAACGTATTCGACAAGTCTGCCGTTACTGATTTCAACAAGAACATTACCATTCCTGCGCCGCTTTCCAGCATCAATGTCCACCAGCGACCTGCGAGCGTTTTGCTCACGCACGCAAGACCCGCTTACACCACCACAGAATCCGCCGCTGGTCCTTTTGGCCTGTATGTTAACCTGGGCGACGACGGCAGCGCGACAGGCGATGCGTATGTCGACGATGGTCTGACACCACTGCCAAACCCCGCCAAGGAGCTCAAGTTCAGTGCCAAGAATGGAAGCTTGTCGGGCCAGGCGTCTGGCGACTACAGTCTGGAGCAAAAGCTCGACGAGATCTTGCTCTTTGGTCTCGATGCTGCGCCATCGAACGTCACTGTCGGTGACAGACAGTTGGATCAGGGCGCCCTGATCTTCGACAACAACACCCAATCGCTCAACATCACTGGTCTGGGTATCGATCTGAATGGTGCTTGGTCCGTCACTTGGCAATGAGTACGCAGCGTCATTTCCCGCACTTTACCAATGAATAACATGATCTCCTCTCGATCGCGCGACTTGCCCATCCAATTTGAGCCCTAGCGCTTTAGACGCCGCATGTCCAGCGGCTGACATTGAGTCTAGTCGCTTGTGTTCAGCGCGGGGAGATTATGCCGACCGAACATTCAGGTGTGATGCTGAGGACAGAGTCGAGAGCTTTGCATATCTGGTATAGCTGCTGCAGCTGCTGCCAAGTTTTTCTTCTGGATTTCCCGTCGCGCGCCAAGAGCTTGCGTTCGCGTGAACGCTGCATCCCAAATCGCCGAGATGCAGTTGGAACGCTTGCATCCCTCCGGAATCAGGTTCTCCGCAGCACGCAACTCCCGACTCGCAAGTCAAAGGGCAAGTTCAGCCCCCTCCCCCCACACATGCAAGCAGCATGCGTGTTGGTCGTATCTGCTGATGCGTACCCACTCGTGACTGTGCATGCAAGCAGAGTCGAGGAGGTCGGACGCATCGGCCACTAAGTGCGGCGCTTCATCACGCATTCACAGTTCATCGTGAAGGAGGCCCATTCACGATTAGGACAAGTTTTAGACGCCGAGTGGCTTTTGCAGCAGGGACCCCAAAATGGACTTTCCGCGTACGCGAGGCGCACGCATATCATGCGCTTCCATCTTGCAGTCGAAGCAACTCAGCAGCGAGGCCGGCAATCTTGAATAATATGACCGGAATGACTTGGTGGAATTTCCGTCGCGCTTTGAAGCGAAGCAATCTCAAGGCGTGAATGTTTACGGGACCTGGGCGCGCGGGCTGCACTCTTCCGCATGAGCGCCGGGCTTGACACTAGAACACGATTTGTAGTCAAGACTGCTGGCACGAATCCGAATGCATCGCTGCTCATGCACCTCCCTCTCTCTGTCACTCAAGCGATGCGGGGCTGGGCTGGGCTGGGCACTTTCCTCAGCTTTCTTTCACAAACAACCATGTAGAAAGTTTCCGTGTGAATGTAAGCCGCAGGCGCAATCTTTCGGGTAATCTCCTGATGGTCTCCACGCATCATCCGGCACAATCGGGACTGACTCAAAAGCAAGTGAGGCTCGCAATTTGTCGAGGCTCATGCAGGCGCCGATGCAACCGGTGTCACAGGCCGAAGAGCTGATCATTTCACACCGCGACGTCGATTCTGGGTTGTCACGCAGCTCACGACTGATGTACCAACTACCATACTTCGTAGCTGTCACGTGTTCGTCCAGCAAGTCAAGTCGCCAATCACGAATGACTGCATGATCACGACAAAGTGAAATCCTGCACGGCTTGATTGGGAGGTTTCGGGGCATTTTGCAGCTGCAGGCACAGCCGCAAAACTACGCTAACGGCCGAGAGGCTTTTCTTTTCGGGCCCCGATCGGCTTGATGATGAAATTCGGCGCTCGCACAGCCCGCGCAACGCTGCCGGGCCCTGGCAGGGCGCAGGTCAGGATTTTGTTTTTGGGTGACGACCAGTCACGAAGAACAACTTCAATTTCAAGTGGACAGTCGAGGAGGAAGAAGTAGAAAACTTGCCGACGATACATTCAGGAGTTCTGCGAAATGACCATGGCCACGGCCACCCGAGTCCAACAGGGGCTCGGTGCGGGCCCGCGCAGCCACCACGAATCACGAATGCCGCCGGCTGTCCTGATAAAGTCAATCTGAGCGGAGCGTAAAGTGAGCTCGACGCATATGATGCAGCTAGAGAAGAGCGTCGAGATGTCGCGAAGGCAGCGAGCGAGCTGGCAGCATGGACAGCGTGTTGCGAGCCTTGAAACCGCGTCGCGTGATTCCTCTTCGCGCGTGAATCGAGGGTTGTGATGGCGCCTGCGTGAGCTCTTGCAGCATGCTGATGATCATGCGCATGCATGCCTGATGCATGCATGCCTGTGCTCAGAAGCCGCGGCCCGGCCGCATCTGTGTCAGATGATGACGGGCGCGTGAGGTCTGCGCCAGCGCCCTCGCGCCCGCCGTCGCACTTTTGCAGTCCGCGGTCCTTCTCACTTCTACCGCATCAAGCTCCTGAAAGTCCTCTCGACGCCCTACCTGCTCAGCTGCCCCGCCATTGACTCGATCACACAAAAGCGATTTGGCTCGGCTCAGCACATCGATCGATCGGCCGCAATCAACATCGGATTTATTGCTCAAGCTCAGCTGATTCTTGCATTCAAAATTTGGTGACAGCCGGCCTGGCCCTGTCTCGCCGTTTGCCGCCCTTCCGCCCCACGACGCGGACCAGTCAGCAGGCCTGACCGTTTCGGTAGGCCTGTACGGTACCTTGGGTCTCAGACCCGTACTTGCACACACACACATGACTGCAACTCGACTCTCTGACGCATCGGATGCTGCGGATACTTCCCTGCCGCACAGCAGGGATCAGTCTTCTCACGCCCGCATCCTCACTCGGCAACAGGCCAGCCCAGCAGCGACACGCGGCCATCCACCACGACCCGTCTTGAGCGCATCGGACCACGAGGTGAGTCTTCTTCTGTCTTTCTGGCTTCCGTTGGCTCTTGCAGGTGTTCCGACGACAGATTGAAAGTTCGGTGACTTTGATGCTGCAAGGCTACATGCGAGGGGAAGCTTCCCTTCCTCTCTCATCGATCGCAGTCCCCCCCACGCTTGCTGTGAATGTGTTGTTCGCGTTCACATGCTGCTGCTCCTCGTGAAGTTCAAGATTCCACACCTTACTCGCTTCACGCTAGGAAAAGAGGCTACGCAAGCCACACGAATGGGTAAATGCGCAACGGACCAAAGAGGCTGTGTTTCCAACTGTTCTCCTCCTTTGCTGCTGTGAGCCTTGCTCTCAAGCATATATGGGACTGGGGGCGCATATATCAGAGACTGTATACAGCTCTTTGGAATGCAGCGTCTATATCCGGAGAGCCAGGTACAGACAGATCTGGCGGCAGAATCGCTTTTCGGCCTTCTTCGGCTGTGGCCCCCTTGCCAGCTTCATTAAGCGGCGGCTCTTCTGTGCTCCTGCATCGTCATAGAGCTCGATCGTTCTGCACAAGATGTTGTTGATTTGGTTGCGAGATGTCTAATGCGTAGAGCAAAGCACAGCCTTGCGTTCAAGCAGCTCATCACAGACAGAAGCGACATGAGCGGGAAGCGCCGTCCGAGGGGCGGGCATGACGGTAATCGTGAATCTCTGCTGGAAATGGGGATCAGCAGTAGTAGCAGTAGCTGTATCGGCTTGTTACCATGCGCACCTCAGCAGAGATGTTCTTCGTGCAAGTAGTAGTAGTGGTATTGACATGTTCAGCTGGCTCTCTTGTAGCAGACCATAGCGGTGGTCTGTGATGAGCGCTGTCCTAGTGCAGTACGAGTCACAGCGCGCCCGCCTACCTGGGTGCAGATTATGTCTGTTGCGCTGCAGTCTCACAACTCACGACTCCCTCGCTTCTGGAAAGGCGAGCTTCGAACCAACGAGCCCGTTATCGTTGAGCCAAATAGAGGTACAAGAGTCACAGTCTACCTTGAAACAGCTCCGATGGAATCGGATCTCGCGCGATGCCAGGCCACGCTCGTGCTGTTACCTCTGCTGGGATCAGGAGTCCCGCTGCGTCGAAGTCTCACTTCCAGAATTTGCAATCCGCCCTGCAGCGCGCTGCTCCACCCACGCAGCACACGCGCGGCTCGCATGTATAGGCCCTACGCCCCAATTTCTCCGCCCCTCCGCACATTCGGGATTTGCGGTTCAAGCTTCCCTGTATGCACGCGCGAATTGCTGACATGTTATTCACTCGTCCTCACATCGACCTTCTGGCAACTTCGCTCTCAACCCTATCACCGCCATACGTGACCCATCAATTGGCCATCCTTTTGCCCTGCCCTCCCCACTCGTCCATTCGCTGCGGGTCATCTCACGTTTCAGCACGTTTGGTCTCCGCCTCCGGTGCACCAATCGGGCTCACAACACCATTGGGTGCCGAAACAGCAGTCACAAGCTTCCTTGCCATCGATCAGCGCAGCCAACCTTCCCCGACCAGATCCACGCTATCGCCCGCCATCAAGCGCATCGTCTCCATCGACGATAGGCTCTCCGGGCGACATTGGTCTCTCTGTTTCTCAGGCGCCGTTGCCCGTCAGGTTTGAGGAGAGTCCATCTCGACGCAGCTTCACCAGCGCAGCCGGCTTTCGCTCCCAGCGGGCAGTTTCAGGTTCCGAGATGCAAAGCCCTTATAGCCAGCACCAAGGCGACGCTCGCACCGCCGGGGGCGCTCTGCTGGCAGGCGCCAGCGGCGTTACTGGAATGCCGTCTCGAACCTTCTCTGGAGACTCGGATCACAGCACGCCCACCGGTCCGCAAGGCCAACGCAATCCTTTCACATCCAGTATTCTCGGTCAGGACTCGTATCAGCCATACGTGCACAGCCAGAACAACCAGAATGCTGCTGGCTTTCAACAAATGGTCGCGGGGTCTAGCGGGTCGAAACGCAAGGGCTCACCAGCAGATCATCCCAACGGCAGCAAAAGGTCGCCAAACTCTCACGATGCTTCGCCTGGTCGGGCAGGTAGCTCTAGTGACCTGAATGGAGGCTCGCAGTCCAACGGCTACCTTTCTGGTGGGGCAGCAGCTGGCACGAAGAGAATCAAGACTGCCAGAGCGTGTGATTCCTGTCGAAGGTGAGCGGCGTCACGAATGGCATCGTCTTGTGTGCTTCTCGCTCTGACGCAGCTGCTCGCTCTGATGCTTGTCTGCTCAGGAAAAAGATTCGGTGCGACGTTATCGAGGACGACGCCGCCCCCCTAGGAGATCCTAACAATGGCAACGGAGGCTTGATATGCGCGCACTGTCGACAATACGGCTTTGGTGAGTGGCCAAGGAAGCGGTGCGATGTGGTCGGACGGGTGGGAGCTGCTGCTGACAAACGGCCGCACTCTGCAGAATGCACTTTTTTCCTGCCGATCACTGAGACGCGCTTCAAGAAGAAGCACGAGCGTGAAAGGGAGGAAGCAGCGCAAGCCCAGGCCCAAGCTGCTGCTGCCCACGCTGTTATGGCCCATCGAATGGCCGCATCTGCTGGCCTTCCGCAAGCGGGTCCAACGGCAGCATTCCCTCTGCACTCAGGACCATTGCCTTCTGCCCCACTGTCCGGCATCGCAGCGGGTCGATACGCTTCTTATGCGGCTGCGCAGCCAATGTCAGCACTAGATGCGACCGGGCCCAGACATATCAGTGCGACACAAGAATGGCCTCCTCGCAACCCTTCGAGTGCTTCTGTCGCAGAGGGTTCGAGCTCCAGATTAGCAGTCAGCCCCAAGTCGGCACCCACACACGCGTGAGTCGCGGCTTGACACCGTGATTGCAGCTCGCCATACTGATGCATGCTTGCCTTTGGACCGATTTTAGTCGACCTTCGGGTAGTGCATCCGACAGCGGAAAGACGTCGCCACCACCACCGAATACAAGAGTGCTCGGTCCGACCAGCATTGCTTACATAGTGCACTCGACCGCTTTCGTGCCTGGTGCTGCGATCGAGGAACACGATTTGAAGCACCATCAAACTTTTGAAGTGGGTGCTTCTGGCGATGGCATCATCAAGTTCCACAAACCTCCCCGACGGCAGTCGCATCAAGGCTCGATCTCATCAGAAGCAGATGACTCTGATGACCTTCTCGCTGTGCCTGACGCCTTACGCTCCAGGCTTGCTGGCGATGTTGCCGAGAAGCTGGTCAACACGTACTTCGAGAGGATAGGATACCTATTCCCCGTCATCACCAAGAGCGAGTTCCTGAGTCAGACTCCGCCACCACCTTTGCTGCTCTACGCCATCTGCGGCATGGCAGCGTTGAGCCGGGAGACGCCTAGAGAGGTCTTGGGCGCAGTCAAGATGACTCTTGCTGCCTTTTTCAAGGAGAACGACCTGCTCAGCAATTCTAGCATCCACACAGTGAAAGCGCTGCTTATCATGAGTCTACACAGCGACCTGCATGGCTTGAATAACGTTTCTAGTGGAACCCGGTGCTGGAATAGGACCGGCATAGCGATTCGAATGGCCCAGGACCTCGGCATCCATCGCGATGCTTCTGGGCGCGACGATTTAGATGGCGATGCTTTCTTCCTAGAGCAAAAGCGACGAATTTGGGGTTGTTGCGTCACTGCGGACAGGTGCACCTCGATCTCTCTCGGGCACCCGCTTGCGATCGACCTTACGGATTGTGACGTTCGTCTGCCGTCCCCGCTTGAAATTTTGCGCCACCCCTCGGACCTACGCGCCAATCCAGCTTTAGAGCGTCCGTTCGCATTCAACACAGAGATGCTCAAGCTTAGCATCCTTTTTGGACGAACGCTCAAGACGATCTACAGCCCAACGGGTCTGATGAAGACCACCGACGAGGAGATTGTCAGTTTGCTTGCTGACATTGACAGTTGGAAAGAGTCTCTGCCAGCTGAGCTGCGGTATGATGGACCCGACGCCCAAGCACCCGCTGGCATTTTGCACACCTGCTTCGCCTGCTTGCAGCATCTCTTCTTCCGCGTCTTCATGCGTATTTCGTACAGCTGCCCACAGCACCTCAGTTTCAGCTTGAACATTGAAAGAATGACGGCGATGATCAAGAACGCTCGGGAGGCCATCGAATGGGTAGATAGGAACGAATTCTATTTAGACACCCTCCATTTCCTAAGCTACTCGCTGGTGTTCTGCGCCACAATTCAGTATCATGCATGGATGCGACGAGGGGATCAACAGGCTTTCGAGACTCTACGCAAGTGCAAGGAGTGCGTGACCCGTCACAAGCCGGAAGGCGCTCGCCACGACCTATCGCTCCGTGCCAAGACTGGTGAAGTGGTCGCCTTGCTCTTCAAATCGGCAACCGGGGTGTACAATACCGTTGATGGCAAACCGAGCTCAGGGGCTCTGAACCCCACTGCCGGTGTCACTAATCGTCGAACGACGGACACGGTCAGGGGCATTGTCTTCAAAGCAGATCAGTCCAAGCCTGGGGGAGGGGTGTATGTAGTCGCCGACAGAAAGCTGCTTCTCAATGATCTGCCGACCGGCACCATCCTGCTCCACGAGACTGCTGCTGGGCGCGTCCCTGCACTGGTGCGGACCTCGGACGAAGCTAATGGCGGCTGGCAGGCATTCCCACGCCAGACTGCAGCTGCTCAAGATGGAAAGGCTAGTGCTTCACCACAAGGCCAGCCTTCAAGCGATCTGACTCACATTGCCGGAACTGTGTTCCAAGACGCTGAGGGTATCCCAGTCGATAGACGCGGCTCACGCATGATCACGATGATACCAGTAGGTCAGCCAGGCATGCCACAGCAGCATCAGCTTCAACTTCTCCAAGCTGCACAGCAGGCAGCGCTTCAGCAGCAACAGTCTGACTCTAGTGCGCCGAACCCGCCTCCGGAAAACTCTGCGGCCGCTGGCTGGCAGTCCGACGCTGGTCTCAACGCAGACAATGGCAACTCGCTCTTGCAGCACCGTCCATCGCTCAGTGCTGGCAATCTCGGCAATGTCAATCCGCATCTGAACGATGCGTCCTGGGCATCGACTCTGGCCAGCTTGGGCTTTCCCGCCGATGCATACACCTTCGATGGCCAGAACGTGTTTCCGCTTGGCAACGCGACCAGCGCAGACGCCTCCGCCGGTTTTGAGCCGCTGGTCATCGACGGCTTCCCGGATGGCTTGGATGTTTGGGGTGCGTGGGCACAACAGCTCAGCCGCGCCAATGGCATGGGAGCGCTCGACGCGTCCACCACTGGCGGTGGCTTCTCAAACTCCAACGGTGCTCAGCACTCGGGTGACAGTGGATACAGCGCTGCAATTACCGCTCCTCCCACACTTGGTAGCCTAGCAAATGGCGGTTTCTGAAGGCGCATCGGCCGCTCAATCCCACCGTTACTTGTCTTGTCGCCGTCAACTCTCAACCTCGATTCCGCTTTCCGTGACCTCTGTCACCTCCGCGCGCCGGTTGCGTCTTCAGCTGACCTGCGCGTCATTCTGTCCGCACATTCTTGCTGGTCAAGAAGGATCGCTCTTTGTGCACAACATTTCAATCACCTGTAGCATGTACCTCGGCGCGACTGTGCTCGAAACCTTCCTTCCATCGAAAAGCGGCTTGGGATCGTCACCTTTTCACGTCACCAACGATGATCAGGAATGAAAATATTGAGTCTTCGACCTGGCTCGTGTGTGCGTTGCAATGGTCGTTCACTTCGTGTATGCGTCTATGGATGGCGAGCAGTCAAGATTGTGGATCGTGGCTCGAAAGTGCGCGCATTGTCAGAACAGTGGAGTGCAGAAGAGGGCGCAATCTATGGCGAAGCGCAACGAGCGCCCGAAAATTTCCGCACAATTGGGATGCCCAAAGCGCTAGATTTGCTTCCTTTCTCTGGCATGAAAGGCACCAAGACCTTCACGACGGCGCGCTGCGATAGAGGTGAAGAGGCTGCCATCGATGATGCCGTGGACGTCATCCTTCTTGACGATTCCGTCCGAAGGCCACAGCAGGAGGTAAGTGCTGCCCCACTCAAAGGCCATGGCGAACCAGCCAAACGGATCCATGAGGTTTCTTCGGGTGGTGATCATGACGACCAAGTCGTTGAAGGACAAGCCATCCTTGTTTGGGGCGGTCGAGTAGAGATCAAAAATGTCGTCGAATCTTTGCCTCTGCAGTTCGCCCTTGCGGTTGTAGGACTCGCTGTCCGAACCGTGCTTGTTGCGGTGGATGTTTGCGATCCAGATGCGAAAGAAGGGATCGGGAAGGTAGTCTCTCCACCTTGCCCCGGTGTAGGGAATTGTGGGGTACGAAAATGGCCCGTGAATGATGCCGACCGCTAGGAGGGAGAGGATCAGTCCGAAACCGAGTGCGTAAAAGCCGCTGATTTGAAGAAGCGCGAGGGGATAGGCAAGTAGGGCTCAGCGAAGTGTGCTGAGGCCAGAATGGCTAGCGAAGCGCTGAAAAGGCCAGCTATGGCCATGACGGTAGGCCACTCACAAGAAGGTGTCGGTAGGCCAGATGATGCCATCCGCGTCCCCATCGAAGTACACGCAATGCTTTTGAAGAGCAGTCAAACCGTTTGTCTCTCTCAAGAAACGCTCCCTATCAGCAACTGCGCCCGAGTATGTGCTCGCCTTTGTGTACGGCGGCTTGTCTGAGCCTCCCAGCCACTTTACATTGCTGTTGTTGAAGAATTGATCCTCGTCCAGCTTGCGTTTGGAACTTGCGAGTGGCACGCTCTCCACTTTCGTGGGGGCTGAGGATGTCTGGACGGGCGTCATGGCGTTGGATACTTGAGCAGAGATTGGTCGACTGAAGCGGAAAGGAATTTGGATCTCAAGACGGGGTGAGGTGACTTGAATGGTGGTGTAGCGACACGATAGCAAGCACGGGACGTACGCGCAATCAACTTGTCAATGAGACGACGGCATGGACATCGTGGATGCTGGTAGCCCGGCCATGGCATGCACCAACCATGACGCAATCCTTGGCTATCACGAGCAGTCTCTGCACCCAATCTCCTCATGAACAGCCCCGTCACGAGTGCTCGAGGACTGTGTGCCGGTACATGGACTCCTCGGCCAGAGTTTAGGCTGACCAAAACGTTGCTTCCTAGTGGAGCGCTGCATAGGAGCCGAGGGGGGTTTGCTTTGAAATCAAGTTGCCCCATTCCGTCTCAGCGCGGCCTCTCTCCTTGCGTTGCGAACTCTGCACCTCTCGATCATGCAGCAGGGTCGAATGACATAGCTCCGCATAGCTGCAAGCCCTTCAAGCCACACGCGCCACGACGATTGCACCGTGCAGCATCCTGGCGTCCCCCTGCGCAAGGTCGCGCACACATGCAGGGTCCTCCACGTTCGCCTAGCTTTGACTTGAATGTTTCCACGCCCAGATCTTTCAATCTATTATGAATGGGACACGATCACGCATGCTTGCAATCACGTGCTCCGGCGTCGAGTAAATCCACTAAGACTGGCATGGCTCCCTCGATGCTCCGCAAATGTACCGATGGGAGAAGACTCCTTGTGACTGTGCAAGCGCATCACGATTGAAGACACTCGGAGGGTGCAAATACATATCGGGTGACAAGTCTGATCACTTCAAAGTCGATGGTCGTACACCAGGCAGGCGCATCGCTCGCGCATCGGAGCGCTCAAGCGTTCTTGCTGATATAGTAGCTCAGCAGATCCTTGTGATGGGGTTCAAGAGGCGCGAGAATCGAAAAGAGAATGTCAAGATCCTTGAGCCTGCTATTCGCCGTTTTAATCACGTCCGTAGCAGCGATCCTGAGGTCCGTGTTGGGATCGGCAAAAGCGTCTTTGACAAAAGCTTTGAACCTCGGCAATTCCTCCTCCACCAGCTCGGCAGGCAGTCGAGCCAGCAGCTTGCGCAACGCATACAGACCCAGCTTGCGCACTCTTTCCCGTCCTGATCTCGACGCTTCGCTCTCGCGCAGCGCTGGCTCCAACGCGGACATCAGCGTGCCCAGCCCTAGAATCGGCTCAATTCCGCTGCTCCAAGCATCAATCAGGGACTCGCAAGCGTTCCTCGAGACATTTTCTTTCTCAAGTCTCCGACGAAAGACGAGGCTCAAAAATTGCGTCTCCTTGTCAGTCGAAGAAATGAGGGGCAGCTGGTTCTCCAGAATCCGTCTCAAGACGACCAGTGCGGCACCGGTGAGGTTGACATCCTGTGAGAGAAAGCGAGATGTCAGACAATGCTACGGATGGGCTGCTCGGATGACAGCGTCTATGCTGCATGCACTCACAGCACTGGGCAAATTCAGATACCGCATGATAGCTTCCCACAGACGCTCGAATATCTGCGCTTCCCTCCACGCCGCAACGACTCTCTCAGAGTCTTGCTCAGCATCAGGTTGAAGTCCAAGAGCACCGCCTCCGCTTTGCAAAGGGGCTTCGCCTCTTGTCGCAGCGTCAATGTCGAGTGGTGTCGCGCTGACCGGCAAAGGCAACTTGTATTCTCTCGAAAGCGCCCCAAGCCTTTTGAACGTGTCGAGGTCCGCATTTCCAGCATGGAGATTCGTAACCCACTCTTGCACGCCGGGCCTGTTGCTCAGGATTGAAATGGAGGTGCCTGAGGAAGATGCCTTGGCTCGCGGCGAACCTAATGCCACTTCAGCAGCCGCGCTGTCGCCGCTCAAGCCGTTCAGTCGCTCTTTCTTGGTATCTTCATTCGACGTCGCGCTGCTTTTGGCAGGCGATTCCGGAGGCGCTTGCGCATGACTCCGCTGCGCGGGCAGCAAACTCCGTCTCGTGGGTCGCTGAGGAGTAGGCGAAGCACTTCCCATGAGGTCGACGGACGCGTCCGCAACACCCAGATCTGCCAATTGCACAGTCTCATCGTGGTCCGGCGTTGCCGCAGGCGCTCTTTGAGCTCGCACAGGTCTAGCAACAGGGCGAGCTGTGGTTGACTCTGGTGATTTGCTTGCCCTTGAAGGCGCTAAAGCTGATGTTTGATAGGCAGCAATCCTGTCCTTCACGGAGCGCGAAGCGCTACCCGAGCTCGCGGAGCTAGGAATGGAATGTCCGTTGCCGGGTGCAGCGGGCTTGGTCAAATTGCTTGCTTGCGCTCCCGCCCGCTCAGTTGGCGGGGTATGCGCGTCTAAATCTCCATCCGCCTCTTCCGCATCCTGCGCCTCGGCTTGCTCTTTCCTCTGCTGAGCCATTCGTTCGGATGCAGCTCTTTTGGCAGCCAGCAGAGCGCTCGAGGGCCCGCCTGGCCTGCGAGGCGGTGCAGCCGAGACTGTACGTGCCTTAGCGGTCGTCGCATTTGCAGCAACAGATTGCGAGGTTGCAGCAGCAGTAGCAATCTGCTTCCTAGTCGTTGGATCCAGCGATTCCAAAAGACGTTCAGCCTCAACCGGCCACACAGCTTGAAACCGCCCAAACCCCTCCCTCGCTTTCGAGCGCACATCCGGATTCGGATCGGGCAGAGCCTTCTTGAAAAAGTTCTGAAACGTCTCAAGTCCGCTGTGCGCTTCGAGCTGATGTTTGCGAGTTAACGCATTCCTCTCGAGAACAATGCATAGATGCGCGCAAGCAAAACTTCTTATAGCCACGTTTTTCTCTTGCAGGCCGCCCCAAAGCGCTTCTAAGAATGTGGCTCGGTAAGAGACGTTCTGCAAGATGAGAGCGACTGCGCTCTGCGCAGCATTGGCAACCAGCTTCTTGGTGAAGCCTGCCATGCCAAAGAGACTGGTGAAGAAAAGATCGACTACGGACTCGTGCAACTCATCTCCGAGCGCAACAACAGCTTCTCCGACAAGACTGATGCTGTGCATAGCCAGAGTGGTGCGCAGGCTGGCCGTCTGTTCAGCAGGAAAAAATGGCTCGTCAGCATGCAAGAAATTGCCTCAAGCCAATCTCACCAATCGCTTACACCTTTGCAAATGCCCGCTCCTAGCCCTCGAATCTCCTTCGCCAAAGACTGCCCTAATTTCTCCGCGGTTCCCGTGCGCAAGATGCCTCTGATCTTCATCATCGACGCTTCCCTGGCCGCCCAATTGTGTTCCGTCTCCTTGCCCTCAAAGATGGCCTGCATAGGCGCAAACGTGCGCTCAATGTCTGCCCTCGACGCAACGTACACCATTGGCACATCGTCCTGAGCAGACGGGGTTGGCTCACCACGTGCCATTGCCTGTGGTCCTGTTGGTGCGGCACGCGAGGGGCCTGAACGTGCAGCGCTACCAGCCTGAAGCTCAGCGTCCCCATCAGCGCCGGCGAGATCAGCGGGAGGCTCAACGACTTCCGCAAAAACGGAAGCAAGGAGCGGATCTGCCGTCTGCTTCCTCACTTGCTTCCTCTCCAGCTCCTTTTTCAGATCAGTCTTGGCCGCTGCAGGTGCCGGCGCGAAGAGGGCGACGACGGATTGCCTAGCTGCTTCTCTAGTGGGGCCATCGGCGTCGGACAGAAGGTCGACGAGGTTAGGAAGGATCGGCTTGAGCTGCAGAGCATTCTTCACTTGGTGCCTGAGGATCGGCAAGTGAGCCGTTGTCTGCACAATGGCAGAGACGATACGTGAGCAGCGGACACCTCCGTCAAGCGAGCACAATGCTCGCCTGCCACTCACACCTTCTCTGACCCTCGGACTTTTGGCAGCCAGTCCATTGTCTTTCAAAACTCTCATGAACGCCGCACCAGGTGTCTCTTTGCTGCTAGAGCCGCCGAGCTGCGTCGATGCAAGCGTAGCCTCTGCAATGGCATCTAGTGCATCCCTTGCGACAGATTTGACCCTCTCCTTGCCATCGCCTATCCTCTCCAGTACAGCAGTCAACCACTTGTCTGCGACTCGACACAACAACGAAGTCGCGTTCGAGGCTTCCTTAATGGACTGGATGAGACCTGATATTGAAGCGAGCGCGGGAACGAACAGGCCGGGATGACTGTGCCTGAGCGCCTTTTGCAAGGGCTCAATCAGGGCAAGAGGATCGGGAGCCTGCGGTCCATCGGCGTCGAGGTGACACATCACAAGGGCGACTGGACGATGAGCTGACGGACTCGTCGCTTGGGTGCAAGCAATGCTGCTGACTCACGGGGGCGGTCAAAAGGCGCGTGATGAGCAGAGATAGTGCCGTCGCTCGCTTGTCCACGTCGTTGGCTGAAGAGTCCAAGATGGCCAAATTCTCAGCGATGCGCTCCGCATGCTCCTCCTCATCGAACGCGCTGCTTGACGCCATCGCAGGCTCTAACGCTGATTGAAGGTCGCTCTTTGTAGGACGTCTGTTCGGCTCTCTTTGATTCTTCTAGTCTGGACGTAGAGCCGAGGCTTTCCGATGATCTCGAATGTTACTGTTACTGTCACGTCACGTCTGATGCTGATGTAGGAGGACGACGTGGCACTTGTTCGCACACGACCGCTGGTGACGACACAATCGATTAGAATTTGTGGGGCGGTAGCTGAAAGAGATGAGTCGAATGGTGTGATGCCAAAGAGAGAGAAGGCGATGACCAGGTCAATGGTGCGTCGTGTTGTTGTTGTTGTTGTTTGTCCGACATTCTCAATGCTCGCTTGCGCGACGCTCGATGCTTCGACGGTCGAGGGTCTGAGCGTGCTGCATGGCCGCAACAGCAGCCGCACGTTTGCGCCGACGCAAAGCAGCAGCGCAAGCGCGATCTGCATCAGCCAACTAACTTCCCGCTCACGCGCGCGCGTCGACGCGACGAACACACAGACGAGTCACACCTCCCCATACAGCATATATGCTGTGGGCATGTTGGCTGACAGCCATGCACGAGTTCTATATGAAAAAGTGTGAGATGGATATTGTCCTGCACTGTGTCCCTTTCAAAGCGTTGGCGATGGGTCTCTGGGCGCAATTAAAGTCAAATCAGAGGCAATGTGCAGCCAGAGTATGGTGGTGCCAGGTGGTGTTCTCTCAGCAGCTGTTATGATTCGCACGATTGTCGCCTGGCATATCAACCTTGAGGCGATCACGATGCATTCACGCTCGTGATTGGCACGTGAGGCCTCTGCGACCTCTGGTGAAACGACGAAATGGCGAATAATGACGAATCGTGATCCAAGCATCTTGAATGCGAGCCCGACCACGAATCCGGTTCGCAATCTTCTTCGCACGCCGAGTAGAACCTGCAATCACGAATGAGGACGATGTTGATGTGATGTTCGGCTCCAAAATGCTTGTGGCGAGCTGGTCGAGCTCGCTCAGGAGCCGAATAGAGCGAGTTCCATGTAAGTCTAGGAAGAAGCTCTCCCCAGCAATCTCGCAAGGCTTCGAAACCAAGCTTGTGATTCTGATTGCAAACGTGTGACTAATCAATTGAATGCAATTTAAGGCTTCAAACCCAAGCTCTGCTTGCGGAGGGCCGGGACGAAGCGAAGAGGAGCCGATTTGAGTCCCATCGCCTACGTCTGTTCTCTAGCCAGCGCACAAAAAGTCGGGCGGTGCGCTGCGCAACGAGCTGCTGCACGCACCACTTACTTGCATTCACGAACAAGCACGCCCACAGGGCCGCCCGACGAGCTGAGCAGCAGCGCCACACGCAGCAGCGATAGAGAGACGTGTGCGGCTGCTGCGTGTGCAGAACATTGAAGCGGATGCTTGTGCCGTGTCGGCGTGCATGCGGGGGAAAGGACATTCAGGATCATTGTGATTGCTTGCTCGCCATGCAGTCGCTCGTATGTATGCAGCAACATCACTTAAAGTCAAACGCATTCCCTCACCTCCATCCTTGCAAGCGTACTGCCACATCCTACAGCTCGCACACCATCACACAGCAAGTCTTGAACCACGCGTCGATCTTATCGCCCAGCATGGCACTCAGCAGCAATCCCAAAGACCTCGTCAACCTGCGCAAGCAGCTCGCGTTCTAGTAAGTCGTCCTCACGTTGGGCTGTCTACGCATGTGCACCAAACGTCTGGTCAAGCGGCACTCGAGCTGACATTCTACTCCTGTTCCTCAGCGGAGCATACCATACCAACCCAGTCAATGTTGCCATTCACATCGTTGGCGTGCCGACCATCATCTTGTGAGCAAGAGCACCCTGCGATGCTTTCAAGGGCTACAATGACGATGGAGCAAGGTGAATGCATCAAACACGTACTGATAGGATCTTTCCGAATGCTTCCGCGACAGCGGCACAGAATGCTTGCTTGCTGCCATAGGTCCAGTGCAAGCACCCGAATGGGCCAAGCCGATGCTCGACTCTCTCTCCGACGCCGCACCAGACATTGTCTCGAAGTATGCTAGGCTCAATTGGCCCGCACTCTTTGCAGTCTCGTACTGGCTGTACTACACTCTACTGGATCACGTGGCAGCGGTAAGCATTCAGCCCATCTCGTGCCCGACGCTCTTGGCTGATCACACCGCTTTTGCTCTGACCTCCAGATACTGCTGCTTCCTATCTGGGCTGGTCTGTACTTTGCTGTGCAGTACGTTGCTTTGGATCATCCGGCCGATTTGGTCAAGGTTGGGTCCATCGCTTCAGCAATCGGTTGGATTAGTCAGTTCTATGGTCATGGCGTACATGAGGGAAGGGCCCCAGCAGTGAGTATCCTCCAACTTTGCTAGGGGGAAAGGTGGCGCGACGGGGGGCACCACCCTTCGGCTAGCCCATCCACTCGCATGGGCAAGGAGACGCAGTGGCAGGGGAGCAAGATCTTGATGTAGCGGACCAAGCATGCATGTATGCATTTCAGATGCATTTCAGGTGACATGCAGCGCTGACCTTTTCGCATCCACCATCGCAGCTGCTGGACAATCTGTTGGGAGCAGTCGTCCTTGCGCCATTCTTCGTTTGGCTGGAGGTCATCTTTCACCTGGGCTACAGACCCCAGTTGCAGAAGCAGCTCAACAATGACATTGGAAAGCTGGTGCTGGAGTTCCGAAAGGGCAACAAGAAGGCCAGCAAGGAGGTAGCCAAGGGCAAGGCTGCTTGAACGCTGAATGCATGCCATATATCGGCTGTTGTGTTCTCGTTCTGGTCCAACAGTCCCTTTCCACAAGCGGAATGGCCGCTCTACGCTCACCATCCTGCAGTGAATACTTGCTGCTGCTACTACTGTGTCGTCAGACACGCTTCTCGTCCTCATCGACCCAGTAGCCCCTCTTCTCCCAAGCAGGCTCATCTGTGTAGCGATTGCTTTGTATTCTTTCGGCTCGCCTTTGCGCTGCTTCTTGCTCATATCGCATGGCTTATTTTGCTATTTTGCTTGCGCCTTCTAGCCTAGCGCTCTTCGGCATGAGCGCCCTCTGCTCATTCGGAGCCTGGTGCGGCTCTCTTGCGTGCGCTGCCCTGTGCGACTGTCTGTGGAAGAGTTGTTTGCCACCTTTGTGCCGAGTGTGGGTGAGGGTGTGCATTCAGACGTTGCCTTCATGGTCTGGGATCGGGACAAAGAGACAGCTAACTCACCAAGCGAGGCAGCCGATGGCCAAGAGCCCATGTATGGCGGCCAGAGTGGTCTCTGGAGTGATCAAGAGCGTTTCTGCTAGCTTTCCGAAGGAGACGGGAACTACTCTAGGAGCTTGAGCAACGATGGGAGTGATCGCTCCATGGTAGACCAGTATGCCCAGCACGACTGCCCTCTTGCCTGGCAGGTGATCGGGCAGAGGTCTGACTAGAAGCAAGGGAACACCCAGCGAGAGGAGAGCGATGCCGTAGAGACGAACGAGCAGGAGCAGAGAGTTGCTCGGCTCTAGCAAAGGAATGGAAAGCGGCGAAAAGAGACTCAAAAGACCCAGAGGAAAGGTGAAGAGGAGATGTAGACCGAAGATGGAGCTGCCTAGTGGTGAGATCAGCGCTGCTTGGGATGCTGCTGGCGTCGCCGCGCCGCCTTGTGGCTTTTTGATCGGCATGGTCGTGTGCGCAGTCGAGCCGCAGATGCTGCGCTATTCGCTGGGATATATTTGCAGAGCAATGATAAGATGGCCACGCCAAGCAAGTCTACGAAAGCGTAGCTGAGCGTCAGCCGAAGATGATGAGAATGAATTTCAGTGAACACAAGTACAATTCTCGCAGTAGTCTGCCTGCACCGCCACCGAACGGCGTTCCTCCATGCAGCTGCAGCAGGCCAAGGCGGTGGTGACGAGGATTCGTTTGTGCTGTCAAATCGAAGCGCTGCTGGGCACGGCAGCAGCGTCTTCGTCCGGGCCGCCACGAAGATGGCGCGGGTGCATGGTCCGTGCTGCATGCTGCTCAGCAAGCCGCATGCTGGGCGCGCGGTCGATCCTGAACTTCCCTGCATGGTTCCCACTCGCTGCCATCCAGCGCGTCCGACCTGACGACCACCACCGAGTCGTAACCAGCACAGTCGCAACAACCGCTCAAGACAAATTTCAGCACTTTCGATTGGAGTACGCTCAACGGTCAATAGCGCTATCGGTCCCGCCCAATCCGAAATGTCGTTGGGCGTCAACCTGTCCGCTCCGGGCATCAAGTCAGCCTACGACGCCGTACTATCCGGCTCCAAGGACTACCTCATCCTCTCCTACGAGCGAGGATCCAACGACATCAAAGTGGATACGCTTGCCTCTGGCAGTCTAGACGATGCCTTGTTTGATTTTAGCGACGGGTCCATCATGTACGGTTTCATACGAGTGGTGGATCCCAACAGCAATCTTCCAAAGTACGTCCTGATCAACTGGTGCGGAGAAGGCGTGCCCGTGAATCGCAAAGGTCTCTTTCCAAGCCATTCTGCGGACGTTGCCAAGTTCTTGAGAGGCTATCATGTCAGTGTCAATGCGAGGACGGAAGCTGATCTGGACGCAAAGGCCATCATGAAGAAGGTGGCAGACAGCGGTGGTAGCAAGTACTCGGCTGCTGGCGATGCTGCAAACACTCAGCGCGGTGGGCGCATCGAGCCTGTGGTGAGTTTCGACTGGCTTCTTGGCATCGTCCGAAGCTTCTTGAGTTGAGACCCATCTTCTGCACCCTTCACATCACTCCTTCCTTCGCCTGGCCAGGGCACGGCATACACCTCGCGCAAGGACGATCTAGCCAACATCCGCGCAAATGCAGCTGCTACGGCATCAGCTCCGCCCCCTGCCCCCAGACCCGCAGTGACTCAGCCTTACACTCCTGCTGCTCCTGCAGCACCTCCAGCTCCTGCTGCTCCCGCGACATCCACTGGCGGCTTTGGTGCTCCCAAGGTTGGCGGAATTATCGGTTCTGTACCACCAGCTCCTTCCCAAGTGAGTGACGGATCTCCTGGCTCTCCATTTCGATTGCTCCGAGAAGCTAAAACAATCCATACGCGTGGCGGCTTTGACCGTAGCAGCCTGCCGCGACTGTTGTGCGCTCTGCTGCGCCAGAAGCGCCTGCGAAGCCTGCAGCAGAAGATCGCATAGGTCCCGTGGGAACGGCCTACGAGCCGGTCCGAATCGGAAAGCCCGGCAAGCTGGGAGCCAACAGATGGAACCCTAGCGCGAATGCTAGCAGCTCACCTTCGGCCCCCGCCGCAGCTGCTGGACCCGCACCTCGTGCGCCAAGCGGAGGACTCACCTGGAGTCAGAGACAAGAGGCTGCTAAGAAGGAGAGGGAGGAGGAAGAGGCTAGAGTCAAAAGCTTGGCTGGAGCAGCTGCGACTGTGGTGCCTCCCCCGGCTCCAGCTGCTCCTCCAGCACCTGCAGCTGTAAGTATGAAAGCCGTCCCAGCCACTATTTTAGATGCTTACCATACATTCTCAACGCCCACCATATGTAGCCTCCCGCCCCTCCTGCGCCACCGTCTGCCGAGCCCGACGTCGCTCAATTGGCGAAACAAGTAGACGACACCAAGTTGGCTCCGCAGACTGCCGAGGCACTTGCCGCACCTGCGAGCGGAGCAGCTGGTCTGCGTGCTGTCGCGGTCTACGAGTGAGTGTTAGCTTGCCTTGTTTTCTTCGCGTCCTTGTCGAGCTGTCTGACGCCCGGATCATCGCATTCACTCGTCAGCTACGACGCGACAGAAGAGAATGAGATCTCGTTCAGAGAAGGCGATACTATCACTTCGATTCAACAGCCGGACGAGGGTTGGTGGAGCGGTGTTGCTCCGGATGGAAGCGAGGGTCTGTTCCCGGCGACGTACGTCGAGGTGATCGAAGGGGAGTCTGCTATCGATGGCGCGGCAGGAGAAGAGGCTGCACCACCACCTCCTCCACCACCTCCTGCGCCTCCTGCTGTGAGTAAGGTATTTCGCAAGTGACGGCTTTGCACGTCTCGCTCACACCGTCTCTGGACTTGTCTGCTCCTCGCGAGAAGCCGCCTGCGGCTCCTGCAGCCCCTCCTGTGGCGGCGGAAGAGGTACCTGTGAGCGCAATCGACGTCTTGATTTCTATCAGCTCGTTGCATCTCTGACATGGAAACGCATCTCACTCCATCATACAAAGCCTCCACCGCCCCCTCCTCCTCCTCCTCCACCCCCACCAGCAGCTGAGCCAGTCGCTGCAATTCCTGCTGCGCCTCCCGCACCGCCCGCACCGCCCGCGCCCCCAGCTCCACCAGCGGCGGCAGCTCAAGAGCCAGCTGGTCCGACAGCCACGGCGCTTTACGCCTACGAAGCGGACGAAGAGAACGAGCTTACGCTTCAGGAGGGAGAAACGATTGTTGGGATCGTGTTTGAGAGCGAAGAGTGGTGGAGCGGTACCAGCTCGGCTACGGGACAGGCAGGTCTCTTCCCAGCCAACTATGTCGAGCTGCACGAGTGAGCTCGATCTTCTCGACGCTGGCCTAGTCCTTGATTTGCGAAAGGTCGAGGAGAACCGAAGATACTTTTCGTCTAGGAGAACAGAAAGAATTCTGGGCATGATTTGTTCAGACCTTTTGTCAAGCAAATATCATCGCATTGCTCGATCGGTTGCGAGTCGTGACGTGATGGGCAGCGAGACTTTACAGAAGAGCGCGCCGCGTTGAAGAGACGCGAACATGTAAAGGGAAACGAGGAATGCGAGGTCTTGAGCTCGAGAATCTCTAGAAGAAGAGGCCACTCTCTACAAATGGTCTTGGGCGAGGGCGGAAAGGCAGGGTCAAAGAACACTCTCATGGTGTGTTTGCGGTCGGATTGTTCTGCATCTACTCGTCAGAGCTGCGCTCGACCGAATTGGATCTCGACGTTCCCGCGAGCGTCTTTGATGATTCGTAGGGCTCGACCTTGCGGAGCTGAGTGGGTGCGCCATTGGGCGTAGCGCTGTTCCTTCTAACGTTTCTAAGCTTCATGGTTGAGCTGGCGGCCTCTTCATTGACGGACGGGTTGGTCATGAGCA
This sequence comes from Ceraceosorus guamensis, assembly GCF_003144195.1. Lineage (NCBI taxonomy): Eukaryota > Fungi > Basidiomycota > Exobasidiomycetes > Ceraceosorales > Ceraceosoraceae > Ceraceosorus > Ceraceosorus guamensis. The sequence continues at coordinate 53,192 of NW_020290021.1, forward strand.
TTTCCATGGGTTCCGTCTGCTGCGTCTCAATGTCGTGCATGGGATCGGAAAAGATTTGATCCAACAACGTTCTGGTCGTCTCGCTTCTGCTTGGCGATTCTGCTTGACGTCTGTAACCTGGCGAACGTAAAGGGTCTCCTCCGCTGCCCTTTTCCGAAGAAGCGTTGCTCGATCCGTTGAGAAAGAGCGTGCGACGACTCGTCTGATCGCGAATCGAGGACCAGACGGTGGCGAGCAGCGCACCGATGCACGAGAGGTAGACGTGACAATTGACGATCGGTCCGAAACTTTCTGGATGCGTGTAGTACAGACCAATCTGAAGAGCGCAGGTGAGGCATGGCAGCATGAAAGCGCAGCAGATCGACTCGATCAGGAATTGCAACTGAGACCTGACGCGAGAAGTGTTGCGAAGACCGGCTGTGTTTGTCGAATTTGGATGCTGACGGTGGAAGGCAGCTCGAAGGTTGGACAGCTTCCAGATTAGGAAAGCGCAGCAGTAGGTGATGTCTGCGAGCTGCAGACTCCACTCGACGACTAGTCTGCAGGGCGCAAAGCGATCTTCGACGGTCAAATCCTGGCGCGACGTTTCCCCCCCCCCCCCCCCCCCCCCCCCCCCCCCCCCCCCCCCCCCCCTTTGCCGACTACTCACAGATAAGACTTGAAGATGGAGGGTTTCGCGAAGTACGTGATGACGACGTACATCAAGCAGATGAGACGTGGGATCTTGACAAGGACTGGAAAGGCCACCACGGCAAGTCGCTTGTTGTTGCTGGCGCTCGAACGTGGGTAGAAGGCAAGCAATTTGAACTGGAGCGATGAGATCGGATTGTTAGACTTGATCGCGTATAACGTGATCCAAGTCTGAAAGGCCAAAGACTCACGATGAGACTCGCGTCGATGAACAGCGGTAGCCAATCGGTGAGGATCATGGTCGAGCTGCAGACGATTCGAAGCCGACCATGTTTGGCTCTCAGAGCAAGCACAATGAGAAATCTCGGCGAGGCCCACACTCACATTTGAAGGGACAAAGACTCCTGCGACTGAGTGGCAAGGAAAAGGACGTTTGCTTCCTATACAAGACGGTCGAAATGTCTTCCGTCAGCCACTGCAACACACTTTGGAGATCGTTGACGGCGGATCATGCTGTCAGCATTGCTCACAATAGCCATCAGGATGCCCTGGATAATGGTCGCAATGGCGCATCCTACGAGCCACCAAAAGAGAAAAGTCTTGCGGGTGATGGTGGTGCTGAAGAGGACAAAGACGATGAGCAGGGCAAAGAGGAAGCCGGTCAAGGTGCAGTTGAGCGCCATTTCTTGGCGAGAAGCTTCGATGTACTCGATTCGCTCCTCATCAAGCAGCGGCACCGGAACGGCTGCTGGATCCATGGCATCTGCCATGCTGTCGCGAGCGTGGGCGTGGACAGGAAGAGCAGTGTGGTCTTTGAAGTGTGCTGTAAAGGCGGAGCGGCCGGAGCTGCACGCTTTGCGGGCAAATTTGGTCGAGAAGGAAGAGGTGACGGTAAGGCTGGAAGGAGGTGAGGGGAACGGATGTGCTCGACTTAAGAGGAGGCGGGGGCGATGTGCAGCAGCCTGTCAATGTAAAGTCAAGCGTTCGAGGTGGACCAGGTCAGAGGGGGCGCTTTGACAGTCAAAAAGTCGTGACTAGCAAATGAATGCCCCAACACGCATCTGATGCCACACCGTCACATTCGTTAGTGTCATTCGAGTGAGACTTGATTGATACTCACCTATGCAGCTATCTTCTTCCGTGAGGCTCATCGTCAACGACCGACGTCTGCGTTCAACGTCGTGAGTCAAAATGGTTGAATGGCATGGGCCGCCTGAAATATACATACCATACCCGGAGTTTGTTGAGCGTCCATTTGATTTCAACGGGCGTAGCCATACCACTTTGCAGGCTGTATTGAACTTTGTGTGTGGCGTCCAGAGCCACTTTGGCTGATGGAATCACGAATGGCCATGCATGCACAGATGCGTCGTCGTCTGTGCCGCCCAGCTGATGTGTAGCCTATTATAGCGCACACCTCGAATCTAAATATCGCCCTGAAATGTAATGGCGGACAAGCGCAATCAGCTAGATTATTCGCAGCAGCACTACGACTTTGACTGGATTGCCGTCGTGCTGCTCTGCTGTCCCGGATGCTGGTTGGATCGTGCTTGGAAGGCCGGGGTGAGGCTTTGAACGGTGAGTGAATCAGGTACCGCGACTCTTGAGTCGGAACGCAAACTCAATTCTTGATTGCGACTCTTTCGACACGTTGCTACGCTGAATCTTTTCCGCTCACTTGTTGGTCGATCGTGTGACACTTTCCAAGACTTGGTTGGGCCTGCAAGGCGACGTAGTCGATGTCAAAGTCGTGGGTCTTTGAGTCAAGACGCTTGACTGGATTAGTCACGAGTTGACTGTCGCAGCTGCCGCCTCACGGCAGCATGTATGCGTCTGTCCTAGTCTCTAGCCCACGGTTGAAGCCAACAAGCCGGCGCTTGGGACGAGTAACCAGAGTAACTTTGTTATATGAAACCGGCTTGAGCAGCTTGGATAAAGGCGCCCCTTGATCCGCGCCCCTCAAAGTGTCGAGGTAGCGCGTTCCACAATCATGGGATTCATCGAAGCGCTCTGGGTCCGAGGTGCAACGCTCCATATACCATATATGCAGCGCGCAGTCGCCTAGCGAATCCGCGCCCTCGAGTCGTGAGAGTATTTACGAGATCGATCCTGATGGGTGTACTTGCGCAACGCCCAGCATGCAAGCACGGCTCGTATGGCGGTGCATGGCTTGGATGCATGCTGCGTGTGCGGAATCTCAGCCACACGCCGGCCGACTCGATTCAGAGATTCTCCAAATGGTCCACTTTTGGCTCCGGGTATGGCTTCTATAATTAGGCCAGAGCTGCCTTTGAGAGCCTGTATGAACCTTGACCGTGCGTCGCGAGCAGATCGAGTGGCAGAGGTTGCCCAGCTTCACCTCCCCCCACCGCGTGAATAGCGCTTTGCGTGATCCGGCCAGTCAAGCCCCGCCTGGTCCAAGACTTTGTTTTCGGTTTGATTTAATTTCAACCTCGAGTGGATCGGTGAACAATCAGGAATTTGATTACCATTGAACTTGGATTGCACCTTGCTGATGCAATTTCGATCCGGTTCCCGACATGGCTCAATCAATTCGTGACTGTTACAGATTCCGGCAAACTTGCGCACCCATACCGGATGCCTATAAGTACTACTGCGACGCGGAGTGGTAGTCTTCAGCGGAAGGTGAGACGCAGATGTGATCGATCATGAAGGCGCTGCTCGACACCCATGACTGCGCACATGCCTTTGCACCCTCGGCCCCCGCCAGTAGCCACGTACGATTGGCCGTTGGGGACTGTGCTGCTTGTCAGCTTGTCACTCTCCTTGACTTGCGCCTCTCGTGGCGCGACAAGGCTGACGTTGACTTTGACAGTCACATGCTGCCTCGATGAGCGGTGCAACGGTGCAGCCACTGACTCGAAGACAATGGGGGATGCATAGCACGAAGCAGGCGCTGACTCAAGACTCTCTTGGACTCGTGACTGATGATGGTGGTAGGCTCAAAAGAAGAGCACGATGAGCCTTCGTGCACAATCAAGAATCCGCCTCTTGACCATTTGGCAGGAGCACGTGACTGGGGAGATGGCGCGTTGTGATGCGCGTCTGCGCGTCTAGGACAGCGTGGGTGAGTGTGAGCGTCAAAATAATCACAGGTGGGCGTCGAGCCACATGCCAGTCCATCGCGCAACGCACCCATGTCCACCATCCTGGGCCCCTGCTCTTCCATTCGACGCCGAAGTCGATGTGTCAACGCTGCGCAAAGCAGACCACGGTCGCACACCTGCTGTGCACGTCGCTCGCACAGCCGCTGTAGGGGCAGGTGGTTTTGCGAGGATGTCCCTCTCATTGCGCTTCGCCGATTTGGATGGGGAAACTCCGCAATATCATGACAGATCAAGCAGAGACAGCATGAGAGGGTGGACTCCGAAGGTTGAGAAACGAGCTTCGAGATGGCAAAATTGGCGAGCTTCTGCGGCCTTCCGCCCATCACCTGGCAAAGCGAAGTCATTATCCTCACCTTCGGCCAAGGAAATTAGTCATCAGCTGCTTAAGGACTCGCGATGCCGGGTAGATCGGAGACAGCTTGTGCTGGAGTGGAGCGGACCAGAAGCGCAGGCGCGGTGTGCCTGGAGTCGTGGATGTATGCAGTCTCCTAGCATGCAGTGCGCGCTGCGAGCCTTGCGGCAAAGCGTAGACGGCAACAAGACTGAGGATGTGCTGGTTGGCAATATCATCGATGTTCTCAACGAATACACAAGGCAGTTGAAGCAACTCAGGCAGACCGGCATTCAACGTACCGCAGGACAGCAAATCGAGGCAGTGACACTGAGCCCAGAGGCGACATCGGATCTCCAGAAAGCAGCTCTTGAGCTGGGAAGCCTCGAGGTCACGGCTCATTCGCAGGGAAATGTCACGCTGGTGAGCTGAAGGGAAGGCAAAGCTCAGCCTGCAGCATTGCTTCGCTAACTTCAACAAAAATTCTGCACTCGATATGCACAGAGCAGTAACGGTTAGCGCAACAAACCCGACATTGGGCTGCAAGCCACCCGCTTCAATTCCATCTGCGATAATCTCCTGGACAAGGACACTGTAATAGGAGACAAGTCTTTCCCCGACATGCCAGCACATATGCATCCTTGGTTACAGTACGTCGGTGTGATCGAAGTAAAGCGCCTGACCAAGAGCGACCTCGATAGCGAAATGGTCGGCCAGATGCTGAGGTACGCGGTAAGTCCATCTATCGACCTCGCCCACCCGTCTATCACTGATGGGGGGTCTTTCCACCCTTCCTTCACACCATTTTGAATCGCAGCGCCAGCTCCTGATCGCGCATCCATTTGCGCGTTGGGTTCACGTCGTATCATGGACCGGATTGAAAGTGAGGCTTTGGCAATTCAACGCAAATGGCGTGGTCTTATCCCGAGCTTTGGAGGTAGGCGACAAATCTGTGAGCTCTGAGCTGGAGCTCGATGAGCTTGGCAAACTGCTGCATCTCCTGCTTTCAGGAGAAGAGACCATTCTGCCACGGTGGACGCCTGTCAAAAGCCAAAAAATTCTTCAAGATGCCGCGAGAAAGGCACGTCTCAGCCCAGACCACATCCTTCGATCTCGCATCGTGAACGTCCGACCAGCTTTGAACGGCTCTCGCACGGTTGTCTTTGGTGCTGAAATCAGCGACGATTGCTCCGGCAGCTCGCATGAGCACCGCGGCAAGTTCGTCTTCGTCAAATGTAGCTGGCTACCAGAGCGTCTTGCCGACCACGAGCACCAAATTCTGACCGAGCTCAGCGGCGCTAGCGGCGCGCCTCTGCCTCTCGTCTCGTTTGAGCTGGGCTGGACCACGTCCACTTCCTACACAATCAGCGACCAGAAGCCTCCGGCGGGCAAAAAGCCTGCCTCAAAAGGCCGGGTAGCCGCATACGCTGTGGTCTTTCTTCAGCATCGAGGCGACCAGATTCCTCGCAGTCTGAAAATTTCAGACATGTCTCGGATCTTCAGACAGCTTTCCGAGCAGCTCCTTGCCTATGCAAGGCTGGGTTTCACTACAGAGATCTCAACACAGGAAATATCCTCATGAGGTACAATGAGCAGCGCGAAGCTGTCCTCCTTCTTGTTGATCACGGCAATGTCCGCAAATATGGCAGCGTGCATCGTGGCAAGGCGTCATCCTCGGACGGCTTTCTGCCCAAGCTTGTCCAAGATGACGCTCGGTCGGTCAACTCCTTCTTTGTCCCATCCGGCATGGAAAGGGCGAAGACAGCAAGCTCCGAATTTGGGCATGCGCTTGCCCATGTGAGGGAAGCTCGGCGAAATCAGGCCGCGTGCGAAAGGCATTCAGGGCACTGGAACCATCATGAGTCCAAAGCTGTGAAGCAGGACTTGCTTTGGAGGCACAGCTACAAAGAATTGTTTTCGCTCACTCATCGATATTGTGACGACCTTGAATCATCATTCTACATTCTGGTATGGCTTGTGGCTAACGAAGCTAGACTGGAAGAGCTCAGCGAAGATCTAAGGAATCAGCACAGCAAAGAGTCATCTTGGTCCGCGGTTGGATTTCCTGTGGTTAGTCAACTATTCCGTACTCTCTCGATCTAGGGATCGCGCGCATGACTGATTTGCCAATTTCGTATTGCAGTTCTGCAAAAAGTACTTCAAGACCCTAAATCTCAAGGACAGCCCTCGAGGACCTGCACGAAGTCATCTCGCAAGCTCAGGACGAAACACGCCAAGCCTTGGCCGAATACTACGATGCGGAAATTCTGCAGGGGCGTAACGATCTACCTCTTAGTGAAATAGACAGTCGCCTGGCGAAAGTGCCCGAAATGCCTCTCACCGAGGCTGAGGAGAGATGCATGTCGGAAAGTGTGCCAATGATCTTCAGTTACATCGAGTCCGAAGGAGCGGTGAGTGAGAAGGACACCTTCTGCGCGCCTGCTCCCGATTCATGCGCGACGACTGAGGTGGGCCCTTTGTCGCGTACCTCGCTTAGAATTGGCGGTCACAAGATTTGGCTAAAGGCATGGCAGAGCTGGACATCTCCTCGTCTTGGTCTTACAACTCATCTGATTGACTAAGCACGACGAGTGTCACCACGTAGAAAATGCGCAAAGCAATCCCTCGCGCCACTGCAAGACCTATTCCGGCGCTTCTCGTTTCGCCTCCCCGCTTCAAACGCGTCACACCTTGTATCCGTACCCGCGCCCCTTCATCTCTACGTACATCATACATCGTCACACGTGCCAAACCAGCCTGCTGGCCACAACTCACTGAACGTCAACATTCCGTGGTGTCGTCCAGCATCGACATTTGCAGGGGCGCTTCTTCGCTCCCAAGTCAGCTGCGCTAGAGACTTGTGTGTGTACTAATTGTGTGGAACATGTGCGCTGGCTGCGCCGCTGCGGTCCCCTTAGGTCTCAGTGCTTTGGCAGGGTCATTCGCGCCACTTCTTCACAAAGGAAGCCGATGCGCTTCGCACACTACCGTCCGCTCTTCATCACATTTACGGGTATTGATTGCTGCTCTGGTCTGACTCGCGCGTAGTCTATTGAGATCTTACATGGTAGCGTGGAAATCGTATTGGTAGGAAGAAACTAGCGGGAGCTGCTTGCGCCGATCGGAAGCACTAAAGTGGCGTATCAATCTATGTGTGGAAGCAGTATGTACGCGGTCGATGGGTTGCACCCAACGAACCGACGATGAGGCAACGACGCAATTTTGTTCATCTGTTTGCGAATCGAGTATACTTGGCGGCAAGAACCGTGATGATCCAATTTGATGCCGCAAAGGCAATCATGATACCGATCGAGCGACCACGATTTGCGAAGCTGACATTGATCGGTGCGAAGAATTCCTGGCCGAACTCGTATTGACAGTATCGGCAAGCTTCAGAGTCTCCTGGATTGTCCAAGTAGCCGGTGGCAGTGCGCAAGAAGTCTGCTGCATACGCTTGACAAGTTTGGTCGCTTGGTGGGTCGAAGATGGCGAATTCGTTGAGGTCGCATCGAATCCTGAGATCTTGCAGCTCGTTTGCAATGAATCCTCCAACAGTGTGTGTAAGCGGGTTCAGCCAGTACAGCCAGGCGCGCCAGAATGGCGTCATGGTGGCGTAGACGATGGTGACGCCGCAGAACAGACTGAAGGTTAGGACGATGAACGGAATGAAAAGCGTGCAGACGTAGATTGAAGGAGTAAGCGCAGCCATCGCTTGACCAAGGCCGATGGAGAAGAATTCCAAGACCAAAAGAAGGGCAAAGAAATAGCCGGCGCGGTTGGAGTCCGATTGGAAACCTGTGACGAAGTAGAAGAGCAAGAAGTAGACGACAGCGCACAAGATTCCGTATGGAATCTCGGCCATCATTTGCGTGAGAGCGAAAACGACTGGCGTGTACATCTTGGAAGAATTCTCTCGCAAGAAGGTGGAACGTGCGATGATGTACATAGGACCAATGGATGCCAAGATGATAGCCGGCAAGACCGCGGTCATGAAGATACCGAAGATGCGGAATTGGATGCTTGCGACGTTGTTGCCGAGCTGGAGGAAGACGAGACCAGTGAAAAGAGCAAAAGCGCCGTGCTGGAACAGTCGAGTAAATTGGTAGTCGGGAGTGCGCCAGCTGACCAAGAATGTGCGGTTGGCGACAGTCTTGATCTGGTACATGAACGGGGTGGCATATTCGGAAATATGACCTCGCTGCGAGGGCTTTTCGAGGCAGTCTCGCTTGATCTCCTGGATCTTCTCCAAATTAACGCGGTTGAGCTCTGATTCGTTGTAAATATCTGCCCAGTCACGAGGGCCAACACGCTTTTGAGATCCAGCTCCAATGATATCGAGCATTGCTTCCGCAGGGTTGACGTCGGCAGGCATCTTGGCGCCATTGGCTTCAAAGTAGTCGATGAGGTGCTGGGAGCCAGTTCCGATGTCGCCAAAGTAGACCGTGCGCCCGCCAGTGCTGGTACCATCGCTGTTGATGATACCACGCTCCAGCAGCAGAAGGCGATCGAAGTGCTCGAACAGAAGACTGCTAGGCTGGTGGATTGTGCAGAGGATAGTCATACCTGCGTGGGTCAACTTGCGCAAAAGACGGACGATGGTCATGGAAGATGCACCATCGAGACCACTGGTGGGTTCGTCGAGGAAGAGCAGCTGGTTGGGCTTGGCTGCCAGCTCGACACCGATGGTGACACGTTTGCGATCCGCGACGCTAAGACCAGCGACGGTCCATCCAATCATAGCATCGGCAATGTCTTGCATCTCCATGAGCTCGATAATGTCTTCGACGTACTGATTCTTCTCCTCCTCGCTCGTGTGGTAGTCTTGACGCAGGTATGCACTGAATCGAAGGGCTTCTCGGACCGTGGCAGTAGGCTCGTGCAGATCTTGCTGCTCAGCATATCCGCAAGCGCGTTGGAATTCCGTGTCGACTGGACGTCCTTCGACCAGACGGTCGCCTTCGATTTTGCCGACGCTCTTGCGATCAGCAAGGACGTCAAGAAGAGTAGTCTTTCCTGCACCACTGGCGCCCATGAGAGCGGTCAGAGATCCGGGTACGCAGTAGCCGTTGATGTTGTCAAGCAATTGTCTTTGCCCGCCCTTGACAGGTACGGTGTACGAAAGATTCTCCCAGGTGAACGCACGTCCTTCTGCCTTGAGTTCGACTTCGTCCGTCTTGCCTTCGAGGACCAGCTCACGACGCTCAGAGAGACGGGCGTTGAGCTTCTGCTCTTCTGCATTGGGCTTCTTCTTGAAAACGATGGCCGAAGAGTACGATCCTTGCTCCATTGTCTCAACAAAGAATGCGGTGAGAGCAGTGAAGCCAAAGAAGAAGATGAATTCGATGCCGAGGTTGAGCCATTGATGCCAGAGCTCGAAGCCAAACGACTCGCGCAGGTAGTCGATACCTCGAACTGAGGTCTGCCCAAGCTCCGCTCCTTGCAGAGTACATGTTTGGTACTGGATGTTGTTGTACTGGGGAAATCCCGAAGGCACAAGATAACCGGATGCGGCATCACATGCGAGGTCGAGACCACGGAACTCGTTCAGCATCAACGCTTCGAAGAAGTAGTAGATTGGGTTCAAGTAAGAAATCCTGAGAGGGGCGTAGCGTCAAGCGATGGTTCAGCTATGGGGTAATGAGACGTGAGCGAGCGAGCAGGAGTGACCACTCACCAGAAGAGCCATCGAGGCATGGCATCGCGTGGAAGCACGTAGCCCGCAAACAGCACAAGACCAGACATGACTGATGCGGCGAGACGCGCCGCAACGTCGTAAGACCTGCAGACAGTTCCGAACAGCGAGAAAAGCGCTCGGAAAGTGTAGTTCGCTAGGATGACGTGGATCCAGAAGGTGAAGAAGGCACCTGCGGTGTACCTCAAACCAGCCATGAAGTAGATGATGATGACGAACATTGTGATCTTGGGAATACCAGTCGGGAAATCTGCGGCAAGATGGGCGATAGTGAGAGCCGAGGGACGATAGAACGCGAATCCGTGGCTTTGTCTGAAAAGGATCGGGCGGCCTCCCATCTGAGTTGGCAATTCCGCAAAGGCGCTGAGAGATCCGAAGAGCAGCGTGATGAAGATGACACCACCGCGAGTGAAGGCGCCAGCTGCGTTGACCTCGATCTGGTAGAATAGAGAACCGATGACCAATGCGAGAATGAGTGAGGTGATGTAGGCAATGACAAGATCCCTCCTATCATTGAGGATCATTAGGACTTGTCTGATCCAGAGGGCCTTGACCTGTTGCAAATAGTTGACAGTGTATCGACTCTTCTTGCCGACACCATGGTTCTTGTCTTCCATCACGGCTTGGCGGAACTCCTCCGCTGCGCTAGAGTCCTTCTCGAGCTCAGACTTGTACGTATCCTTGTCCGCGATGACCTTCCGGTAGATGTCGCTTGCTTGGTAAGCCGCCTCAAGGGCCTCGGGCGTGGAGGGGACATTGGACGCGTCGCGGCCGTCGGCAAAGACACGAACGTACTTGTCAGTGCAGCCAGCGACGTAATCAGCACTGGTTTGGCGGGGGAGGTCCTTGTAGCCCAGGCTCCAGAAGTACGGTCTGCATTGCTCCCTGGGTCCGTAGTAGACGCAGCGACCTTCAGTGATGACCATCACGTTGTTGAACTGCTCATAGATACCCTCGCCCGCTTGGTAGAGAGAGACGAAAGTGGAAAGGCCAAGAACGTCCGTGAGGATGCGAAGACTCTTGGCGAGGTCCAGAGCACTACTGGCGTCGAGACCGCGGCTAGGCCCGTCCCAAGACAAGACGGCAGCACGCGTGCAGAGCATCTCAGCGACCGAGACGCGCTTGCGTTCACCGCCAGACACACCCCGTACGTAGGCGTCACCGACTTTGGTGTCGCGTGTATGCCTGATGTTGAGCATGCTGAGGAGCATGTTGACGACCTTTTCCCTGAATTCCTTCTTCGACTCGCCTGGGAGCAAGCGACCGGGAGACTTGAGTCTGAGTGCAGTCTCGAGAGTCTCGCCGACGGTGAGAGTGGGGAAATGCCTGTCATCTTCTTCATTGTAGACGATTTCTCCCGGGTACCTGTTGGTGAAGAGCTTGGCGGGCATGCCCCCGTAAGTGACCTCGCCGTTGACGCCAATGTATCCACCGCGTTCGTTGGCTATAGTCTTGAGGAAGGTGGAGCAACCTGAGCCTGGTCGACCGAGCACGAGGGTCATCTCGCCTGGACGCATTGAACCATTGAAGTTTTGAAGCAGTTTGCGCTGTCCCAGCTTGAGCAGATCCACCTTGAGCAATTGGAGTATCATGAAAAGGGGTGCACCAAAGTTCTGCACGAGCGCGTCGGGGAAAGTTCGGACGCCCAAAGTCAGAGAGCCCATGCCGAGGACTTCCAGGTTTTCCCAGACGACGCCGACACGCTTGCGCTTGATGCCAGCCTGGCTGGAGGCAGATGTGTTGCTCTGGAGGTAGTCGAGAAGACTGAATTCGTCGTCGTCGCTAGCGCCCTCGATGTCCTTTTCCTTCTCAGCGGCGCGAGCTTCAGTGCTGAGAGTGCGGCCGAGGTTGGCAAATTCCTCCTTGGCGCGCTCCACATTGACGCCTTCGCCGTGATTCTCCAGTGACTCTTCGATGCTGGACGATTCGACATCGGTGGGCGAAGAGCTGTGCGCTTCATTGCGCTCACCAGCAGCCGTCAAGGGGGCAGAGTGGCTAACGGGACCACCGACACCGCCCTCGCCAGCTGGCAAAGAAGACATGATGTGTGAGTCGAATGCGGATGAGGAGGTTGTGTCTTGGATGGCGGAGAGGTTTGAAAGTGGGGAGTGCGCAGTCAGGAGGTAGATGGTGACTGATTCGTCTACCTGGCGTTGGTGATTGATAAGCGCTCTATACCTGCGGAAGGAGGGGCGAGTGTATCCCGACTTCGCCGTAAGCCACGGTTGCTCACTTGGGGGAAAGCGGAGAGATCAATGCAGCGACCGAGAGCGTGCTTTATATAGACTGTTAGTCCCAACTCCAACTCCAAGAGTCACGAGTTGCACCTCGCGCGGTGGCGGTGTGACCACATACAAATCTTAGCTTTGATCGAAAGTGAGCCGAAGTCATGCCAGGGTGCTCGGCTTTGTGCTCGGCTTTGGACATCCCGATTTCAGCGTTTTGTCGTGCATCCACGGGACGAAGGATCCGTGTCAGCAGCAGCACCCATGATGCAGGTGCAGGGAGAGAACGCGCGGTCCAATCACCAATGGCGGGCTCAAATTGTGCCTTGCGGATGTTGGGCGCCGGAGCTCACCGAGCATAATGCGTGAGCTGCGTTGAGCTGCTCGGCCAAGGAGCTTTACTGCGAGAAAGCCAGAAGAGTCATGCATGCGGAGAAGGCTGCATGCATCAGATGCTGCTGCTGCTGCTGCTGCGATGAGTAGAGTCATCGAGGCAGCACAGATTCAAGATTGGCGCTGCTCAATGCGGGCGCGCCTCTCATGGATGACTCTTCGTGCATGACGCGCGGGCAAAGCCCGAAACATGAGCAGATCTGGATCGAGAGCTGTTGCAAGCTTGCTCCTGCGCCTGTACGGTAGCTCATGCTTTGCTTGAGTCGAAAAGCTGAAGAAAGCAGCGCGGATGTGGGCATCGAAGCTCCCTGTGACTCATGGCTGCGTACTTGTGCGACACGATGTGTCATCTCGCATCACTCCCCAATCGAGTCAAGTGAGTCAGAGTAGACACGAGTGTCATTTGGAAGATTTACTACTGCTGGTGACAAAAACTCTAATCAGGTGCATCACGCGTAGGATACCGGAGAGGCGTTCGTACAAGCAACATTTTCCCATCTGTCGGCCTCGGCGGAGTGAGCTGATGTCGCTTGCTGCAGGGGTACGTGCGGTCTAATGTACCTATAGACTACCAATAAAATAATGAAATGCTGAAAGATGTTCACAGATCGCATGCCTTGGCGCGAGCGTCGGCTGCTGACGATGACACCTCGTCAATCCCAAGCGAGGCGCAGCAGCAGCCTGCTGTGCTGGCTGGGATAGGACATGTTGAATCGCGTCTTCTTCCGGTTATTCTTCCGCGTGCAATCACTGAGGGCCGCGATACATACAAACTATATACGAGCGTAGTAACCCGTCCGAAAAGGCCGGCCGAGCGGGCGGGTCTCATATCCGAGAGTCGTGAGCTGCGTTGTACGAGTCGTGGGTCTTGGTTCCGCGAGTCTGCTCCCGTGCCCGCACCTCATCGTTCCACATCAATCATTTGATTCTTTCCGCGCGTGTTGGACTTTTGTTTTGCTTCGACCGTAGCCTCGAGTTTGAATCTTGAATGAATGCTTTCAGCGATTTGTAAAGGGCAGCATCCGTGCGCTCTAATTTGGACCCGATTTTGTTGATAAAACCGCGCTTCTTGCACCTTAGCTCAACACACCTGCAGGAGGCGTGGCAACATGAAGAGTCGAGGGACGAGTCACACACACGCTTTTTCCCACCCCTGGCCGCGTACAACTATACTCGAGACTCATCACTCAAACTGACTGATGACTGATCGAGACACACTCTCGTGACGTGATATTGCTACCAAAGTGCTGGCGCCAGCCGAGTCTACGCCAAAGGCGTCTTATTGGGTTGTCCACAGCACACTTGATCGCCAATCTCGAATCAAGAAGGTCAATCTTGAATCAAAAAAACGAGTCAGAGGATGGCGGAATTGGACTCATGAGACGACACACATCCTACAGTAATTCTTGATTGCTGCACGGTGACTCGCCCCGGCGGAATTCCGTCGAAGCGTGACTTGTACCGTGACTGGTGTCTATGCAGGCAGCGCCAGACCTTCGGGCGCAATGCGCGCATCCTCCATGAAAGGCCCGGGCATCCGAAATGGCAACCAGACTCATCAAATTCTGACTGACTCGGCCGGGCAAGTTCGCTTCTACAAGCGTGACTGGTCGAATGCATGCTGGTCGATCGCTCACTCATGATCAGTCACAACAGACTCACGACTCTTGTGCGAAGTTCGTATTCGTTGTGCCACCTACGGCATCGCAACGTCCGCCACTCGATCGTGAAGCTGCCAAGCACTCATCTCACGAAGCCACATACGATGCATCGCAGCCCATTCATAGACATGTATAGAGAGCCCTGAGCACCTACCTGCGGCCTGCAAGCAAGCAAGCAAGCAAGATGCAACGATTTGCTCGAACAGTCGTGAGCCGGCGTTCCCTAGGCTCGCGCGCAGCTTATTATAGGTCGAACTCATCAGACTCTGGAAATAGGACATGCATGGATGACGTGCATGCAGGAAAGGGAAACGTCACATCAACCGAAAAGTCGCGATCGAGTACTCACGACTGTGCGAGTGCGAGTGCCCGCGGGTCTTGATGATGGGCCTTGCATATTGAGCAGCAGCGGCACGTCACATGACGCGGAGCATGAAGCATCATCAGCTGACAATCAACTGAATCACGAATCAAATCGCGAATGAAAACTGCCAAACAGCCCAACGAAATTTCCCGCTTCTGGCCTTTAATGCTTCCAACGATGATGAGGAGTCGAGCTGGGAGCGAGCGCACGGTCAAGGCAGTCCAGTGACGACCGTGAAGGTTCGCACGCAAGCTTCCAGGCTGATCCTCACCCTCGGGCGGCGTCTTCCGGGGCATCCACGAAGGCGCGCGTCCTTTAATCACAAGTGAGTTTGAAAGGGAAGGGCTCGCGAGCCTCCACTCGTGTTGTGTACGACGAAAAGCATAGTTGCGCACCGTGTCATTCACGATGGCCAGTCAAATCAAGGATCGTGGTGATACTTCAGCCAGCTTCAGACGCCGAGGCGACTCGACGGGATCAACTACAGCACGCAAGAGTCGAGGCAAGCGTGCGACCTTCTGTACCGGTACTGTACTGTGTGGGGATGATATGGAAAGTCATCGCCGAGACACCGGGGGAGCATCTTGGCGGGTGAAGCTTGCCGGAGCGCAGCTAGCTCAGAGCTTTTTGCCTTTTTCCTTTGTTGCGGAACCGAGACGATGATGTCGCAGTGCGCTTTTAAGTTTCATGCACTTCTTGGCAATTCGTCCGGCCTATAGCGATACATTCGTGATTCACAGCGGATTTGATCGAGTGATCGTCCCGACGCCCACCTCTTCGCAGCTTAATTGCAAGACGAAGGTCGAGTGAGTTTCGAATCACCAGCTTAATGTCCCCTCCACGATTGGTGCCCCGTCGACCTGTAAGGCGACTTCTCTTCATCAGTAGTCACGAGTGGGACTTTGAGCTCCAAATCGATGCCCTCGTGCAGTCTGCGAAGATCAGTCTTGGTTTTGCCCAACGCTCACAGCTGGCAGATGCGGAGCACGCTCGCAGGCGACGTGAATAAACAAACACCCATCAGTCAGAGTGCTTCGTGACTGATGCCGAAGAGCTTTGCCACAGCGGCCCCGCTCATGGTATATAGCGACGGATGAGCCTGCCGTGGTTCGAGCTTAGGGACAAGAGAACAGCCGCTGCGTGGTTGTGCGTTGCGAGTCACGTGCTCGGGCGGGCTCTCGCACGGCCCTCTGTGAGTCTTATCGGCCGAGAAGAAGGCACCTGATTGTGACGTTTCGAGAAGGCTCCAAAGGCGCGTGCAGCAGCTGTTGTAGCTAAGTGACTCACTGTTGCTCCCAAGCGCTTCAGTATGTCTGGCTCCACCTCGCTTTACCCATCACAACTGTGCTCGCATCGCTTATCCACTGCACTAGCCACGTCCCTCAGCGCGCAGGATTCGCGCTCGTCAGTATTGCATCGGCAGAAATTGAAAGATGTCGGACTCTTGGAACAAGCAGTATCACTGGAGGACCAAGGGAACCACGGCTTGGGCAAAGAGCTATTTCAACGCTCACTTGGTAGGCCTGGAAGCGCAGCTAGCTGGTGGAAGCATCAAGACCACCGAGATCAAGGATTGGGAGGGTGGTGAGTGCAAGACTTTCTTGCTTCGCACTCGGCTGCGCTTTCATTGCTGTGGAGGTCCGATCGAGCCAGCTGAACTCCTCACTGTCGCATAACACGTCCACAAACGTGCCACAGATGTGGAGCTGGGCAACAGGAAGAACAAGTTGATCACCATCTACGATTGCTCTTTCGCTCTTAATTGGAGCGGTCAAGCATCCGATGGGTCTGAAGTAGCCGGTGTGATTAGGTGGCCGGAAGTGAGCCACGAGATTGAAGACAATGATGAGGAGTACAGGGTAAGTGCTTCTTCCCCTTCCGAGCCGATCGCTCGGAGTCGCTCCAAAACAATCAAGACCATGCGGCAAGCGATACGCGGAGCTTGCTGTCCACTTGCGACGTGAACCTCTGCTGACATGCTACATCGCTTCTGACGCAGTTCGAGACGGAGCTCACGACAGGCGGTAACAGCGCCTCGTCACTCTACACCGAGCTTCGTTCCAAATTCGCTCCGACATTGATCCCCGTTTTCAAATCCTTTAGACCCACACTAGTAGCTACGCACGCAGGCGATCTGGGCCACGAACAGGAAGCCGAGAGTGCCAAAAAGGATGCCAAGCCGATTCCGGATGGGGCGCCCGTGATTGGGGCTGCAGAGGAGAAGAAGGCCAGCGATGAGAGTGCAGAGAGGGAAAAGAAGGAGAAGGAGGATAAGGTGAGCACTTGCTTGCGTGGCTGTGCGCCATGGGCCAGCAGCTCTGCGGAACTGCAGGGAAGCGTGGCGCCTTTTGCACCGCCCGCGTCGCAACTTGTCCTCGAGCTTGACTCACTCGATGTGTTCCACACGACCATGGATATTCCCAGGAAAAGGCCGGCATTCCCCTCTTGCCTCCCGGCTTTGGAAGTATCTGAGCGTGTAAATGAAGCATTTGGATATTGGGGCAAATCTACAAGGCGAAATAGATGCGACAACAGAACACACAGGACTTAGCAGCGGCTCTACGTTCTTGAGCGTTCGCAGTCTGGGTGCGCTAGTTCAGTGAGGTCATGTCATGAACCAAGCGCAATCGGAGGTGCAGCCTCGCTGCCAGTTTGGTCACGTCACGGGACGGATACTAATAAGCGGTAGGGCAGAATCTCTGGCGGGCAATCGATGCAAAAGGTCATGACATTGAGAGTCTGGACGAGAGAGATGCAATGCGAATGGAGGTGACGTGTGAAAGCGGGAAATATTGTCATGGGGAGGCGAGAGTGGGAGAGTAGCGCGAAATCTCTAAATGCTTCGTGAGCGGCTCCGCTCATCTGCTCCGCAAACCTCTGGAGGAGAGATCAGCGGTCGCCTTGTTGCGTTGATAGATGTCGATGGAGTTGATGACGAACTCGGCGTCTTTGTAATTTTCGCCGCTGGCAAGAGCTTTGCTCTGGTCCGTGCCGCAGCTCTCTTGCATGGGCACATTTCCCGCCCATTTGCCAAAGAGCGTGATGTCCATGACGATGCGTTGCGGACCGATCATCTTGCCAAAGTCGCAGGCGTTGGAATTGGCGAATCTGGCAGTCGGGATGCCCCAAGTGGATGGATCCAACGTTTGGCTCGACACATCCCGAAGACGAGCGGCTGAGGATGGCAGGGAAATATCGGAAGCGTAGGGAGAAGATTGGGAAGCTGAGGAGAGTTCGAGGCCGATCTCGACGTCTCTGTCCCGGATAGAGTGGCTGCCGCTAAAAGGATTGCCATTGACTCCGTACGCGGAGCCTTGTTCTTCCGGGGAGGAAGAAGCAGCGGATGAGGATGCAGCGCTCGTCGAGACGATCGGCTCGTCGGTCTCGATGCTGGCAGGGATAGACGCGTCGACAGAAGCTGTCGCATCGGTGTAAGGCTCCGTGGAATTTGGGCCCCTGAACTCTTTGGGAAGTTCGGTCGAGTTGCGGCCCCAGAACCAGATGGATACGCCATCTTCCGGCGTGAAGCTCATGGCAAAGACGCCGCCTCCATTTTCGTTGAACTTGCTTCCGAAGCTGGGTCCCCGCTCGTTGGTGTCCTTGATTGCGCAACCCGCGTTGCCATTGGCGAACGCATCGCAGTCGGCAGCGCCGGCCAATATCCTGCCCGAATAATCAGTGGCTAATCGCGTGTTGCCTGTTCCAGCTACGGTCGTCGAAGGTGCGATGGTGCATCCAGGCTTGGTGTGCACCGTCATTTGATTGGAATCGTCGTCGCCAACGGATTCTAGCACGTCTATCTCGCTGTTCAAAGGCCAATCGTCGCCGACGGTCCACAGCGCAGGCCAAGTCCCGCAACCAACGGGCATCTTGACAACGTCGAACACGATCAATCCTTCGTCGTACGTCCTGTTGCCTTGAAACCTGACGCTTGGTCGATCTTCACCAAGGGACAGATCTTCCGAAGAGACCTTCATGCGCGCTGCGGTGCGGTTGGAAGCGCTGATCAATCCCAACTTCTCCGCGTCGGATTGAGTTTGAAAGGAGACTTGGCCATGGGTCGGGTCTGGAAGGGACCAAAATTCGAATCCGTCGAAAAAGTTTTCGCCGCGGTGAGAGTCGTATAAGGTCCAAATGGAGCTTTGGGAGCTTGAACTTGACGTAGCACTCGAGCTGCTGCTGCTGCTGCTGCTGCTGCTGCCAGATTGATGATTGGTGTGCGAGTGATTGGAATCGTCGTTCTGGTCGCGGCTGTCGTCCCTGTTCTGCAAGGAGTGGGACTGGCGGGATGGAATGACGAACGCTTGAGCGCAAGCTGCGATGGAGACCACGCCTGCTAGAGCGACGAGGCTGTTGGCTGCCTTCATCTTCAAGGAAAGCAAAGGAAAGAGAGCTAAAGGAGGAGGTGTTTTGTGTGAGCGATTGGGTTCCAAGTTGGCGAGTGCTGCGTGGAAGGTAGCGTATGCGGAAAGGCAGGCTGTAAGAACCTTATGTCTAGGCGAGAGGATGGGAGAGCATCGTTGGATGTGGGCGAAGCGTGACATCCCATCTTATACATGACTGCTATTCGCATTGAGCCAAGACAGACGAGACTTCAAAATCGAACGAGTTTTGCAATCCTCTCAATCAGACATCAGCTAGCTGAAACATCCGTTGCTCTGCTCCAATGGTGGGTGCTGTCCATCCATCGCTGTGGGAGAGGACAAGTCTTGGAGCAGGTAGAGTTGTCCAAGAGACGACTACTGCCCAAGCCGCCATTGATATCTCCGTAGCGCGTCTCTCTTTCCTCCCTTTTTCCCGACCTGTGCACCATCAGACATCTTCTCAAAGCGTCGATCGAGAGCGGGCACATTGCCATGCACGAACCAGCGTCCTACTGTATCGCATCTGGGACCTAGCTGGCTCGCTCGGCAAGACAAGTTTTGCGCTAGAATAATCAAGAGGCACCAAAGAAGCGCGCGGCTCGCTTGCGGGATGACGAGATGTTGGATGTTTCAGTTGGATGGCCCAAAAGATGACATATATGGATCCAAAATTGGCGCCGCGTGTCTGCGTGCTGCTGCTGCGTGCATGCATGCCGAGGCCCTTCCCCTACTCACACTCACGACTGCAGACACCACTGCGCACGCGGCCCTGTTGTCGCTCGTCACTCAAATCAGGCTTGCGTGCGCGCGTGCTCCATTCGTGGAAAGGTGCAGCTGTGATCAACGGTGCATGACCGAGGGAACGTCGTACCTAACAAACATGCTATATGGCCGCTGCTATGCTCGATCAAGCGGCGAGTCCAGCAGTCCAGCAAGGAGCGAGACGCGGGTGCTTCACAATTCCCTGAAAGATCCCGCCGTTGTGTGCCAGCTGCTGCATGCTGCTGCTCCCTTCAAAGTGCCGACCAGCGCCTCGCAGCCGATTCGCCATTCATCTTTCTCTAAGCGAGCGCATTTGAAGGAGCAAAAGACTTGACGAACGTGGGGCTCGCTCTGTCGAAGGGCTTCATTGACTACTCAGATTGCAAGTGCTGAGAGTTTTGTGGTCGCTTGAATCGCAAAGCTCAGCGTCGAATGCCAGATCAGATCCCCCACACGCACGTACGCGGTCTCACATTTGGATTCACGATTCAGATTCGAGCCCGCGTGAATGCTGCATGGTGTAGTGAGACAGGTCTGTCTGACTCGCTGCACGTACGCGCTTTGGTCCTTCGGTCAGGTCCGCATTTCGACGGAGGTGATGTGGTGATGAAAGGTCAGCTTGGCATCCTTTTACAACAAACGCTAGTCCCTTCCACAGAGCCTGATGGAGGGCTAAGCGAGGTGTGAGCAGGGCATCGCGGGCGTATCCACCTCCGCCCTGTGCTCTCTCTACAGCGAGCGAATCGTGATGGTGTGACGATTGGAGCAAATCAGAAAATGATTCTGATCGATGAGCTTCTCATCAAAATCGCCAGTCATGCAGATGGAGCGCGTCGTCGCGCGTCGCGCGCTGACCCGCACTAGCGCGTTTTGGGGGGCCCGCGGTGGAGCTGTTGCTCAGCTAGAAGTCGTGAGTCGTGAGTGAATCAAGAATCAAATCTGGCTGGATTCAAGCGTTTGTTTGTCTTTCTTTGGCCCTGCTTTGGTATAGTCCTCCGACCAATGTTCCTCATCTCGACTCTTGCTCTCGGCATTTGTGGGCCGGAAACGCCGACACAGAGTCAGAAGTCTTGAGTCACTGAGTGTCGAGTACGGGGGCGTCGCCTCCCACATTGGACACGTGACGCAGGTTCGAGCACACCCATCAAGGTGGTGCGTGCGTACAGATTCTTGATACGTGACTCTTCACTTTTAGACTGACAAAGCTCCACGGTTGACGTCGGCGGGTGACGAAAGGGGCAGCCCAGATGGCTGTCCGTCCCTCCCTTCCGCACATCAATCTCATCACCCAGACACCTATCGAACGGCTGCCAACGATTGCGAGACATCACACACAAACCATCGACATGTTCTTCTCAGCTCCATTTGCATTTCCGCGATGCGCAACCTCAGGGAGCGGCGCTTATCCTCTCCTTTCCGCCACTCTGAGAAGATCTGCAGTAACGCCGCTAGCGGTGACATCTGCACCGGCGCCTGCTCCCTGCACAAGCAGAGGCCTAGCCGAGTATCGCTTGGTGTGGAAGGCGATGATGTTGTCGCTGCCAGACAGAGAGGTGGCAAACGGGTGCGTGGCTGGGTAGCTGTAATTGAAAGTTGCGCAGTCTGGTGTCAGCACAGCCAGCTTACATGCGCCTTTGGTGGACTGGCTGGCCAAGAGCAGGCGTGTGGTGGCCAGCCACTCGTGTGGCGTATCGTGGTGCGCACTCCCAGGTGGCCCAAATTCCAGCATTCAAGCTACAACACTCACCTTTCCAAGCTCGCCTTGATCTCCTTCTTGGCAACATCGATGGTTCCTACGTATCTCAGTACCTTTCCTTCGCTGGCAGCTTTCGATCTCAGCGCGTCAAATTCTCCATCAAACTCTTTCAACCTTTGCGTGTACACTTCTCCGTCCTGCTCTCCCTTGAGCCCTTCCGGCGTCAACGACGAAGTAGGCACCGATTCGAAGCCTTGCGGAAGCAGGTTGACGAGCGAAGGGATGAGGCGAGACAGAATGGTGAGCTTCCTCGACACGTCCGAGCCCGACAGATCAGCGTCGGGATGCGGTTCCTGGGCGAAAGATTTACGACGTGAGCCAGCAAATTCCCTCGCAGCAGACATTCGCAGACTTACAGTGTATCCATTGTCCTTCGCCACCTTGACCACCTCGGAGAATTTGACTGTAGCGCCTGCTGGCGTGGAGAACTCATTGAATATGTAGCTCAGAGTGCCGGACAAGACTCCTTCGATTTTGGTCACCTCATCTCCAGTGCTGACCAGGTCCTTGAGAGTGCCAAGGATGGGCAGACCTGCGCCGACAGTCGACTCGCCGTAGAATAGCGGTGCGCCTGCTTGGGCCGGGTTGGTAAGCTTGAGGATCTGAGAGTACAGCTCCAAAGAACCGGACACGCCCTTCTTATTGGGAGTCACGACGCTGAAGCCGGCTTTGAGGAACTCTGGGTAGAAGCTGGCGACCGAGTCGTTGGACGTGTTGTCGACCACCGCAGTGTGTCTGCCAGTCTCTCGGGTAAGCTTTTGCAAGGTGGCGACCAGCTCCGGAAGAGCTGGCACAGAGTCTGTGGAGCCATCCAAGGAGGACTTCCAGTCCTTGAGGGCTGCTGAGCTCGGCGAGAGAAGGATCTTCCTGCTGTTTTGCAGAGAGATGATGTTCAAGATCGGCAAAGCGGCCAGCTGAGAGATCACAGCTGAGCCCACCAGGCCGACGCCTGCGAAGAGTGGTGGAGTCCACAAATTTGAGTGTGAGCTTCAAACCCTTGAGCGTACGCCTGATCTGCGACAAGGGAACTTCGATAGCAGCGGCACTGACCGATGATGGCGACGTTGATGCCTTTTGGAGCTGCACCGGAAACGAGGTGGGCAGCCATGACGCGGTCGAAGAGGATGCAAGGGTGTGTATATTGCGTTGCAGTCTCCAGAGACTACTTGTCAAAGAGTGGGTCGTTGGTGTGTAGAGGCTCGAAAGAACGGACGATCTCGACTACTGCTCGTGAGTGCTTGAGGGTGAGAAGTGATGAGTGCTTATGACAGCCTGCGCGATAGTCTGTGCACTCGTACAAGTGTCGGATTGCAAGCCTTCCGGAAATCAAGAATCACGTGAATGGGCACGAGGCAAATCAAGAGTTGGCGCCATACCTCGGGCATCGCACGCGAAGGAAGATTCACCCTCACGACTTGAACTCACGATTGCATGGAGAGCCGTGCAACCGTGCAAGAGAATCGAGTGTGCTGCATGGGCGTATCATTTACGCTGCGTGCACGGACATGCTAGAAGATGCTCTGTTGGATTCCACGTGATGACGAGGGAAGCCTCTGCTCGAAATCTTGAGTCGAGAGTATTCTGGCGCGGTACGCCCGACGGCTCCGAGCCCACCCTTCGGCGTCGCTGGCGCGCTAGACCACGCGCTGCGAAGCAGAGAACATTCGGGTGGTCGAGATGGTTGGCCTTGGCGCGCGTTCGCGCGGGCATGATCCTTCCGCATGCTGCGCTGTACCTCGCTCTTGAGAATCGTTGCACCTTAACGACACAAATCAAGCGACCCTCCAACGTGGCGAGACAAGGATTGTAGCCTTGCGGCTTTTGCCAGCGGACAGTATAGGCAACGTCGACGGTTACTGCGACTAACTCCAATGGCCCAAGCAAGTCCGAAGTGATTTGAACCCCTGAACGAAGTAGACGCTCATCATGATGCCATGCGAGGTCAAATGTCGACACTCCGCGCGATCTTTGGTGGCGCTCTAGCATGGGTCCGATGGGTTGAACGCCGGGCATGCTGGTCGTACTACTGTACCGCACAGCTTAGCGGCCCAATAAAGCTGACCGTTGGTCTGACGGGCATCGCCTCTGACCCAGCGCTAAGAGGCCACATGCACGCAAAGAAAACTGCCGCAGGACAGCGCTGTCTCCGTTGGCCGCTCGAGTGGCAGAGTCGATCACCATGCATGGGTCCATTTCACGGACAGCTCCGCAGTGACAATCACAATGGGCACTTAAGCGGCAGGTGATACAATAAGGGACGCAAGCTGCAGGAGAAGACGAGAATACGACCTTTCTTCGGACCGCAAGGCGCAGGCAGCACAGGAAGCCACCTTATCTGAGCAGGTCGTTCCAGCAGCACCACTACTATAGCTATAGGGGTGAGTGGCACAGCGAGGCGTGAGATATGATGGTCAAAGCGGCCCCTCATGTTTCATAGGTCCATGCTTGGAGAATGATGAGGCATGACGTAGATACGTATACGTGCCAGGGGGCGAAAGGAGGTGCGGCTCCTAAATTGGCACGCAACTCAAAGCGGCCTGCTGCTGGGGTCATTCAGCCATGGAAGACAGGATCAGCAGCGACAAGAGTAGCAACAACAATGGCAGGCGTCGCCCCCTTTGACGTTAAGTCGCCGCACGAGACGTTTGGAACAAGACACCAGAAGCGGATGTTTTCTCTCCAAGGCTCTTCTGCTGCAGCACCGTTGAAGGTTGCAGCGATCGTTGTTTCGATCGCGGCGTAGCTTGCAGGCGCAAAAGTGGACAAGGCCTGAGCCCGCTTACGAGTGAGTCTGACTGGGCGAGATTGTGCACCGTCAGCAGCAGCCCTTGATGCACCAAGTTGCGTGACCCGCGTCATGTCACTGTCCCCTGAGGGTGGAAAGCTGCCACGCTGCGAGTCTCTGCACCTTCAGCGGCCGATCTGCAACGGAAGAGATGCCGCAGGCGCACACGCCCGCTCTGAGACAGCTGTGCCGAGCAAAATTGCTCGATCCCATATGTCGCCCGCTTGACGGTACATGCACCAGCGCAACGGCCGGCCACCAGCAGCGGGGGCTTGCACGTTCAAGAGCTTCCTTCGCCTGTGCAGCCGTTCGCGTGGCGGGTGTAGTGCACTCTGCCACTCATACTCGCCTGCATACAGCTGCTGCAAGCGACTATTGCGCCCGCAGCGAGAGCCTTGCAAGAGTCGTGAGTGATGATGTGCTCAAGCGATGTCAACCTAGCTTTCGCTGCTAGTCGCTCGGCGCACATCGGCGCTGTTTGCTGCTGCACCTGTGTGCACGGCTGCCGCGCCTGACTGCCCGCTCTGCCCCTGCCGCACACGTTGCGCGGCGTTCCGCACATTCCTCGGCGGGAGAGAGGGAGCAAATAAGCGCGATCCCCTCGCCCGCCCGCGCGCCGCCAGACCAAAGCGATGATCCTGATTTTGAAGATTGCGCTTGGCAAGCCAATCTCTCTCCATCGTTCCACAACCTTCACTCTCTTGTCCCGCTCTACTCTCCGGTCTGATCTCCCCCATTCTTTCCAACAGAGCGTTTCCCACTCACACTCTCAACCATACGAGACGCCTCGCGCGCGCTATCTAGAGGACAGCGCGAATACGAGGGAAATCGACACGCTCTCCACCACGGACCTCTCAATCGGTTCCTCTCCTTCTCACACTCTCTTTACTTCAAGGCATACTCGCCTTTCTCGCTTCTTGCTTCATTGCGCCGGATCGGTCCGTCATCCAGGCATCTGAGCGTAAAGCTTGCATCATAGACAACGACAAAGGCGAGCAATCTCTTGCGAGACATTCTTGGGCAGGCCCAGCGATCGCACAGGCGCCTTGAGTAGCATCCAGCATCCAGCCTTTGATCCAGCGCATCATGGTTCACGACACTGCACAGGGGCTCAATGCTCATCGACGCATGGAACGTCATCGTTCTCGATCCCTTGCACCTCATGATTTGCCATTGGAGACTCGGGACTTCATCAAAGATGTTCGAGCAGCAGTCGAGCGTGCTCACGACGAGGCGCATTCTCCTCAAATCGACCGTCGATTGGGTCCTGACTTCTTCGACCCGTTTGGCCACAATGATGATGACGATGGAGGCTCTCCCGCTAACGATCAAGGTGGTGCAGGAGGCGATGACGATACCACTCCAACCAACACGCGTGGTCAAACTCGACCAACTACAAGCGCTTCTAGGACAACGACGTCCTCGAGTGACAGGGGCTTGCTGGATACAGTGCTCGATCCGATCACTCGTGAGTTATAGTCTTGCATGACAAGCGTGTGATGACATCGTCACCGACCTGCCATGTTGTGGGCAATGTGATTGACTCACGGTCTCATCACTTTGAACGGACATCTTCAGGCTCGCGCACCACGACGAGCAGTAGTAGCACCAGCACTACCTCATCGTCTACGAGCTCATCCACACGCACCACGTCGAGCAGCACGCGAACGACCAGCTCATCCACAGTGAGGCATACGACATCTTCTACGGTTGGTTATAGTTTTCGTCCCCTTTCTACCTTCCTGCCCCCTTTCCCGACTGGTTTGGGCCTGCGCCAACGACGTCGAAGAGTGGGCTCCTTTGCATCGAAGCTGCATCGCATGATCGCTATGCCTGCCTCGATGTCACAAGCGAGCCCCTTTTTAGATCGTACTTGCTCCTCCCTCCGATCTCCCCTCTCCTCGCCGTAGCTTTCCGAGCTCAATGCTGACGCTCCTCCTTTCTCTGCCTGTAGGAGCCCTTGCCGACATTGACCACTCCTACGCCATCCACCGCGACAGCCGTGGCTTACGTCACGTCCTCGTTGAACACCGTCACGCCAACCGCGACTCCCGAACCTCAAAGTGACGGTCCCGGTGCCGGTCCCATCATCGGTATTGTCGCTGGTGCCCTCGCAGGAGTAGCTCTACTTGCTGCCATCATTGGCTTCGTCGTCAAGAAGGTGAGGAGCAAGGAGGATCCATACGAGTCCAACCCCTTCGACCGTGACGATTTCCGCCGTCAGAGCGCTATGTTGCCGGAGAACTTTGACGATGAAGATGGCGCCCCTAGCATGTCCGAGCATCAGCATAACAACCTTGCTGCTGCTGGCTATGGCGCTGCTGCTGCTGCTGGCGGCATGGCTTACGCTGGTGCCTCGCAGTCTTCTCACAACGCCTCTGGCGGTCCTCGTCCCCCCACCATGTTTGAACGGCACATGGCAGGCCCTGGCGCTCAGTATGCCTTCGATGATGCCACCGCGCCTCCCGTCCCTCAGGTCGGTGCCGTATTTAATCAAGGCCCAGCACCCTCCCTTCCACCCATGGCGTTCGGAGGCAGCGATCCTTACACGCTTGCTGGAGTTGGAAACCGTGACCACGAGAACTTCAACAACTCTGTCAACCCTTACGCCCACTTGGATCGCAACCGCTCATTGGGCTCTGACCGTGGCTATCAGCCCAACTTCCAGCCTGGTCAGCTCGCCTTTGGAGCACAGGGCTCGCAGAGAGAGACGGACTTGGACCGCGCCGGTTCCAACGGTAGCGACTTTAGCCAAGGACAGGCCCTCGACGCTGCTACTCAGAATGGCCGCGATCTGATCTCGCCCTTCACGAATCCCCACGAAACTTTTGCACACCATGGTGTGGGCCAGCAGTTTGAGGATGACCACGCATACGACACCGCTGGTCGACCTGGCACTGCTGAAGGACGCAGCGGCACCCCTGACTTGGACAACCCTCAGAATCACTACGCTCCGACGGACACTATCAATGGCGACCAACGTCACTACCAGACCAGTCCTGAGCCTTCTGCTAGAGCCGCGTCTCCCTTCAACGCCCTCGACAGCCCGCCTCAGCAGCCATTGCAAGTGAGAAACCTCTTGCCAGGCCACCCTCAGCAACAACAGCGACCCATCAGCACCGCCACTGAAGACCCAAGCGATGCTTATGGCGGCTGCTACTAAGCTGGAGCGCGAGCTCTAGAGCGGCAGTGATCAGCATGGACGCTGTTGGTCCAACCCGCATCGTCCCGCTTTCGCCTCTTATTCTGAACGGTTTCGTCCGATCGGTCTCATAGTCATTACATTCAAGGTTTTGGGAGCAGTGACCAGGCTGCTCCACTGCGTGAATTTTGTCACCCCCTCCCCTTTGCATGCGCCCAAGAGCGACAGCAGGACACAGTCTAGCTGGTGCTCAACGAAGCAGCCATCGGCGCAAAAGCTCCGATTCTTGCTCCTTTAGATTGCCTACCTCTTGTTCCTTCCAAGTCCGCGCAAGAATCCCTGGTGGATCTTTTGCATGCCATACAATTACAGCGGATGTCAGTCCCTCTCGCCCCCTCCCCCTTCCAGGTACACTCTCCAATTTTCGAGTATCGACTGTTGTAGTGCCATTGCACAGGGCCTTTCTATACCTTCACACAGGTACCCAGTAAATGCATGGAATCGCAAGATCTCAGTGACTGCTGTGCACTCGGCGCACCAGCTCGCCCTATCGTGGACATTTGCAGACACGCTTAAAGGGCTCGAGGCAAGAGATAGCAACGAACATTGATTAGCTAGAGTACAAGTGCAAGTGCTGTGAGGACGGTGAAAGGAACGTGAGGCGAAGTGTGAGTGTTTACATCGAGGTATGAGGGAAAAGGAGTGTGTCTGCCTAGCGAAAGTCAAGATGAGCAAGCAAGCAAAGGTGCATACGTGGACTTTTTCGGATGATGTCTCAAGTGGTGCATGGCGGTGGTGCGAGTGCAGCGGTGGCAATGCCGGATCTACAAGTCGCTCTGGTTGCATTTTGCTCCTTACTTGGCCGGGATCGACGATTGGTCGGCTGTGCGCCCAAGGCTGATGATGGGCAGACACAAGCTTTGCAAGGCGTTCTTCAACCTCGAGCTAGCTGCCATGGGTGGTGGAGGCGGTTTCACCTTCCACCGCTTGCCTATGCTCTTTCTGAACTTGTGCGAAATGAGCGTCTCGCCTGAGAGGGCGCATTGCAGGTGGAGATAGATGCGAGGAAGGAGCGCTAGGAAGATGAAGCAAAGGCCGGAAGCGAAGAGCAGGCCGCTGATTGGAGACGCGCGCAGAGCTCGAGCGAGTGAACCTCGCTCGTCGGGAAAGACGGCAAGACCGGGAGGTCTGGGTTCCGTAGCGTTCAAATGTGCAACGTGAGCCAGATGCAGTGCTGCAAATACGACCGTGTAGCTGAGCGCGAGAAAGGCGAAAAGCAGAAAGCCAATGAAAGCGGCCAGATTACGTGTGCCGACATCGCTGCCCAGCCAGTCGGTGTGGTAGGACAGGTTCTGCACGCAGCGATCGCAAGTCACGCAATGATGTGTGCCAGGCGGAGGGTACAGCCTGCAGGCGGCACACCATCGAGTACGCATGACTGCGCCACCGCGCACCATCACGCTCTTGGGCAAAGGCTCCTTCTCGATGTCCAACGGTGGCAAAGAGTGACCGGCCAACCTTTGCCCACGAACGACTTTGACGAGGTGTTTACCGGAGAGTCGAAGTGGCCTGAAAATTCGATGCCGCCTCGTGAAGCGGTCTGCTTCATCGCCTTCGTATATCAGCCACGTCTTCTGACCTTCACGATCGACGAAGGGGATTGCGCGAACAGAGGTCTCCACCTGCAGCGGCATGAGAGTGGTCGCTCGTCTAGCTTGAGAAGTCGTTGAAGCCCTTCGCCGCCCGCGCTTCGTTCCGCTTTGGACTTGGTCCGCAGCTTGCTCGCCCTTTGGTGGTCTGATTTTGAATTCTGCGCTTTGCGCCTCGCGCTTCGCAACATTTTCGCTCGTGGTTCCCCCTACTCGGAGCTGTAGACCCGAGCCCCGCGCTTGCGTATCGCCAGCCACAGCCCGGGGCAAGGCGGACGCCGCTGCGCCGCGCAGCTGTTGTCGCAGCTTTGCAATGGCAAGACGTCTTCTCGGCGAATCTTCGTCCAGATCAAGTACCACCGCATCCGAATTTTGGGGCGCTGGCGTTGTCCGACCGTCCTGATCAGCGCCGGGAACGGGCGATGCAAACGCACGGTTAGCGCCATAAGGAGGATCCCTGTCAAGGCCCTTGGGCAAGGCGCCTGGTTCTCTAAAGACCGCTACAACAAAGTTGACCATCATGCCAAGGAACAGGTACCCCTGCACCGCGACCACGGAGGGATGAATGGCTTGAGCGAGGTAAGGGGCCTCAAAGACGCCCCAAAGAGCAGCAAAGGTCACTTGAAACAGGGAAAAGCAAAGCATCCGTGCGTGCGTCTTGCCCCACGTGGATCCGCCTGCCTTTCGCTTCGAAGCATACGATCCAGCAACTGCTGCATGTGGGATGGATGCAATCATCGCACGGAAGTCTTCGGCGCTCAGTACTTGATGGTCGACGTGCTGAAATGCGTTCGGAAGGATCGGACCGCGATTGGCCATGTAGGCGAAGCCTTCTGCTTCGGAGCTTCGCGCATCAACAGAACGTCTGCTGAGGCTGCTATTCGCATCCAAGCTACGTGGTGGGCGCTCGGAAGCCACCAGACTCGTGGGACGCCGGGTCGAGCGGCGACGGTCGTGCTCTTCCACGGCAGAGCTTTGCGAGGCTGGATCTACAGATGAGACCTCCCCTCCATGACTTTCGATCATGCTCAGACGCTGCATCCTAGCGTGTCTGGCTGACAAAGCATATGCAGGAATTGCGGCAGCTTCTGGCATGTCGTCGCTGGCCCGGCTCATGCGTCTTCCTCCTGCAGGCCCTTGGACAAAGCTCAGGTGGGAAAAGTTCCCAGAGAGGTTCCCAATGCTATGATGCCCCCCGCTTCCGCTCCAACGTGGTCCGCTGCTGCTACCAGCCGATGCGGAGGAGTCTCGCGGGGCACTAGGCCCAATGTCCACGGAGGCACCGAGCCTTTCACGAGTGGCATCATTCAGAGCTGAGATTGCGTCGTGGGCAGAACCGCGGCGCAGGATAGACACGGGTCTTTCAGGCGTCTGTGCAATGCCAAGCCCGACGAGAGGTGGCCCAGAGCGGATCGAGATGCTTCTCTGAGGAGCGTTCGAAGCGCTTGATGCCGGCGAGCGCACTGCTCTGGCCTTCAGCGGGGTGAGGGGGGGCTCAGCATCGGCTGTTCGAGGATCTTGAAGTACGTAAGACGATGGCGCACCGTGCGCACCGGAATCTGCAGCACTTCCTCGTCGATCCCAGAATTGGACGCCAGTGTATTCCAACTCTGAGCTGGGACGTCCCACCGTCGCCGCTTTCGAACCCATCTCGCTGTGAGCTGTGCTAGGCCGCAGTGCCTCGCGGGATCGCATTCGCGACCACAGTGATGACTTGCTCTGCTTCAAACGCAATCTGGCAAGCTGCGGATTCGAAGAATTTGGTTCAGCATCGTGTGAGGCCGAGTGCCCCCCGGTACCTTGGGCAGAGCCGCTCGAAAGAGGCAGACTTGTGTTGCTCGAGAAATAGAGAGCGAACTGAGACCGCAAAGCGGAGCCGAGCAAGGCCATTCCGGAGGATTCAGGCTCGGCGTTCCAAGCCGGGCCAGCAGACGACGAAGGGTCAGGTCGACGATCTTGGTTCTCGTCCG
Source organism: Ceraceosorus guamensis (assembly GCF_003144195.1). Taxonomy (NCBI): domain Eukaryota; kingdom Fungi; phylum Basidiomycota; class Exobasidiomycetes; order Ceraceosorales; family Ceraceosoraceae; genus Ceraceosorus; species Ceraceosorus guamensis. The sequence continues at coordinate 84,044 of NW_020290021.1, forward strand.
CGCCGACGGCACTAGTTGCCGGCAGCAAATCCAGCTGGAAAGCTTGCTGCTCGGTGGCGGGGGTTTGAGGGATCAAGTCAGGGGTCATGAAAGCGGGCGTGTGGCCTGATGACCCAACACTTAGAGCGGCGCCGGAGTCGCTTCTAGACATCGCGGCGTTCGACGTGGAGCTGCTTGTGGTGATCCCCAGGCCAACATTCGACATCGACGCTGGGAGCAGGCCTCCGTCTCGCTGTTCTCCACCTCTTGCTTCGCCCGCGGTGGAACGTTGTGGGGAGGGCCCTTTGCTGCCGCGCACTGAGCCGCTCTTCTCATCTTGGACCAAGGGTGCTTCCCCCCGCCCTCGCCCTCGGTCTGCGTCCGGGGATCGAACGCCGAACGTGCCCGCAGATGGAGGCTGATGAGAGGTGGAGGCAGTGAAGTTCGTTGACAAAGTGATGGGCGGTGGTCGGCGATACCGTGGCGCAGGTCGAGCGGTAGAGCGCCATGCTTCTGCTGAATCATCTCGTGAGCGAGGTACCTTGACCTCTTCTTGCAAGGACTCGCTCTGTGTCTCCCGACTGGCCTCGACTCGGTCATGCTCTTGTGCTACGGTTGGCAGGGGCTCCGAACGGGAACCATCTCGTGAGGAGTGGCCAGAAGGCGGGTCCAACGGATCGTGACTCTTGGCACGACTTGCACGATACGAAGTCGGCGGAGGTGAAGCAGTTGAGCGATCGAGACCGCCAACGGCACTCGCAGTTGACGGAGGATTGTAGGCGAACCCACTACCGGAGAGTCCACCAGGAGAGCGCGGAGATCGTGGCAGCAACCCGAAGCTTTGGGAGCTTCTGAGACGCTGGTGATCGCGACCTGCGCTACTGATGGAGTCTCTTTGCACGGTCTCTTCTAGCGCGGAGGTCTGTTCTCCAGCACTTGATGATAGGGTCCCGGCTCCCGCGGCATCATGTTGCTGCAGCTGCCTTACAATCCAAGAGGAAGGGCGAGACGTTGGAGAGGAGCTCGTCTGAAAATTTCCTGCGCTGTCGTACGAAGCAGCTGACTCCGGCCTTGGCGACGCCGATGTGGACCAAGACGGCGTGCGCCTGTAGCCAAGAGAGCGTTGGGACGAAATGACGACGAGATGGTGCGACCGTGCCGGCCGCCGCGCGGGCTGCCGCTACCGTCGCCTACGTAAACCTGCAAAGGTCGGTCCCAAACGTCATGTCAGCTTCAGAGCGTAGCGTGGACAGCGCCGTAGCGCTTCAACCGGTGTCCTTCGCCTCTACAACAATGATCCATCCGTTCTTCCGGTTCGGGCTCAAGCCGCAGCCACATGAATAAGGTTCAAGTAGCGCGTCACGAAATCAAATGCATGCATGAACGGCGAACTGCCCACTTCGAAGGTAGCGTGCTCGAACAGCCACTCCATCATCTATAGACGGCAACAACTACTCACTGACTATCAGAACGAGATGGATGGGCCAGAAGCGAAAGGGAAGACGCAAGTGAGACACGGGGTCTGGACGGCCTCCATGAGCTATTGTTGTTGCATCAAACATTCGTGGCGCGCAAAGCGCCCCTGTTTGTGTTCGCCCGCCGTGGTGCAAATTACTGTATCGAGACTGTCGGCGGGGCGCAGTACTTGGGCGACACCGACGCGCAGGCTGCGGTTTCCTGGAAGGGTATATACCGTCCTCAGAGCATTTGACAGCCCTGTACAGCGAAGGCCAGTGGTGTCAAGATCCGGAGAGATGAAAGGTGAAGCTGAATGAGGGCAAGGAAGATGGGTTGTACGAGGGGTAAGAAGCAAGCGGGAATGCAAAGAGGTGCTTTCTGCTATTGGTAGTAGGTCCCTCGCGGGTGGTGCATGCGTGATGGAATCATCAACCGTGGTGTCCTTGATCAATCGTGGTGTGCCTTGCTGAGTTTGACTGCGAGTACCATCCACCTAATCGTGAATCCGACTGGAACGCGAATGCGAATGCGACGGGCCAAGTCCTCGTTCGATGTTCCGAAGGCAGGAACAGCATGGTCAAGGCGCCTCTCCACCCGCGACCCTTCTTGCATGGAGCGAAGCGGTGCACCGACACTTCTTCGCAAGTTCTGGCATCTGGCGAAAAGGCTGCGTAACGAGGGACGCTGGAGGCAGCCTGCCTGAGCTCGACGACGTCAGCAAGAAGAAATTCGCATGCTCGCATGCTCGCATGCTGGTCACGCATCGCAGAAAGAGCAACACTTTGCAGGTCATCAGTGCATGTGGGAATCGGTCCCATGCGCTCGCTGCATATGGTCGAGGGAGCGGGTCGGCTTGCAGCAGAGATGGAGCTAGGGGCCAAGTTCGCAGGCGGGTTGATGCATGCGAGAAAGGCGAGAGCTGCGTCAAAGGCCGAGCCTGCAGTCATCATCAGCTCGACACAAGGCTCGCGCAATGAAGGACTTCCTGTTGCGAAGATAGAAGAACGGCACCGTCGTATCTACAAGGCCGTCAAGCCTTCGTCATCCTGTTCGCCCCGGAACTCCCTCTCCGTGAGCATTCTCTGTGCCCTGTCATGAAGTGCAATCCATGCGAAGGGCTCCTTTGCGTGAGAAAAGGTTTGTGCGCCTAGGCCGGGCAGCAAGTACAAGTACAAGCCACATCAAGTACCCGTGCCTCTGTTATGGTGTCCAGCCTCTTACCCGCGCTACTTGGCCGCAACGAAGAACACTTTTCAATGCGTTCTCTTCCTGCATACGCTGCCTCACATGAAGCGGCGCGGCTAGGCCGTAGCCGCTGCAAAGCTCCAGCAAGCGATTGATTAGCGAGTTGCCCTCAGACTGTGAAACTCGCGGAGAAGACCTTTCTTTTGCCCTCGACAAGGATAGTGGGAGCGCTGGTCTAGATAGACTTCTTGGTCGTCTTTCGCTTCGCAAGAGGATTGAGGCACTTTGCCAAGCTCAGAGGTCGAGGTGACGGCGGCTTGTGGAGATCGTTCTGCAATTTCCCAAACGCAATGCAAAGCGCGTGAGCTGAAGCGCAAATCTGAAATTGTGACCGCATGGCAGCATGTGTGTTTGTTTGGTTTGTTTTGGCCCTATCCGCTCCATCGTCAATCTTTCAGTGAGCGTCCGCGGGCACTTTCGCGCACGGTTAGCAGCTAGCTCATCAGCAGAGACAATCCTTCATGGCATATGGCCGCGCCTGAAAGTTGTCCCGCGCATTTTGCTGTACAGCACGTACATCTGCGTGCAGTACGTGCGGCCGACTGTGTTTACAATCTTGAGCTCCGCTGTTGCCTCCTTCTTTCGTGAGCTTGCTGCACAACGGCTCGGTGGGAGAGTAAGGCGGGCAGCACATCCATGTTCAATCATCTCCGAAGCTCGGCTCGCACGACTGAGCTCGCTGAGCTGGCGCTCCACCCGAAACAATGGGACCTCCTGCTGGCCGCAAGACGCTACTACTTTGCTCTGGTACAGCCGCTTCGAAACGACTCCGAGGCTGCTTTCATGCCGAGTAGCGCTGGCTGTAATGTGACAGGCCCGCCCGGTTCCGACCTCGATTGGCATGCAGAGACAAAGGTCAGGAAGACTTTGAGTAGTGACATTGCCGAAGCAAGTCACAAGACCGGTCAGCTCGATCGAGCCTGTTGTGAACGCGAGCTTTCGCACGCTCAGACATTCTTGGCCTTTTTCTCGAAAGAAGAGTCGTGAATCTGAAGGCTGCTACCGTTTGTGCTTCACTTCGTGATTGCATCTCCGCGCCGATGTACCAATGAATGACTGTTGTTGTGTCACTCCGTTGCCCTAGCCCAAAGGTCGAACGCCGATTCGAGGCCCATTGTCCCGGCTAGCGTGTCGTGTCGGGTGCCGGACACGCGAATCGTCTAGCGGATGTGAATGGCGATGTTCTCCTCTGTGGTCTTCGACGTTTGGGCCTCATGTGAACCCGGAGCTGCAGCACAACAGCTTTCGCGCGCTACCAGGAACAAAAGCCCGACCGATCGAAAGGGCTCTGTGCACGCGTAAGCCATCGACGTCTTCTGTAATCTCGTCTGCACTTGTCAGCCACACGAGGACCAGTCCTGCACGCGGGAGTACGTGCGCGAAGCTCCTCAAGCTTCATTGGATCGACAACGGTCTCTCAAGCCGGTGACAGCCACTCATACTGATCTCCGCAATAGGCGGACCGTGTCGGAAAGCGCAATTCCAAAATCGCGTGTAGCGAGTTTAGAAGCGACGGTCGTCGCGCGTAGACGATGATCCGCCCGCGCTTTGGAAACCTCACCTGATTCTCTGTTGCCTGGATCGACGCACACTTCACTCAGGAGTCTTCTTTGGCAATGTCCATTTGGCGCCGGACAGGCCGCCCGGTGTTCAAGCTTGTGGCCCTTCAAACTTTGCCCATGTCTCACTTGGAGTGTGAGAGCATCCATGCACGACTTTGCTGCATTCACGATTCACGATTTGCTGCTAGAGAGGCGTCATCTGCAGGGGCAAGGATACAGTACTTGTGGCTGCCATTTCCCCTGAGCACTGTGGGCGAACGCGGAGATCGGGTTGCCCTTGATTGTCGCAGCTGCGACTTGTGAGTGCAATTGGGAATGTACAAGTACAATGGCAGTATCAGTATCCCGGTCGGCCTCGGCCGTTGCTGCGCTAGAGAAAGTGTCATGCGAGTAGGCGTACTCGCGTAACGTATTCCTACTAGTGTGCTCCCACTTCGGAAGGAAATGCAAAGCTCGCAGAGGAGACACTCAAACTTTAGCTCTTCGGCTGTGAATACCGTCGGGTACGCTAACCTTACGGTGGCTTCCCGTTGTCAACGGTCGCCATTCACATGTGCCCCCTGTCTTGTCAAGGGAAGCCGCGACGTTCGAAGGCTGAGGTGTGTTGGGCTAGTGTGACTTCTAAGGCGAACGCAAAGGCGTCTCTGCCTGCCTCGGCGACACTCTGGCCTGCAAGCCCTTGTCAAGCAATCGGAAAGCAGTCACTACGCTCAGGCAGCTTGTGAGCTCAATGCTGCCTCACAGCAGCTACTCTGACTCTGGTCTCAAGCGCGATCTGATAGACCAAGAAGATATTACACGGAAAGTGCCAACTCTTATCGCGAAACGCAGCAAGGCGATCATAACCGCTACCAAGCCGAGAACTTCTCCCGCTCTCTTCTTCACCGCCCGAAGCGGTATCGAGACACGGCGAGCATCAGTGTGACTCGTCATCGCAATCAACGCCACGCCGAACGAAGGCATCGTTGTGCGATGTTACTCTAAGAGTTGAGAAGTCGCATGACACATCAACGCTCTTTGTGGTGATCAGGCTCGTGTCAAAATGTGAATTCTCATTCAATCGTGAATCACGAATGTGAACGTCATATATGATGCAAGCAGAAGAGGGGGCGAGGGGGCGCGTGCTTGTTGAGCCGAATATTCTCGATCGTATGCACACCTTCCCAAGATCGACGGTCAAGCCACGTGGTCGTCCATCACAGATAATCACCCTCGGCTCGAGCCGCGCGCATGGGTCTTGCCTACCTGCACGGTTGCCAGCCGCCAGAATCGTATGGGCGTCACGCTGATGTTCGACGTCGGAGCGCAAGCCTGGCGGAAGACGAAGTGGTCCAAAGTCGGCGATCATTCTTGCACACACACCGCCATAGACATCAGACCCTTACCTCTAGTGAGACTCGAGTCAAGATGAGTCTTCGAGCTGCTCTGCCCCGTGCTGGTGCGCTGCGCACCGCTGCGCGCCCCTCGGCCGCCATGGCCCAAGCCGTCACCATCCCCAGCGCTTCTCGCGGATACGCCGACAAGCCAGCACCAGAGAAGCGCGCTACCGCCCTCCTCGATCTCCTGCCCGGCAACTCCATTGTCAGCAAGACTGGATGGGTCACAGCTGGAACTGGCATCGGGGCTTTGGCCATCTCCAACGAACTCTACGTTGCCAACGATGAGACCGTCATCCTCGCCGGCTTCGTCATCTTCGCTACCCTCATCGGAAGAACCCTTTCCGGTCCCTACCAGGAGTGGGCCCAGGGCCAAGTTGACGTGAGCATCATGGATGGAAATGGCGTAGAGCTGGACCAGAGCGGGCCGATTGCAGTAATACGAGCCTACTTTGCGATCCACTGGGGACGTCGCGTAGGGCCGGCCTGACCGGCTTCGTCACGAGGGTGGACTTCCGTAACGCTTCAGGTCGAGAGCGCATCGAATCATGCTGGTCAATGGGAGCTGCGTGCGCTCGGCTGACGTGTGTCTTGCCTCTCACAGAAATTCACGAACATCCTGAACGGAGCTCGTGCCGAACACACCAAGGCAGTCCAGAGCCGCATTGACAACGTGTCCCAACAACAAGACGTTGTCAACATCACCAAGTCTCTCTTTACTCTCGCAAAGGTGCGTATCTTGTTGTGGAATACGTGTGTCCTCCTGAGCAAGGCACTGATCGTGCCACCCTTCATTCCCGCCTTGACCGCGTACAGGAGACTGCGCAAACCGAACAAGCCGCATTCGAGCTTCGCCAGAAGACCGAATTGGCTGCCGAGGTCAAGTCCGTTCTTGACTCTTGGGTGCGCTACGAGGCTCAAGAGCGTGAGGCTGAGCAGAAGCAGCTCGCGCGATCCGTCATCGAGAAGGTTACTGCCAGCCTGCGCGACGAGAAGCTCCAGAAGTCGATCCTGGACGATGCCGTCTCCGAGATCGAGCGTGAGTCTCACATGCCGAGCAGATGTAAGCCACGGATTTTGAATTGCTAACAGAATGTCTTGGACCGCTTACTACTAGGTCTTGTCAAGAGCAAGGCTATCTAGGCGCTTCGGGTCACATAGCGAGCAGGACCAGACACGCTGCATCGAAGCTGCTAATGGGCTTTGTTCCCTTATGGAAGGTCTGTCCAGGCACAAGAATAACATCTCGATTTGACTCAGAACTCTTGAACAGGCCTGCGAATGCTCTCGTGGTAGGTGCGCGCGCTCGATGGTTGCTACTACATGGTTCAATGCGCAAGCTGCGCCGGCCAGACAAGACATCAAGGGCGAGGGGACAGGAGAACATTTGGCAAAGTGGCTGTGGTTGAGAGCAAGCTATGCCCTGCCAGTCGCAGCATGCGCCGCTCCCGCCGCTTCTGCCGCGCTGACCGACCATTGCTGTCCTTCGCGGGATCGAGTAGATGTGCTGGACTGAGTTTGCATCGCATTGGTACCTAGGCTACTGTGTGCAGAGATCAGCGCGAGGCGCGGCAAGGATTCAGCGCTATGGAACTGGCTCGAGGCCAGTCTCAGTAAAACGCACCTGGCGCACGTGTTTGGTACTTCGGCGGTCACGACGGTCTTCCATTCGCCTGCGCGGTTGAGACGATCATACCTAACGCTGTCCGATCCCGGTTTGAGCTTGACGTAGCTTAGCACGAACAGGCCGTGTTTGCCCTTGACAGGTCGGGGTTCACCGAGCAGAGGTCTTCCGTCCGCATCCACCACCACGACGCGATTGGTGCCTTCCCTAATGTCAAAGGTGCCATTTCGGTGCGAAGTGACCGAAATGAGCAGACTCGTGCGCGTCTCTGAGAAGACGCACGATAGCTGGCCAAACGTGATGGGCTCGACCTCGAGTGGCAAAGGCTGATCTTGACTCGTCAAGGACATGGAGATCGTCGAGTCCAGACCCTGTTCTGCTGCGCTCTCCTCGTCTATCTTCATCCGCGTCGTGTACAAGAATCGATCTGACATTGTGGAATTGCGACCATGGTGCTGGACGGTTCGCATCCGCGATGCAATGGAACGCCGCTTCAGTTCCCAGCATTTCGAGCCTTCGTGCTTTAGACTACTCACAACGTAGAACAATTCAGAGCCGCTCGGTGTCTCGTGAGTGACGTCTTGAGCACCCAGCCAGAGCGTGTTGGGCGATGGAGTCGCTATGATGCTCCCGTGTCCCACGGAGTAGATTGGCGGGTCGAAGTTGGGCTTGGAACTCAGGATGGGATTCTTCGCCGACTTGCGGAACGGACCGAGAGGAGAGTCATGACTGTACGCAAAGCCGACCCCATCTGAGCGACGAATGGAAGCGAAGAGTCTTAGCAAGGTCGCTCGCGAAAAGGGGAATTCGCGAGAAAGACGTACAGTCGGGAGATTGGAAGTTGTTGGCACTGTAGGTGATGAGGTAGGTCGTAATTGAGGAGTTGGATGCGCGAAGCTTGCGGGAGATCAGCGTTGACCCCTCCGACCACCTTCGATCCTTGTTAGTGCCGTTGGTCTTTTGGTAGTCATCGACGTGCGCATTTTCCCTGACCATGGCAATGATGTTCGGGCTCTTATTTAAGGACGCGGCGAACTTGAATCAGAAAGCAGCTAGTACTGCGACTCACCAGGATTGCGGATCGGCGTGGTAAGATATGACCGTATAGAATCCGCTAAAAAAATCGAGCCGCATTTGGCGACAAACATCAGCAGACTGTTTTCAGTCGGCACCCGTGAGTGGAGAACATAAGCGCTTACTCTTTCCTCGGTGGATTTCCAATTTCTCCGGTACCATTGTACGAGGTGATGTTGCGAGGCAAATCAGGAGCATCTGGAGCGGTCTTGTCCTTTTCGCGACTGATGATCTCTGGCATCGTTTCCGCATTTGGATCCTCCCACCAGTCTCTAGTCAATTGCACGCCAATGACGTTCGACTCTCTGATTCGTTTGGACGCACGCACAAGCCGTCAGCACTGACATCGAGGCACCAACGGAAGTTTGATGCTGGGCAGCTTACTTACTCAATGTACTTGCTGAGCTGATCATCCCAAACCCAATTTCTGTACGCATTTCTACTCCCGTACAAATAAATTTTGCCATCCTCGTCGAAGAAGACGTTGGCGTCGATCATTGGGATAAATGTGCCCATCGGTGCTTGCCTGCCTTCCTGCTGCGTTTTGGGAGGCAGCAACTGTTCTTCGTCCATGATGAGATTGACGTCATAGTAATCGGGATCGAATGGAAAGTATTGAATGGGCCGATGCTGGATCTCCTCAAACGGACCGTATGGTTCTCTGGAGACTGCGACGCCAATTTTTGAGCCCTCTTCGAATTTGGAATATCTGAAGTAGTGCTTTGTCAAGTCTTTTTGCAATCGACCGGCAAAGAAGAAAAAGTACCAGCCGGTTTGGTTGTTGTGGTAGACTTCGGGAGCCCAGTGCCAATCTTGTGCCCAGCAAGCTTGACCCGATTCTCGAGGCGTTCCTCGACCCGAGCATTGCTTCATCGCGCCTCCATCCATCTTTGTCCAGGTGGAGAGATCGGGAGACTTGTATATTGCGAACAGATATCCGCTACCCTCCGCCCCCGATGTCGAGTAGGCGTAGTACGAGCCGCTGCGCTCGTCCCAAAGTGTAAAGGGATCCGCTCCTGGATGCATTGCTCCATTGTAAAACGTACCATTGCCAACTTGCTGCTCTTGCGCTTGAGTCTGTTCAAAGCCAACAGCACCTGCTTGAGAAGCGATGCGCTTCTGCAAGACGATCTGCGGAGGGATGATGCCCTGCACTCCTACGGACAACAATAAGGTGAGCAGCCCCACCACCAATGGCAGCACGCTCAACGAGAGACCGCGAGATGTGCGCATCCTTCTTGTCTTGGCCCGCATTCAGGTCAGTCAAATTTCTGCTTCACCTCGATACGCGCGGGCTTCTGTTCGAGGTGACGGTCAAAAGCGAGTCGGCAAGGTTGACCGCTCACAAAGGCCAAGTGAAGGGCGTCGAGTCAAACAAAGAATGCTGCATCGGCACTCTTGACTGCAAGTCGAAGGTCACGTAAGATGAACTCGGTCCGGAAGGCCGAGGGACCCGCGATGAGCCAGACGAGCATGCTTCAATCGGTAAGTGTCAATCAGCGCAGACAGACAGACATCTCTGGCCCCGTATCGGTGTGGGGAAAAAAAGGATGCCGAGCCGCTTACTGCATGGCAGCTACTTCTCCCAAGAGGGGTCGTTCCGCTGTGGCTCTGTGATTGTGTTTTTGGTTTGATATTCAATAGCAACGGCATTTCCGCGCGGGGCAGGGAAATCTCCTTTCAGGCTCCTCGCTCCTCGCTCCGTGACATGCTCAATTGAAGGCCGAGCTTGCAAGTCGGGATGGATACTCTGCTCATATGAACAGGTGCCATGATGGAGATGGTGCGAATCATGCGAGGCTAGTTGAGCCGATCGGCTAACATCGATTCCATGATCGCCAGACTATGCTGCTGTACTGCTCCGCTTCCCCATGAGGAGGAGGACAAGCACTTGCTGTCTAATCTTCTTCATTGCCGCCGCTCCAGTGCATGTCGGTCGACAAATGTCACAAGCCCGAGCGCTTGATCCTCTCGTAGCGCGCATCTCTCATGAAGCTACGTCCAGCACTGTATGAAAGCCAATCTTGAATCTAATGAGACAGCATCTCTTGACTTCAGGGTGTCGAATGCCGTAGTGTGCTGGCTCGCGTCTCCTGGCCCTTGCCCCGCACGCATAAGGTCGACCAAGTACAACAACTTCTTAGCGCGAGTCGCGAGTCACGAGTGTGGAGACTTACGACTCAAAGGACTTTCGCCGCTGCTGTACCGGTACATCACGCAACATGGAGCTTGGACTTCGGCAATTTCGGCGGGTGCAAGCGCTGCAGCAGCAGGAGCAGCAGGCAGTCAAGGCTGCTACGTACGTGTGCCATCAAAGTGCAATCTTGAGTCAGACAGGTCTTCCGTCTGCGGACCAGCAAGCTGCTTGCAATCACAATGCTAACTCGAAGCAGCCACAGTGTGAGTCACAGGAGGGGGGAGGAGATGCGTGAAAGATGATGATCGTCGTGGAGGCTCGCTGCGTTGAGCGGTTGAATTCGATGCACGTGGATGAGCATGCTCATCAGTCATGAGTGTGCGAGTGTGCGAGTATGCGAGTTCATGCTGCACGCGGTGGTGCGCGCCACCAACACACAAATCGCGTGAATTCTCTCACAAAAATGGGCGCCGTCTCTCTGCGCGGCGGGCGTTGCGCGTGAAGCGAGTCGTGAGTCATAGTCGCGTGAGTTAATTGACTTGGCTCGATGTTCGTGATTCGGTTTGACGAGAAAGGAAGCACAGCGTGCAGGCGCGCGCGCGCGCGCAACTCCTTCCCTCCTTTCTTCCTCCGCCATTCACATTCACATTGCGCCTCCAACACTTCATCTCACAGCTTATTTTTGCACATCGGCATCTGACGTCGCTTCTACAAATGGCAGCGACCATGCAATTGCTATGACCAAATGCAGATGTACAGTCACGAGTAGATGCTCAGTGGCTGTCGCAACCGCGCGCTCTGTGTTGAACTTCTTCGGCAGTCCTACCGCGCAACCCGAACACGGGCCGATGCAACAGAGCCAGAGCACTGCAGCGTTGATCCGACGTTGCTCGTCCGTTGGGACCCGTTGACCGAGCTTCTACGCGCCTCCTCCTCGTTGCTCCGACCCACGACCTGGGTGGTCAGGTGCGGGCGCTACTACCCTTCATTTCACACCTGCCTCGGCATCCGCTCACGAAGCGGTCATCGTGTCAACCGCACGTCTTGCGCGAATCCCACTCGCACCGCCTTGCAACAAAGATGTGGCTGGTCGGCTTCAGAGATGTCACAATTGGGACAACTAAGCTCCAACGCTGCTGGCACCTCTTGCGTCGCCGCGATACTGTACCTGTCCATTGCGTATTTCGTACAGGGCCAATGTTACTGCCAGCACCGGATGCTGCATCGCTCGGCACTTCTCGGCGCTGCTGTGGCAGAATCGCAAGCTGGATTAGGAATGCCACCGTTTATGCCATTGCTATTTTGCGCAGCGAGCTAGGAGGGGGATGTCAGGACAGCGCATGTACCTGTGCGATACCAGAGTGATCGAGAGATATTCAGATCGCCGCGAAGGATGAAGACGTGCGAGACCGCAGGAACGTCATCGAGCACGTCGGGGTACGTATGGCAGCTTATGTTCGGTGTTCGTTGGGAGAGCGTTGCGCTGGGGGCTGAGGTGCAGAGGCGTGCAGCATGGTGAACCGCACCCTGTATGCGCGTTGCGTTGCGTTCTGCTGAGTTGACGGCCATCGATGCCCGACTTTCCCTTTGTGCTTGGCCCGCCTTGCGGTGCTCAACGTTTCGCTCAAAGGCTGAGCTCAGCCCACTGCCTTCTTTTCTTCTTCCCCCTCCCACCACCATCAGGACAGGCCCTTTGGCTCACCTTTCAAAAAAAAAATTCCTTTCCACATTCTTTCCTTCTTGCGACCCTAGCGGTTCCTCGGGTCAGGCACCCAACTTCATTCTTCACACTCATTCCTTCATCCCACTCTCATTCTTCAACTCACAAGCGCCGGACGCTCTGGCACCTCTTTCGCATTTTCGAGGAAGCACAGCCTGGAGTCTGGAACTCCTGAACGCGCATTGTATTCCAGGAGTCGATACTGCTACATTTCAAGATCGACATGAAGCTGCAAAGACTCGCAGCTCTTTGCGCCCTCATCATCGCTGCAGCCGCAACGACGAGGACGAGTGCAGCACCTCTCGAGGCGTCGCAAGCCGAGGCTTTTGGCGCTGCGCTCCATGACGAACGAGCTCCGCCGCCCTTGCCGGTGCTTGATGCGCGCAGCGCTGTGGCGCTAGGCACACGATTGTTAGGATTGCTCGAGACTCGAGGGAATTTGCGAGGCGAGTCAGTTCAGGGAGGCCTTCAAAGGCGAGACCGGAGCAGGTCGAGCTACGCAGCGCAGGTCACGCAGCAAATCAGAGACGGCAGACAAAGACGGAGGCGAGCTCAGGCAGACGGGTCCAAGAGGCAAAGGAGACGGGGTACTTGCGGCACCAAGAAGAGCAACGCTGCATCATCTTCTTCCTCGGTTCCCAAGTCCACCTCCACAAAGTCATCCGCTTCATCCAGCAAGGCCACGTCGACGTCGTCATCTGCAAAACCTGCATCAACGACCAACTCGAACTCGACCAAGAACAAGATGGTCTCGGCGGGCTACTGGGCTGATTGGACTGCTGGCACGCTGGCGCCCGAAAAGATCGATTGGACCAAGTTTGATTTCATCAATTTTGCCTTTGCCACTCCGCAATCAGACGCATCCATCAAATTTTCGGATGGGGACAGGTCTACTGCCCTGCTCAAGCGGCTGATCAGCTCTGCCCATGCAAACGGCAAGAAGGTTGTCCTCTCCCTCGGAGGCTGGGGAAACTCGAATGGATTCAGCGGAGCAGTCTCTTCGCAAAGCTTGAGATCCACATTCATCAAGAATGTGCAGTCTCTGCAATCCAAATACGGTCTCGACGGCTTCGACTTTGATTGGGAGTACCCAAACAATGTTCAAGGAGGACCGACCGACCCGTCCGACACGAAGAATTTCCAGACATTCTTGGTGGATTTGCGTCAGGCTCTAGGCTCCAAGCCCATCTTGGCAGCTGCGGTGCCTCACTTGCCGTGGTTAGCAGCTTCGGGAAGCCCTGTCAACAATGTCAGCAGAGCAGCCAGTGCATTGGACTACATCACCTTGATGAACTACGATGTCTGGGGATCCTCTTCCAATCCCGGTCCCAATGCCCCGCTCGCCAATCTGTGCGGCAACTCTACCCAGCCTGCCGCCTCGGCTGCCGCAGGAGTGAAGCAGTGGGCTGCAGCAGGAATGCCCAGATCCAAGATCATCCTGGGCATTGCGGGCTACGGCTACATCAACACGAGCTCCAAAAAGACTCTGAGGCAGCGCGGCGAAGCAACAAGCAGGGAGACGGACGATTTGAACGCTTCTTGGCCCGTTCGTCCAGAGCCTCAACGCGACCCTCGATATCGCGCAGTACCCTTTGCCAAGAGGGCACAATTGGTCGGTCTGGACGGCTCGAGCTCCGACGGTCAGGTCAATTTCAGACAATTGGTCGATCAAGGAGCTCTAAAGGTCAAGTCGGATGGTACATACGGGGCAGGATCGGGCTGGACAATGTACTGGGACGATTGTTCCGACACTCCCTTTCTATCCAACGGTAACAGGGTCGTCACGTACGACGATACCTATTCCCTCTACGACAAGGGATCTTTCGCCAAACAGGCGGGCATTGCAGGCGTAAACATGTGGAGCGTGGATGGCGATACCTCGAATTGGGCACTCATGAGTGCTGCTAGATCAGGTATGGGCTTATGATCAGCCCCTATCATCATTCAACTTCCCTCGCGATCATCCATCGCCTTGCCGATCCCACGCACTAGCGCCGCTCCTACGCCAAGTGGTCGAGCCAGTGAGCTCCCGCAGCTCATTGACGCTGTGCCTTTGTCACACTGCCGTACCATTTGCTTCGCCAAGCGTTCCACCGGGTCTACATCTCCATTCTCCTGCTATACTGGCTCCTTGCAACCTCCGCAGTCTATCAGATCTCATCAATGGAATGCATTCGTGTCATGCGAGCGGCGTGAAAGGCGTAACTTGAGAAAGCAAAGTCTGTACGATGTGTCGTGATGTTGGTGCTTAGGCAGCCAGCTGAACCTTGAGTGTAATGACCTGGAAGGGCCTGAGGTGCAGTCGGACCCTAGTGTGCTCTCCATCAGGACCACTCTGGTACTGCAGCGTCTTAGCCTCACGAGAGAAGTCGGTTTCAACTTCGGTCCAACCCTCATCTGCAGGGGTCGTGAGATCAACGTGGTAGTCCGAGGCTTTGCCAATCGTATCTTCCAACAGATTGGCTAGCACAACGGATTGGACGTTCAGTCCAACGATATCCAGGCTCGCCCCAGCATGCGCACCCAATGCTTCGTAGAAACGGAGGATGACACTGGTGCCCGAGCCGGTCTTGCCGTGATAGTCAAAGTCAGCTTCTCCACGCTTGATCGTATCGAGAACGATGGAGGACTCGACATCTTGATGCAGACGGAAAGGGGAGCTGAACGCCTTGCTTGGACGCGTCGTTGCTGCTCGCGTCAACGGAGAGTTGAGCTCTCTAGCTGCATTGACCGTCAGCATCGACAGCGGACCGGAGTGAGGCAGGATGACAAAGTTTAGAGAGTGCTTGCCTTCATCCGTATGAGCATCGGGATACGTTGGCGCTTTGAGCAGTGAAAGTCGCATACGCCCTCCCTCGACGCTGGCTCCGTACTTGCAATCGTTGAGGATTGACACGCCAAATGAAGACTCGCTAAGATCGAAGAATTTGTGGCTTGCAACTTCGAACTTGGCCGCCTCCCACGTCGTGTTGCGAGTAGTAGGTCGCTTCGTGACACCGAAAGGAGTCTCGAAAGAAGCATTGTCTGCATTGAGGATGGTGGGCAGCTCAAAGCGCAAGAACCGATGTTTCTCCTGCCAGTCGATCTCGACGTGGAAGTGCAGGCCGCTCGTGCTGTGTTGGCAGCTTGCAATAGAAGTGCCTATCGCGTCAAGCGAGATCTTGACCACAGCTGAGCTCTGGCCCCACTGCGCCTGAAGGCGTAAGGCGGCGCGGAACGGCCCCACCTCCGAGATGCGCACTTCATGGAAGGGGATGTCTTCGGCGGTATTTAGAGAGTAGACTGCAAGGGAAGTCAAGACCACGCGTGTCAGACAGTCTAAAATTCGCGTGTGTCTGTCCGCAGGCTCACCCTCTGTCTCCCAAGCGTCAAATTGTGGCGGGTAGTCCTCGGCGATTGTCAGGCCAGCACGCCTGCCTGGTGGAATGAGCTCGACCCAAGTACGCTTCTGCAAAGTGCGAATGCTAGTAATGAAGCCACTCGCGACAGTCAGGGAAACGTTCGCATTCCGCAAAGTGAAGTTGGAGTTGTCTTGGATGACTGCGTTGCACGTGTGTGGAATCAAGGCTGATCAGAGGAAGCTGCAGCGTACGATCGAACTTTCGGACAATGTTCCTTACCGTAGACAGCTTCACGTGCCGCAACCACCGCGGTCCGCTCCTCCACGATGTTGCTCCCCTGCTTGTCCTCCAAGAACACATACTCAGAGCCATCACTGTTAGTCCCGTCGCGCTCAGCAGATTCCCAGCTCGGGTCAGCTCTGACAAGGTGCTTGCGAGGGATGCTAAGAGTGTTGTACGCCTTTGCGAAGCCGGTACCATCCTCTAAGGCGGCAAGACCCTTGAGGACCTTCTCGGCCTCCGCGGTGGCCTTTGCTACCCTCTTGTGCAGGTCAGCGTAAATCCGCTCCGCGTCGTCATAAACCAATCGAATAGAGCTTCCCGGCCTGGTAGGAGCGATGATCATATCATTCAGCACAAAGCCTGCAGCGTGCAGTAGCTTTGACTCACAGCACGTCGTGGAACTTTGAGATGCAGACAGGAAAGGGACCATTCAGCCGGAACGCGGAAGTGAAGCAGAACGGCGTGCGCTCGACTACGTACCTGATTCGTCAGCAGAGGCTCCCAGATGCTATCAATCTCATCCTTCGGATATTTGTAATTCCCTGTTGCGGAGCCGTGCTGCAAACCCAAAAGACTCGCGTGTGTGGCGAGCCATTCCAAGCGCTGCATGGCAGACTCGAGCTGCCGATTGTGCTTCTTGATGCTGCCGTGACTCGTCTGTACACCTCGATGGAATTCGAGGTACACATCCCCTACCCAACGAGGCAACCGATCGCCGCCTTCGGTTATGTCGAGCACATTCTTAAAGAAGTCCTGCACTGAACGTCCGACACCTACTTTAGGCATTTCGGTGTGGCCATTGTTCCAGGTGGCCCGCGCACGGCGAAGACGCTCGAGATGAGGGGTTGTAGGACCACCACCTCCGTCACCGAAACCAAAGAGCAGAAGTGCAGTGGCTTGGAATGGCGGCGAGGTCACGTCAATCAGCAATGGAGAGGTTGCGTGCGAAGGGCGTGTGTACTCACGCTGCACATTCAGGTTCTGGTTGTTCTTCACCCCACGAACGAGATCGTCGACGCCGCACATGCTGTCGTAGTTATTCTGCGCCACATATCGCAGCCTGGTCAGGGCCAAGTCGCATCCTGAGTGCTGCTACTGGTGTACTCACGACGGGCGTCAAGTGGGTGATGATCTGCGTGCCATCCAAGCCGACCCACATCATTGTGTTGTGGGGGAATCTGTTGACATTTGACCAGCTCAGCTTTTGAGTGAAGAAGTAATCGCATCCGCTTGAACGTGCGATCTGCGGCAGCTGCGCATTGTATCCGAAGGAATCGGGCAACCAAAACACGTTGCATCGCTTGCCGAAGCGAGATTCGAAGTAGCGCTGACCGTACAGAAATTGCCTTGCAAAAGACTCGCCGGAGGGCAACTGAAGCAGGTGGCTCCTCGTGAGACTCGGAGTGATACGTGCAGCAGCCGGTGATACCGCGACTCACGTTGCCGTCACACTCCACCCATGTAGCTCCAATTGGCTGGAACGTGCCCCGTTTTGCTGCTTTGATGAGGCGCGCGAAGAGCTTTGGGTACACTGGCGAAGCAATTTAGGATGTCAGCTGCAAGCGAACATCGCTGGTGGCTGGCCGCGACCACGCACGCTGCTCTAGCCAGATATACTGCTGGGCTGTGGAAGCAGTGAAGCGATACTCCGGATAGCGCTCCATGAGTGCGATTTGGGTGCTCCAAGACCTCGCGACTTTCTGCTGGGTGGCGGAGTATGGCCTAGAGAGGGAAAGCATCATGGTCAGAGGCGATTACAAAGCCCCATGAAGGCTTTTGTCCTCTTGCTCACCAGAGCCATGCAGTGTCGATGTGCGTGTGACCGATGGCCCAAAGTGCGACGTCCTCGCGATCTTTTCTGTTGCCGACATCGTACAAGCCTTCCTCGAGGTCTTCCCAGTCTTTGCCGAGCACCTCTTGCGCAATCTTCCTGCAAGCGTCAATGGTGCTCAGATCGTCGCGCCTAAAAGTGTCCTGGATCTTATTGGCTGCCCACAGCGCCTTATTCTGCAGAGGCCCGTCCCTTGGCATGTTCTTGACGCATCCTTCCAACATCTCAAAGTCCCAAAGCAGCTTCCAAGCTTGTGGACGCTTGACTACGATGGCACAAGAGTCGAAGCTGAACGTTCGATTTGGGTCCGGGTCGCCTTCTTGACCGTTGGGCACACCGAACATTCCATTGCAAGACACTTCGACGTAGAGCTCCAGTGTTCCCTCTCTCATCTCTGGCGTGAGAGGAAAGTCGACTCTACGATCAGCACCATAAGAGCCCGTGATACCTTGCAGAGACATGCCATCCGATGAAAAGATCATTGCTTCGCAACCAGGATCAAGTTGCAGCTCGACCCATTCCTTCTTCTGCCACTGCTTAGGCACTTGGATCTCCAGACGAAGCCAGTGGTTTGACCAGCTTGGAGAGAAGTTTTCATGGGTCGATGAAGGCCTGAAAGTCTGCTTGATGGCCTCATCGAAGCTTGGCTTGTCGCCAGGTTTGGGATCCCAACGCCAAATCCTGATGACGCCCTCATCATCGCGGCTGCTCTCAAAGAGCACCGAAGCCAAATTCCATCGAGAGCTGCACCCGGCGCGCAGGTGCGAGAGCCAGTCAGCGAATCGTTTCGGTTACTCTCCAAGACGTGACAGCAGCCTTAACGAACCGCGCAGCGACTCACTACTGGCCGCCATGGAACTCTTCCAGCCTCCTCTCCTGGACGGAGCGGATGTCGATGCCGTGGACAGGGCGCTCGGAAGCGATGGACAGCTCAGGGTAAGGCCGAGGACCTTGGCTGGCGCCCGACATGCTGAGAGTGATTGAGAGTACGATAGCTCGAGCAGTAGACGTGACTTGAGAAAGGCAAGTTATGCCTCTCAGCGACAAGGGAGCTGGTTGTAGACGCACAGAAGAGGGCGCTACCAGAGAGATGAAGTCGCTTGTTAATGATTCGATGCTGCTTTCCCTTTGGCGAGACGCCGAATGCGAATGATCGCGCAGTAGCCTAGAAGCTGAAAGAGCTGCTGCGATAATTATGATCGATGATTTCTTGGCAAGGCCAGTACTTGTATGTTGTGCAGCTCACAGGGAGAGCCATGGGTAGGTGTACAGTCAGGTCGGATATGAGGCGTCGAGCAATGAGCACCACACACTTGGTAACGACGAGGCGCGCGTAGAGGCGCATGGCCCTGCAGGATGAGCACCGCTTCATTACCTCGAGACTCACCGACTCGTGATTGTGGTTTACTGTCACCGCATCTATCACAACGTTTGCGTGGTCCAAGCGCACATCATGCAGCAGCAGGCCGGCCCCATCCTCCTGTGCCTGCCGCCGCCTGCCGCCTGATGCCGCCGCCGCCACGATGGCAGTCACACAGTCGGAGGACCGATGCCGCGGTCGATGTGATGGATTCTTCTTGCATCGCACTCTCCCTCCCCTCCACCTCTGCCTAGTCATCTTTGACATGGCAACGGACCACCACAGGGAAGAGGCCCGAGCCATCGATTAGGCACCCAACTACTCGTCCTTTGACGCCGCTCCCTGCTCACGTCGAACGTCGGCAACGCAGACAGGATCGCTTGCCGACGTTGCTAGCGACGCGCGAGGCTGTGCCCGTGCGCTCTGTTGGCCGCAGCATTATCAGGACGTATTCACCGGTACGATGTTCAAGCCGAAGGTCAGAGCAGCCCCACCTATGTAGAGGTATCTCGCCGTCACTTTTCCCAACCGCGGCTCAATCATCTTCGAGTCCTTTCGTCACCGTCAAGCGCCTTTTCTTGCACAACGCTGTCATGAGCTTGGCCAAGGCTCTTCTACGCACTCGAGTCGACGAGCATGAACGGTTTGATTCCTTTGGACGACTTCGAGGCGGCGCTTGCCCATCTGTACTCGGAGAAAGTCAGCAGCAGCAGCAGCCAGCGCTCAAACGCTGCCGATGACTCGGCTTTCACTGCCACCGATCAGCGGCGCGCAGATCAGTGCGCTATAGAGCGAGCCGGCAAGTCGGTCAATAGCTGGAGCATCGCCGGAGACAGATCGTTCAAGCGCTCAGCTGCGAAAGAGCGACCCACTCGCTCAGGCTCGCCAATCGTCGGGCCGGCCAAGCTCCCGCCCGAGCTCATCTTTCACATCGCTCTGCTCTTGTCCAGCGAGTGCGCCCCGTCAACGCCATCATGGCACCTGGCTGTTTGGCCAGCAGCCGCATGGACGAACAGCGATGGTACAGCTGTCGTGTCAGCAGGTCAGGCTGGTGAATCAATGGCTCCAAGCGCTCGAAGAGTGCTCAGGACGCTCATAGGCTTGTCAGCGCTCTCCACGGGACTGCGCAGACTCATCTCGCCCCTCGTTTGGGAAAGGATCGACATCAGCTACCCGTCGCGATTACCATCTCTCCACGCGCTCTTGAGCTACTACTCGCACGCCCAATCCTCCAAGAGTCACGATCGACTGGTCTCGCCCTTGACGCATGTGCGACGAATGCATCTCTCACTCCCCAGTAGGTACTCGAGCGTGGATCAAGAAAGTCTGCTCTCACTCTTGAACGGAGGAGTGCGCTCCGATCTGCTTCGAGAATTCATCTTCGAAGCTGGAGAGCCTCCAAGCGGCAGCCTTCTGCGCGCGCTGCTGCCCACCTCTCAAAGGGCGAAAGCTGACAAGCGGGTCAAGGCGCAGAAGATCGCCGCCGAGAGGTTGCGCAGCACCTCTGAAGGAAACAAATCCGGTATCACTACGACTTTTGGCCCGACAGGTCTGAGGCAGATCAGAGTCAGGAGCGAGATGAGCGACGAGGTTAGACAGTGGGAAAGAGAAGCTCGACCGGGCGCATATCCCGCCCTCGCGGTCACTTCGGTCAAGTCCGAATCCACATCGGCATTTGAAAATGGAGAGACAATCTCCGATGGCTCGGTGAAGACGGTTGGATCGGAGGAGGAGGAGGACGACTCGTCGCCGACGTACGGCTTGACAGCGCTCAGCATGTCGTGCTCCATCTTTTGGCCTGGTCACGCTTTGATGTCTTCGTTCAGGAACATACAGCATCTGCGTCTCACATCGTACGAAGCGCACCTCTTGCCTCAGCATCTTCCCGCCATGCTCTTGGCATTGACCAAGCCTCTCAAGAGTCTCAGCATGAGCACGAGCAAGACTGCGGTTCTGCACGTCAGGGAGCTGATAGACTTGGGCGTATGGCGAGGATTGGAATCGCTGGACGTCTACGCTGTGACGCCCGAACCGCCCTTGGCCGAAGCTCTGAGGAGCGCTAGAAAGACGCTCAAGCATCTGCGGCTAACGCTCGACATCAATGGAGCATTCGGCAATTACGATCGATTGTGGAGAGACTTGACCAAACGTCAGGAGGCCATTCGTGATTCGGAGGATGGCAAGCATGCGCACGAGCACGAGCACAAGCACAAGCACAAGCACAAGCACAAGCACGATCATCCACACGAAGACGACGACGAAGGTTTGCCAGCACTGCAAGTACTGCAAGTCGATCCATTTCCTCAACAACACACCTCGCCTTCCTTTCCCGACTTTGTCCGCGCTTGCCCCTCTTTGCGCCTCATCAACGGAAGGGATGCTGATCGTCTCAGGCTAAATGGCTTTGAGCTGCTGGACCCGGATCATTACACCGGCGCTTTGGCCTACTAATCAGTCCATCATGGATCTCAACAAGAGCTTACAGCGCACAAAGATACTCTCTAGATTATCCCAATCCTTCGCAGACTCTATTTGCCGTACTCGTGACTTGATTTCACACCGCTATCATCCCCTGCCGTTTCGGTCAAGTTTGACATCATACGGAATCTAATGCATGGATTGTCCTTGTAAGCGCACGTTGTGAGGGCATGAGGATGGGAGACGAGCGGAGAAGCTGAACGGATCCGCCAGAAATGCGCTCGAATGCTTTGCTCGCTTTCCAGTGCGAGCTGAATGGGTGAGGGTGGGAGCAGAAGGCAGCAATGAGAGCGGAAAGGGGGGCGATGACTTGGGGAGACCGGAATATCAGAGGGAATTGGGGCAAGAATGTTGTTGCGCTGATGATGCGACATCAGAAAGATTATGGTACGCGCTCTCCAGAATGTGTGATTGAGCTCCAATGAGAATGTATGAACAGAGACCGAGAATACAAGTGCGGAAGAACGAATGCATAGGTAGAGACACAGAGAGCTGCGCTACCGAGTGACTTGCGTTGGGGCAGCTTGAAGCGGCCTTGGAGACGTCGGAGGAAGTGCAAGCTGCGTCCTTTGATGCTCGAGTAAGCGCCCGGCAGCAGCGGAGCGAACGAGTGGAGATCTTGATTAGGCGATCAGGGGCCGTCTGCTGCCCGCGCTGGCGTTATCAGACTGATGGCGTGCCGCATTGGCGAAACGAGGCGAAGGGGCCTCCATCTCGATGGGGTAATCCTTCCTTCGTGGGCTGTCGTATCCGGATCCAGCATAGGTGCGCGGTGAGTCAAAACCTCCCGACTCGCGGTAAGGCTTGGGCGAGTCGTATGGACGCGCATAGCCCGACTTGTAGCCTCCCAAGTTACCGTATGTGTATCCCTCATCGCCATTCGCGCCCTTTGGCTCGTAGCTGGCTGCTGCACCTGCTGCGAGCGCTTGTCTTCTCCTTGACCGCCGGCGGCAGCAGACGACGCAAAGTGCGATGATCGAGATGAGAGCAATGATGATGAATGCACCGCCGCCTGCTGCAACGCCGATGATCTGCTCCTTCGTGAGTACTTGATCGCTTCGGAACCCGTTCGTGGCCTTGAAGGTGGGCGCAGCACCAGTAGTGCCATCAGTAGATGTGGCACCACCTTCTGAAGATGTTGCAGCGAGAGCGTTGCATGCTTTGTCATCGACTGTCGTGTCAGAACCCAACGCCGATCCAAAGGCGACTACGATTGCTGATCCGTCTCTGATGTTCACCGAGACGACCCCGTTATTGATCTGCACCTGTTGCACCGCTGGTCCGGATCTTGTGGCAGCCCCGTTGCTAGACTGCTCGTACGACATGCCATTCCACGTAGTGCCCCTGGTGGAGTCCGTTCCCGATGCGATCAGCGTCGATACGTACGCGGTCCCGGTGAAGCCGGGAACTTGGAAGTCGACAGCGAGAGACGGCTTGTTGCTGCTGGTGGACTGGGTGGTCTGCGAGTTGATGAGGACTATCGCATTCAGTCTGTTGTTCTGGTATGATCCATAAGCGGTCAGACGATTGTTGTAGCTGGAGGGTCCAGACACATCAATGCTAGCAATGCGCGTGTTGCACTTGGCACCGATGATCTGCGCCATGGCGGCGTACGCGTAGTACGATGAGCGCACGTGTGGAGCTACACCATCGACAGTAATGGGTTGCCAAGGTGATCCGAGCGATACGTCGGTCAAATGCATCTGGACGGATGACATTTGTTGCGTCGCGGCGTACAAGAAGAAGTTGAAGGTCCACAGCGTGTTCGCAAAAGTCTCGCTGATGCCAGGTAGACCGCCAGGGCCGACGCTTCCCATTTCACGCAGGTAGTAAGGCTTGCCCGTGACCGCCGCTTGTTGAGCTTGTCTGGACCATTCGCTGAGCTGAGACCTGGTGGTACTGAAGTCCAGCAGCAAGTCCGCTGTGAGAGTGTAGGTGCTGACGTTGACGTAATAGTAATAGTCGTGCTGGTTCCACCCGGCGACGTAGATACCATTGCCGGTAGCGACTTCGGTATCAACCAAGTTGGAGATGCGGAATTGGTGCCCATGGTCCGTTGCAGTGGTGGCGGTAGCAGCAGGCTCAAAGAAGTTGGAAGGCAAGTTGAGAGGCTTGAGTACCTCGTTGTAGATGGCAGCCGCACGTTGAGACCACTCGACTCCGTAATCGGCGGATGTCCAAGATTGAGGTCGGTATCCGTTGACGAAGAACAGGTCTGGCTCATTTCCTATTTCAAGTCCCACGATCTCAACATTCTGAAGACTCGAAAACGTGATCTTGGCTTGCTCTACAATCCGGTCGAAAGCGTCCGACCCCGTATATGCCAGATTCAGCCCATAGGTGATGGGTGTGCCTTTTGGCAGCATGTCCAACGCTTTGTAGTAATTGGGACCATAATAGTACGCATCCGTGGCCACACCACCTTGCCCGGAGCTGTTTGGATTGTCTATCAGGGTATAGCTGTTGACATTTGCGTTGTAGAGCATGTTGTCGCCCGAATTACCGCCCAGCCGAATATGCGAAGGCTTGCCCGTATAGTTCCCGAGATTAGCAAGGAGTTGGTAGGTCAACTCGTTGCGACTCGTCGTACCAGTGAATGAAAGAAGATTTGAGGGCTCGATGCCCATTCCTGCGTAAGACGGGGCCAAGATGACGGACAATGAGCCAGCATCTTGAGCATTGGTGGGTGCGCTGATGGTGAGGTCGGCAGCAAGAGCCGTGGAAGCTAGTGCCAGAGCTGAGGCCAGCGCGGCTGCTGGTCGCAGTGGAGAGATCTGTGAGGGATGGAGATGCGCGAACTATGTTAGACTCTCGTCGGGCGCTCGGCGAACAAGGATGAGGCGCAAGATTGAGCGCGCGGGGTGGCGCGTCTTGCTGGCGTGAGGCGAATCAAGATAGATGGATGACTTCGGAGAATTTCGATTGTCTGCTCCCGCTTCCGAACGCCTTGCACGCTGCCCATCCGATCCGCATCTGTACCGCGTCGCTGAGCTACTCACAATCATGATGCGTGTAGGCTGCGTTGCTAGACCGGCTCGGATGCGCGAGTGACGGGAAGCCAAGTACAATTTGCAGAGCTGTAGATTTTGTTGAGCACGCACCAGCTCTCGAGATTAGACTCCAGTCCTCGCGCTGACTAGACCCTGGACTTGAGGCAATGTCTGTGCCGATCACGAGGGAAAGAGTCGACTGAACAAAAAGAGCGAGCGCTCGTCGAGGCGTGATGATAGTCGACTATGCCGCCCTTCGAAATCCAAAGTGGCAGTGATCCGGGTGTCCGCACGAGCAGGAGAAGCAAAGTTTCCGCGGGACAGGTGGCGGAGCTTACGAAATAGGACAGCCGTGCCGTCGCTGAACGGGAAGGAAAGAATTCAAGGTGGGTGTGAGGTATTGACGGACGAGTTGACCCGAATGGAGCACGATTGAGGGAATCGAGAGATGAAGGGGAGGATGAGGATGCTTTAGGATCACGACTTTGCGCGCCAAGTGATCCTGGATCGCGATGTGCAATCACGAATACGCAGGGCAGACTCGTGACTGGGTATGTATGGTATAATCGTGAATGCGCGGCCGGGCTCAATCATAATCCTCCGCTTTCATGCCGTCAATGCGCTGCGCTGCACCGCGCTGCACGCATCGCATGTACTGTATATGCAATTCGCAATTCGTAATTTCCAGGCTTTGCTTCACGCGCTTGCTTGCCTGCAGACGGTCCCCATTAAATTGTACGATGTTCTCGTGACTACAGTATTGTCTTGCTCCTGCCTTTCCTGTGAACCCTCCGCGCGTGCAGTGTGGGGAGGGTCCTCTGGAGTCAGCTCAACGCGCAGCAGGTGTGCCTGTCTAGCTACACTGCCCATCTGCTCT
Organism: Ceraceosorus guamensis; assembly: GCF_003144195.1. Taxonomy (NCBI): domain Eukaryota; kingdom Fungi; phylum Basidiomycota; class Exobasidiomycetes; order Ceraceosorales; family Ceraceosoraceae; genus Ceraceosorus; species Ceraceosorus guamensis. The sequence continues at coordinate 109,378 of NW_020290021.1, forward strand.
ATTTCATCACCGTTGCGTAACGGTACTGCACGCACAGTCAGCGCCTTCTTACAGTGTAGCGACAGTTATAGAAGCAGTCAGGTCGCACGGCCGGGCCAAGCATCGGTTATAATCACGAAGTGTCCTCATCAGCTTCTGAACGGACCAGTCCGTTCAGCTGCCGGGTATCCGTACACACAACAGGAGAGTCGTCAGTTCATGCGCGTCGATCACTTTTGGCCGGCAACGTGCATCGGAGGAAAGTCAGCAGGCACGCATCAGGGTGCTTGGCTGAATGACCGCTTGTTTCCGCGTGCATGGATTCATGCACCTGTGCTGCAGCGTCAGAGACGGGATGTCCTGCCGGTTGGACGGAGCCGTTGGGAGCGCGCGCAGCAGCAGCAGAGAATAACGAACGACGTCGTGATTCACCGTTCATATTCACGATTATCGATTCCTGATTCAACATTTGCGCTTCTCACTCCATGACTGTTACGTCGACCGCACCATCCATCGACTATAGCCACCAGGCGCAGGGGTCATACCCCTCGCTGATGACCTCGGCTGCCCCTAAAACGCATTCAAGATTCTTAGACACAAAAAAGTCTGGCCAACGGCAAAGAATCTGCGCGGCGATTCCGTCGAGCCGTGATGCGGGAAGAGACGAGCGGAGCAGGCGCCTATATACGTGGCTGCTGCATGATATGGAGATGCCGATTTCTTGATTCTGTCAGGGCACCTGCGCCACAGTCTCACCTACTTCTGCTGCTGCTGCTGCTGCTGCTGCTGCTGCTCCTGCTGTGTACGTACGTGGGATCGAGCGACGCCCCCGCCTGCTGGTTCGTGCTGTATGTGCGCTCTCGCGCGTCCGCCGCTGATGTGATGCATGCTGCTCTGGAGGCTGCTGCTCCCTGCTCCATCCTGATTTGTGTCGTACGCGCCGCACACGCATGCAGCCGCTGATTATACGTGGCAGCAGCCTCCAGAGCAGCATGCATCACATCAGCTAGGCGAGGTTCGGCACGCGATCACGAGCTGAACGCTTCTAGTCTCCCACTGTAGCTGCTGGACCTCAATTGCGCACCGTACTCACTCTCTTCTGACTGATCTCGTGACTGTACCACCGCGGCCGACATTCACGGTTTAATTGCCTTGATTGTGAAGTCGGAAATTGGATCTGATCCCGGCCGCAACAAGCGCGTGCATCACACATCAGCAGCAAAATCGTAGAAGCAGCAGCATCAGCACGACCGGCAAAGTGCTGCATGGATGGCGAGCAGTGCGCTGCACCGCCTTAATTGCGACGTGCTCGGCCCGGGGTTAGGCTTATGCGTCCGCGGCCATGAAAAGTGAGGCTTGCGCTCTGATGACTCTTTTTTCTTCAACCGCAAACCTCGTATCCCCTGTTCCCGCACGGATCTCCAATGACGGGGCTCTGTCGTGACCAAAGCGCTCACGAGGTTCCGTTGATCCGAAAGACTCGCGTCTCTCCATCGACGAAGCGGATTAGCCAGAAGTCGTACGTAGCACACACACAAGAGACGGTAGTCACTGAGTAATCAGCGCGGAAGCGCGGGACTCCGCACCGTTGTGCGTTGACGGCGCGTTTGTCGTGGAAGTTCATTTTCTCTTCTACCTTGCCATTCTCGGCGAGCGGACTTTATATATAGTGATCGCAAGGTTTGGGCTGGCGAGCGTGCACGAGGGCAGTGGGCAGTGAACCAAGTCGCGGAGCTCGCGAGAATCAGACGCAGCCGTGCACACATGCAGCGCTTGTTGTGACTTGCATGGCTGTCCAGGGTCTCGGAATTACTGTTGTGCAAGCATTTGTGGAGTTGTGAGTTGCATCGCGGACTTGATGAGTTTCGATCGAATGATCGTAGTCCAACATCAAATTGCGCTTCAGTCAGGCGAGCTCTTACAATCCGCCACGGTGCCAACAACTTGATTCCAGGCACGCAAGACGTGGCAGTTCGCCTCTCTGAATGCGGTAGATCGATCGGTTTGGCCCGACCGCATCCACCGCACCATGCAGCAGCGAATAGTAATCGCATCGATCGGTCGAGAGGCGCACAAGTGCTGGTCAATTGCCGTGCTTCCACATCATATATCTGGTCTCCATCACACACAGGCACAGGCGAGACACTTCCACGCTATCCGCATCAGAGAGGCAGCAGGAGGCCCTCGAGATTGATGTCTTGATGGAGAACCCAGTCGCGCAAGTCGTGCATCCTTTCACGATTCGTGATTGTTGATCGAAAGCGTGAATTTGATTGAGATCCGAACTCAGCCACGTCCAAAGGGATCGCCGGTGTTGAGACGAAGAGTCATCGACTCATCATGCGCGGATCGCGATGCTCTTGGCATTCGCGCAGCTCAAACAGACCTCGTAGCCGACGTTCTGCTTGCTGACCTCAGCTTCCGCTCCCCGCCAACGTTGTCGACTATCTACTGTACTGTACACAGCTCTCTTGCTGCACCGCACGGTGCATGCCGGACGATGCTGTCGCTGCTGCGATTCAGGACGTTGGCGCGTGTAGTCACAAGCGGACTCGTGAGTTGCGAGTGCCAAGACGTCGGTCCGCGCAGGACTACTCTCCAGACTTTGACTCGGCTGTACCTACCGATAGATCGAAGGCTGAATGGACGCTGCCTGGTGTGGAAAGTGCGCGCCTCTTTGAAGCGTGTAGCGGCACATACAGTGAGCGGGGCTTTCGATCACAAGCCCGCTGTATGCCCTTCACCGAACGACTTGCAAGCACGCACTTACGACTCACGTGTGAGCAATGTCTACGGGCCGAGGCGTGCCGTCACTCAAAGGAGCCTCCTTTGTCTGATCCCAAGCACATCAGGCCATGACTTTCCCAAACAGAGCCTGATGAAGTGACTTTAGTGGGGAAGCCCAGCGCGGACTACGCGAAGTGTACTTCGCCAAGGCCTCCTACCAGCTGTGGCTCTGACCAAGCACAAGCAGCGTGTCAGGGACGAGACCCTAAAGCTCGGAGCCAAGGAAATGCCCTTCTTCGCGCACCTGTGTGCTTCGTGGTAAGCGGCGAGCACCGCGAATGAGCAAGCTTGCCTGGCAGGGGCATGACCATCTGGCCCCGAATGCGGGGCAGGGCGCGCGTGATGAAGAAGGGACAACCCAGTTGTGCGAATTGCTGAATGTTGACAGCAAGCCACCGAGAGAGGACGGCGTGCCAAGCTATACATGTGCCAAGCCCACCCTCAACAAGGCGCCACCTGCTGCGCGGCCAGCACAGCTACCACAGCAGCTTGGCAATCAGCTGCCCGCGCCAAGCTTTCGACAAAAGGCGCATCCTCTCGTGTGCTTTTGTGCGCTCATTGCGGAACTTCACAGGCTTGGGCAACGAATGTCGGAAAGCTGCTGCTAGGGTTCACAGTCTCGGGCTAGAACGGACGAAAGAAGAGGCAAACTTCTATGCAAAGGGCGCTCGCAAAGCCCAGCGCTAGCGCTCGTTGATTTTGCCAGCTACTTCCTCCTTGGCAGCCTACGTATCCGACGAATTTAGCACACTCGTCACAGCTTTACAATTAACAGCCCACGTGATTGCAACAAAGCGTTGGATGCAAGTTTGAGTGCTATCATGCTCGCGAGTGCTTTCAATGATCAGCGACACATCCTCTACCAGCACGAGCCAAGATGCCATTCCTCTAAGTTCTGCATCGTGCATTCTTCTAATCATACTCTTCGAGACTGACACGTCCTTGATCGCGCCCCTTGCTTTGCTGACGGCGAGTCGTACGATAGAGAGAGGACGAAGACACCGGCAGGTTCAGGGCTCAACCAAGCACATTTTCGTCCTTGCGTTTCTTCTTTGTACCTTTTTGGAATGATCGCCATCCTGGTGCACCGTAGTGGTGAACGGTAACGAGCTTATGAGATCAGCTTGCCTTGGTGCACACAAGCACAGACGATCGACTCACCTTGCACCCGATGCTCTCTACCATTCTCCCACTGATCCTTTTCATCTGCTTTGCGCTTCCGTTCCGCAGCAGCAGCTTCCTTCTTGCGCTGCTCTTCCCCTTCGGTCTCATGCTGAAGTTTGATTGCCCTGATCAAGAGCACAGCCCAATCACAATCAGTCCCACGGGTTGCACTGACAGCACTCCTGTAACAGGACGAGCTACTCACTTTCTCTTTCTGAGCTCATCATCTATCATCAATTCCTTGGTCTGCTTGCGCACCCTTTCTTCAAACGAAGGGACCAAGTCGGCTAATCGAGCATCGTCCGCGGAGAGATCTCGTGGAAACTTCAAGTCCTGAAGGACCATGACTTTGGCATCGATGACCACCTCGTCCAACTTTGATCGCTGCTCCTCGTCCTGTAGCACCGTTGCTGCTTTCTTTAGCATGTCGAAAGCAGTAACAGCGCGAGCTGTTGCGAGACAGAGGGGCGAGAAGGGCAGATTGCTCAGTCGATGCATCTTGCCTGCGCATGGCCGACTTGCTATCGAGTCTTGGGTGCTCACGATCTTTGACCTTGTCAGGATGTATCAGCAAGCTTTTCTTCCTGTAAATCTTTGTGATCTCCTTCAGATCAGCTTCGAAAGGCGCCTCCAGCACGTCGTAAGGGTTGAGCTTGAAAGAAGTCAATATCCGATCCATCTCTAATTCCTGAAAGAAGGACGTAGACTCTTGCTGGATGGATCTTTGCGGCAGCGCAGGCGGATCAGCTGCCGGAACATCGTTCTGCAGCGTAGAAGGGCCGGCTACAGGCGAAGGTGATGGCGCCGTTGTGGCGGTGGTTGTCGTCGACTTGGCCTTCGAAGGACCAGCGGATGAGCCGGGGTCTCCAGAAGTACGTGTGCTTGTGTCCGCGATTGGAGGTTGCACGGGCGGCGCACCAGGAGGCGGGCCAGGGGGCGGGCCTGGAGGAGGGCCAGGTGGTGCGGACATGGTAGACGCTGCGTTCAGTGGATGTGCAGTGAGGTTGGGTATTCGACGGGCAGCGCGCCCAGTGCGGCTCCCGAATAGCTGGCAAGATGCGACGACCACGCGATCGTGAGACTGAGTGTTGTCCCTAGTCGATAATTCTTAGGTGCGCATATTTGGACGTCGATTCTGCACTCATGGACTTGTGTTTGGGAAGAATATGCGAGGCTTCGAGCTCGGTGGTCGCGAGAACCAGATGTAAAATCAGAGCGCGAGCCGCCAACGCGCAAAGAAGCGCGCGCTTGATTGTGATGCATTGATGCTTAATTCGTGATTGCGACTGGCCTTTCTAATGCGGGGCGCGCGTGTGGAGGGAGGGCTGTTGGCACCGGCTCACCAGCATCCCACCATGACCGTTCAGCACCACGCATGCGATTCGCCAGAGAGACTGCTACTTGCACACAGCGAAGCTCTATAGCGAGACTGCACCGCACCGAAAGTGCTTCTAGCCTGCGAGCCGTGTCCATTTACCTCCGATAGCGCGCGGGAGCGCGCCTCGTGGGCAAGCGGTCTCGGTCCGCGTTCGAACGGAGCTCAAAGGAGCAGGGGCAGCCAGCCTTCAGATCTCACAACGCAGGTGGGGATGCCGCGCGACAACGAAGCCCACTCGACCAGCTCGGCTACATCACGACGAAAACAAGACGACTCAAGCAGCAGTGACAACGACCAGCGAATCGTGCTCACGTCGTTCAAGCGTGCTAAGCCTAACCCAAACCCCTCTTCCGCTGGGGTGTCTCAAAGCGACATTGGCGGGGCCAAGACGAGCAGCAGTGCGAAGAAGCAGCCTGAAACATGTGAGCTACACTCGATTGCGAGTGATAGCTTCGAATATTCATCGCAGATTGACGTTCATGTCTCCGTGCGCGTCTCAGTGGCACCCATCTTCGCGCGCAAAACCCAGAATCTCCCGCAGTCACGGGCATCCAACAGATCAGGAGGGACGATGAGGCTGGCCTGGCGCTCGCCTTTGAAGCACTTGAATCGGCCTTCTTGTCTCGTTGGAGCTTACGGAGATCCCTTCTCAGCTGCCATTGCTCGTGCTCGAGCACTTCAGAGCGACACTGAACGTAGAGGCTCGCTTAAGATCGCAGCTTTCGACCTGGATGGCACCCTCGTCACACCAAAGCAAGGTGTGAGTGCCTCTAATCCCATCATTTGGCAGACCTGGGCAGATCTGAGGAACGCTCCTTCTCGCTTCCCTTTGGTAGACCTGGCCGTCGGCGACGGATGAATTCGACTACAAGTTTGTCTTCCCAAGCGTCTGCAAGAAAGTAAAGGCCGAGCACGACGCCGGGTGAGTCCCGAGGCAGCTCCATTGAGTAACAATCCCCCGCAAAAGCTTAGGCACAAAGGCTTCTACGGGGCCCAGAGCGGTCATTGTGGTCATCTCTAATCAGAAACAGACAGGCGGGAAATTTGACCCTGCAGCTCCTCCCAAGAAGGTGGTAACGTGGCAAAAGAAGTTGGGTCACATAGCGGAAGCAATCGGAGCGCCAATGCTCGTCTTCGCGGCTCTAGCCGATGACTACTACCGCAAGCCTGCCCTTGGAATGTGGGAAGCGACTCTAGCGGAGTTGGAAGCGAGTGGTGGAATGAGGGATTGGATCTGCATTGAAGCTGGATCTACAAGGAGCTCTTTCTATGTTGGAGATGCAGCAGGGAGATCAAAAGGAAAGGGTCGTGAGGCCGACCACAACGATACGGACCGGAAGTGGGCGCTGAATGCAGGGCTGCCGTTTTATACGCCAGAGGAGTGGTTCTTGGCCAGTCAGGTACGCGATTACAAGTCTTGCGACGGGGAGTCAACTTCTGACCCGCATGCACCTCGCTGTGTTTCATACAGCCCGAGTCGTACGAATTGAGTGGATGGAGACCGTCTCAGGAGCATCTGGCCGAAGTTTCGGACGATGCACCTCCCTTTCACGATGACGGCAAGCTCGAGCTAGTCTTTTTCGTCGGGCCACCGGCTTCCGGGAAGACTTCGTACTATCGTCGTCATTTTGCGCCTCGTGGATACGTGCACGTCAACCAAGATACTCTCAAGACGAGAGACAAGTGCATCAAGGCTGCAGAATCTGCACTACAAAAAGGACAAAGCGTCGTCATTGACAATACGAATCCCAAGAGGGCTACGCGAGAAGAGTACAAGAAGATGTCGCTCTATGCATCAGCACGCGTGCGCATGATCCTCTTCGATCTGCCCAGGCACCATCTGGAACACAATAATCTCGTGAGAGCACATGCGATGCCGGATGAGAAGAGGGAGCGCATCCCAGCCATCGCTTTCAACTCATATTTCAAGAACTTGGAAAAGCCGCACGAAAGCGAGGGAGAGATTCATCACGCGCAATGGACTTTCGTCGGAGATGAAGAGGCCAAACGTAAGTACCAAATGTGGTACACCTGAATATATTCCATTGTGAACGCTTTGCTCGGAGTGACTACATGGCGGCGCTAGTGCAAAGAGGACACCTATGCCTATTCAGACGTCGCGCGACCAGCCACGCACGCTGCGAGCTGCTTTGGTGCGCAGGAGAGGCGGCAGGATGTGATCCTCCTCCGCCGCTGCGACGTCACGGCGAGAAGCGGTAGGTGTAAAGGTGAAAGTTCCACCAAACAGGTTGCTGAGACCCATCTTGGTCAAGAGATTGTCAACCCAAGCTCCCCAGGTGCTGGGAGTAGCTGGCGTGGTGTTTGGAGCGGTGCTGGTAGATGTGGGCGAAGCAGCTGTGGAGCTCTTGTTGCCTCCTGTAGTCGAGGCCGAGGCCTTGGTGGACGTGGGCGCAGAGGCTGTACTGGTCGGCTTGGCGCTGGGAACGAACGTGGCAGCGGTGCTCTTTACGGGCACAGATGTGGTGGGCGCGGCTTGCAGAGATGTCTTGATGGACGAAGTGACGCTCTCATCGTCGTCGTCATCCTCATCGTCCTCATCGCAATCCTCGTCATCCTTTGAAGCGTCGTTAGTCGGCGCAGGAGTAGGTCCGGAAGAAGCACTGGTGGAAGTCTTGTTGGCAGCCGTGGAAGTAGCCTTGGCGGAGGTAGAGCTGGCAGAAATGAGGGGAGGATGGCCAGCTCCGAGATCGTCGGTTGCCGCAGCTAGCTTACGCACTCCAGTGCTGATATCGCTAGTCTGACTCGGCTTCGCCGACGAAGAGACGGCGGCTACAGTTGGAAAGTCGTTGTCGCCAAAAGCTGCTGCACTCGCGGATGAAGCGGCGGCTTTCAGCTGAGTGTAAGCCTGCGCCGCGATGCGAGCCGTCATCTCAGCGCCAGACTCGGCGCTCGAGCGTCGCTCACCGGACATCTGGAGAGCTGATGCCCGATCCGTGGCGCTGGGAGATGCAGCAGATGCGGCAGTGTCTTCTTCTCCAGGCATCAAGACGACGATGGTCTTCCACTCAGCACCTGGCACGTCTGTCTCGCTGGCTGCGAGCGCTTTGCCGCTGTTCGTGGGCTGCGAGCTGCTGCTAGGCGCAGATACAGTGGACAAGACCATGTCGACGGTGTTGAAAGGCTCGGCCGAGCGCTGGGGGTTCTGAGTGATAGTAGCTGTTGATGTGGCAGCGGTTGAGGTTGGAATGAACGAAATTGGTGAAACCTTTGCGTTCGCGGTGCTGGTGACCGTGACGGTAAAGCTGTAAGAGCCGCTGATCGTTGCGTTGTCATCGTCATCAGGAATTTGCACGCGCGATTGCGTCGCAGTAGGGCTTGAGGCTGCGGATTCGTCAACGGTGACCGTCACAGTCACTGTCTCTTCAGCCTGTGCGACGGCACTGCGAGTAGCGTTGTTGGCACTGGAGGATGCCGCACTGGTAACGATAGAAACTGACTGGCTGCTTGCTGAGACAGTGGAGCTGGACGAGACAGCTTCGACAATCGCGCTGCTGCTGCTGCTCGGCAGTGCTGCGCTAGAGATGGGAGCTGCAGCAGAGCTCGAGGCCAAGACTGAGGAGCTGACGGGGGACGAGCTTGAAGGCAGCTCCGAAGAGGAAGCAAGCAAAGAGGCTGCTGAAGCTGACAAGGTTGCACCTGCTGCGGCTGAGACGGTCTTACTGACTGCTGCAGAGGCAGAAGCAGGAGCGGAAGAGGTCGCGACAGCGTCTAGTGGAGTGGATGCAGCGTTTGAGACCGCAGGCAACAAGGTGGGTACGCTATCCTGGCTCGCAGCCAGAGCAGCCGATGTTGGAGCTGCAACGCTTGATGCCGGCGCGTCGGACGTGCTGCTCGCAGCGACGGACACAGCAGACATGCTATCTATGTCGGAGACCACACTTGCGTCCTCGGCATCTTGAGTTGGAGCCTCGGGCTCTGCAATGCTAGCATTCGCCGAATCTGTCGCTGCTGGCACCGCTGCACTCTCGCTTGCATCGCTTGGAGAGGCAGACGCCGTGGGAGGGTCGGCTTGGTCCGACGTGTCCTCCTCTGGAGTAGCGAGAGCTGCATCAGGGACAGTCGAAGCGCTGCTCGTGGTTGACGCGACGCTGGAAGTTCCAGAGGAACTGTCGGTGGCTGGGACACCTTCATCGACGGCAGTACTTGGCTCCGCGCCGGACTGTTCGGTTGCCACGGCGACGGGATCAAGATCTCTTCGCTGTTGTGCGCCCACACCAAGGATGCTGGCAAACATCTTGCGTTGGACCTCAATCCCGGCAGCTGCTTGCCATTGTGCTTGTTCAGAGGGGACTTGCACGCTCGAAACGGCGGAGTCGATTGGCAGGGGCGCTGCAATAGGGGCGGCGGTGCTGACGGCAGCCGCAGCCGGCGCAGGTGCGGATGCGGCAGCGAGTGAAGCAGAGGACATGGACGCGAGTTGAGAGAGGTACCAGGCGCCGGGGCCGGGAATCGCAGCCGAGTAAATTTGCCCTGGCAAAAGCGCGCTCGCTGTCGTGGGCGCTGCTACAGCTGCGTCGACAGGAGTAACAGAGACTGCAGGAGCATTTGTGGCTGCAGCCAGAGCGGCTGCTGAGGAGGATGATGCTGCTTGAAGTGAGCTCTGAGACAAGTACCACGCTCCGGGCTGAGGAATCGCTTGGCTATAGATCTCTTGAGGTGTCAGACTTTTGGTGGTCAATGGACGAGCATCAGACGCCGGAAGAGTAGCGCCCACCATCAGCAACGCCGTCAAGACATGGCCGGAGGTGAGAGCTGTTCTGCGGTGCTCGCCAGAGCGACGAGATGCGACGCCTTTGGACATCTTCGGGCAACGGTTGTGGAGGGAAGAGAGACGACCGCACAGCGGCGCTGGGAGAGAAAGAAGAGCGTGCAAACAGCTGAGGTAGCAGTGAGACGTAATAGAGGCTACCAGAGCCTGTGCGAGAAGAAAGAATCGACCGTGGGAGAAGGGGAAAGGTAATGGAGGGGAGTTTGGTGGGGGTAGAAAAGTCGCCACACGATGGCAGGCGGCATCTTATGAGACCCAAGCAGGACCCAGAATTCTCAGCCAAGCCGGCTTCTTTACGGCCAACGTTTCTCAATAGCTCGGCTTGGCGGAAGTGCGGCAGCAACTGTGAGGCCCAGAGCTCAGCTCCCTAGCCCACAGACTCAACATCGACATTGTGCCGGCAGCTCCGGCGACTCCGCCACTGTGTCACTTCGCGCAAGACTTGCCCGGAAGGGTGCTGCGCTCACATCCAGCACATCGTCAGCGTGGTCGGTGAAGCTCTCGAAGCTGGTCGCGATAAGTGGCGCAGTTCTAGACTCGAGTTGACGTGGATGTTGCTTACTCCATTTGGATCAAGGTGCTTCTTCCTCCTCGGCGCTCGTCATCTGCTCTGTCCTCGCCTTGTTCGAGCCTGGGAGATGCACGTCTGGGAATCTCCTTCTTGCCTCTTTGAACAGATGTGTCACGGTCGCGGGCGATTCCATGATCCGTTGGATGGACTCAGGAACGAAGATGCGAGGGCGCGAAGGCAGGGCAATTTAGAATGACTTGTCTCGCCCGTTGGATGGACGTTGGATTCGGCCAAATCGGCAACGTCCGTGCAAAGGCACGACACGTGACTGAGTGCGCGACGCGCCGCGTCGCGGGTCAGACTTGGCTAGTCGCGCAGTGCCACCACGCGCGGCGCCTTGAGCATTCAAATTCCGTTCTGAGACGGAGTCCATCCACCTCTATTCTTCCACCATCCCTCTCGATCTTCGGCGACGTCTCCTGCTCTTGAGACGCTGTCACTCTGTGCACCGAGGATGATCCTGTTCTGCTGCTGCTGTCTCATGCTCTTGTTGCGACTCTCGCGGCACCTCTCGACGCACCCTGGAAGGGGCCCACTTGGACATCGCGGCCATCCTTGCACTGCCAAAGCTTCTCGCGCTCGCTGCTCTCGCTCTCCGCTCTTTCATGGTCGAATGTGTCCTGGCGCCATGTTTCATCGATCCGCTCTCGCACAGATGGTGCTGCACCTGGTGCGATGGCGTTTGCGCGTATGGGTTCTCTTCGAGAGCCCCCGTGAATGCTGTGATCCAGCGTGTTGCACCGACGAGAGTATTGGACGATCCTAACCCTAAGTTATTGTTAGTCGGTATCGCTTTCGGGCTCGGCCTTTGAGGTCATGTCTGATGGCACATTGGAGGACGACTGCCTCCGATTGGAACGCTTTCGCTTGGAATGTCTGCGTTTCAAGAGGAGGCTTTGCCGCCAAGGATCTCTCGTTGGAGGGAGAGTGCGGTCGTGGAGCGTCCGGCGTGATGCTGAGCGCACTGCAACATGGCTGGAGGAGCATAGGAAGCCTGACATGGCAGATGACGAGGATGCAGCGAGTACCTAGCATCCTCTGCATGCTTGGCGCACCAGGATCGTCGCTGCCTTGGTCCCGTCTTCTTGCAAAGTTACCTCTTCGCGGGGCTTCCCATGTGAGGACGACAGCCTTGCTCGGTTAATCTTCTAGGCAAGTTTTGGCTTTGTCATGCCTGCCAGTCGAAGCTGAACCGCTTTTCCTCGAGGAGAGACCCGCCGACCGGCGCAACTTGCGAGTGCTGCCCGCTCAGCTGCTCACCGTGCGACTTGCGCCCAAACCTTAAATCGTAAGCCTATCTTAAGATCCTTGCTCGGAAGAGCGATGCTTTGCATTGGAACACCTTCATCAGCACCTGCTCCACTCGGCTCGTTGGAAGGCGCACGATCGGGCTTTGGAGCAGAAGCTTCCAACGGTCGTCGCCTTGGTCAGTATCGTTTCTGTGGGAGCTCTTTCTATTCCCGAAGAACCGTGCAGCTGCTCAGTCCGACACTTCGCACGTCGGAGGACGGAAGAACAGTAGAGCCTCGAGCCGTTTGGTTTCGCCAAGCGGTCTCTAAAACAAAGCACCCATCAAAAAAGAGTTCCGGTGCGGCATCAAGCTATGTTCGAGCTGAGTTCGGGAACGTGCGATCAAGGGTAAGTGATGGCAGTGCTCGATGGCAAGGGAACGTCAAGAGAGACAGTGAGCCGAGGGGAACAACAGCAGCGGCGCAGAGGACACGGCGCATACGTGTAATTAGTTCTGCACGAGGCGGGACGCTCACGGGCAAGCTCAGCGGTGCTTCCACGGCTCGGATAGGAATCGTGCTTGAGCAGCCTTGCCGCCTTCGGGAGCCGTGCAACACGGACATGTGAGAGGTGGCTGACAAACGTCACCACCCTTTCATGGTGCTTGGTTAGGGTCTGGTGCCCGCTTTGCTCGCAGAATTTCCTGCCGTGGGTGTTGGGGACCGCGGGCCATGCGCAGAGCGGCTAGACGGGGGCCACTTCCACATATGCATCCTCATTGCATTCGACTTTTTCTACTTCCTTGAAGTACCGGCCCAACCTACGCTTGTCGAGGATGGGCTCGGCCACACAGCAGCAATGCTATCATGATTTGACTGCTTGCGACCCTTCTTTAGGAAGGAGAGTGTCTCATGAGCACGCATGCCAGAGAGTGTCTCTTGAGATGACCACTCCCCCGATCCCGCTGAGATGCCCATCAGCGTGTCGAGCCGGCATAGCCGGACTCGCCGTCACTGTGCAGGCCTCGGCTATGGCGCTGGGCGCAGAGACGGTGGACCACCTCAGCATCTATGTTGACAAGAAGAATCCCGACTGTGAATGCGGTTGTACAGGTATTGTCTTTGCAAATGCAAGGACCGCGTGGTGCTCAAGGGAGCTGCATGCTCAGTTTCGAAGGCAGCATGGATCGACGCCACCCTCTGTGGGGTCGTTCGCGTTTGCGTCTCATAGGGACCCAAGAATCATGATTCGGAGGCAGGTGATGCGCGACCGAAATCTGTTGCTTCGAGTCAAGCGCGAGCATCTCGCAAAAGAAGTTGCACCAGAAGATGCGCTTTGTTGAGTCCGCCGGGTCGGACGCGGCACGAAAACAATCTTCCGATGCCCGCACTCACGTCATGCAGGCGTCACAGGACAGAAAAGCAGATTTGATGAGTTGTGGATCATTGAGGGCACTGGCTCAGAGTTGGCGAGAAGGAGCGGCAGGTTTCGCCGTTTGGCGTTCGACGCTAAGGACTCAGCCGCAACGCCATTCACGATTGGTTTTCGTGTCTCGGGGCGGCATGCAGCTACGTACGCTGCAGGGCCACCAGCACAGCGGCACGCCGCGCGAGTACTGCGCATGTGCAAGACACCTCATCAAAATGCGGTGCTCGCAGCTCCACATAGCCTTGCAGCAAGACCATGTGGTCGCTCTTGACCATAGAAAGCAAGGCTACACAGCGCTCTGAAGACACCTTGAGTCGCCCAGCATGCTTTTGCAAACTTCACAAGAATGCGGAGGATGCTCAGTAGGTGAAGCAGGCCGTTCGCGTGGCTCCATACGGACCTCGCATGACGTCGAGTGGTCCATATAAAGGGAGAGCATATCCAGCTTCCCAACTTGTCCAACCGCACAACCCTCTATCAGACCATTCCCACGACATTAGCTTTCGCCAGCAGTCGACAGGCCCTTGCTCAAGGCACGTGATATCTCGACAAATCAAAGCCCATCACCATGAAGTTCACCACAGCATCCGCATCTACCATGTGCGCCTTGGCTCTGATTGGCAGCGCAGCAGCTGCGCCGGCACCTGCTGCCACTCCAGCTCCCGCCAAGCTTCTCTTCAAAAGGCAAGGTGAGAAGTCAAGCCCTTGCAATCTTGTCCTTCGTGCGCACTCCATTGACCGACTAGTGACATTCGTACGCTCTCCTTGCAGACGGCGGCATGACCGGATTCGTCAACAGTGACATTTTCCAGAACGGCATTTCTATTCCAGATGCAGGTTCCATCGCATCGGCAGCGCAGGCGTCCGCATCCTCCATCGCAGCGGGAGCTCAAGCGTCGGCATCCAGTCAAGAGGCGGCGCTCACGACGCGATCCACCACAGCGCCCATCGCATCTGGTACGAACATTTCAAAGCCAAACAATGCTACTTGCAGCACCGTCAACAACGACACGGTGTGCTGCCCCTCTGGCTACAGCATCGTGAATCAAAAGTGCTACCAGAGCGTGGATGGTAATGATGCCATCATCAACAACTCTGGCGGCAGCAGTAGCACAAGCGACAGCAATGGCAACGTGAGCAGCAGTGGAGCCTCCAGTGGTGGCAGCAGCAGCAGCAGCAGCAGCAGCAGCAGCTCTTCTTCCTCTGACAAGAAGGGCAACAGCGCAGCCTCTGTCAAGAGCACACCAGCAGTGGCCCTTGCAATCTCGTTGCTCGGCACTGCATACTTCTTCCTTTGAGCAACAGCTCCTTAGCCCAAACCTCTGCAACGGTGCCACTCCACGCGTGCTCGCTCGACCATTGATTTGACCTAGCACAGCTAAGCCTCGCTGATCCCTAATACAAATACTTGGATTTGCACCCCTCCTTTTATTGGAGTGACCTATTTCTTAGAGCTCATTTGAGCCGGCAAAGAGCGCTGAAAAGCTCCACGATGAAGCACTCAAACTATCGTACTAGTGCTTGACGGCCTCTCCTCTTGACTTTTTCTTGTTGGCGCTCGCTTTAGTCTCGCGCGAGGAGATGACTTTGCGTCTGTAATGTGGGATGACTGCAGAGACAGCAGGTCAGCAGGTCGGTGCGTTCTAGCCACCCGCGTCTACAATCAACAACTTACGCTTGGTGATGCTCAAATGGAAACGAGGTTTGCCTGCCGGCTTGCCATCGGGAGCTTGGTCACGCGACCAGAAGCCGAGGCCAAAAAGCACAAAGACTGCAGACGCGTGTCGCCGGTGTCAGCGAAGTTTGTGAAGCTGCTGCAGGTCTCTCCGCCAAGTTCGACTCACAGAAGAATTGGATCCGCGTCCAACGGAAAAACAGGAAAGTAACAAGCCAAATCTGAAAGCAAATGGAACAGATGAACGCTTAGAAACAAGCTATATGCCAAAGCCTCGTCGATGCGTCACGCTCCACTTACACAGAGTTCCATGTACGTAAAGAAGCTTAGCTCGCCGCCAGGCGCATTCTCCTTGCTGCATTAGGCACAGTAATCTTGATGAGCAGCTGCAGTCGACATCTTGAGAGGGGAGGTTCATGCACTCACACCCAACGAATCAGATCCACCCAAAGGCGCATGTCCTTCGGTACTGGCCTCGTCTCCGGCTCAAGGACGAACAATGCGAGGATACGCGCATAGATGCCAATGTGCACGTGTCCAACGGTACCTGAGTGCGAAGTGAGCGCGGTTAGTGAGCGCGCAGCTACGCGGTGCGTTTCCAGACCAAGGTCACTCACCGACTGCAGCTTGGAAGGTGGAATTCGTGCACGATACTGTGGAATCTTCGACTGGAAAGACCTGCAAGTACATGTTTGGGCGACTGGGATCCGAAGACCTGTGTCAGTTGAGAAAGCGAAGCAGGGGCGAGAGCGCCGCGCCTAGCTCACATGTATTCGCCAGGGAACAAGTCGTCAGGCAGGAAGTCGATCTTTGGCTTCTCGAAACCAGTCGCAACGACAATGACATCAGCGTCATAGTGGACCTTTTCGCCAGTGGTCTCCTTCTTTTGTCCGCGCTTGCGCTTGTTGAACTCGATGCCGTCTGGGGTGAGCTCGAGCACGTCGCCGCGCTGATAATCAGCTCTCCCCTCCCGGATGTGCTCGAGGCAAGACGTCTATAAGAGTCAAAGCTGGGTGTCAGCTGGTCACGTTTCTGCGCATGTGCCAGACCCTGCTCGAGCAACCCACATTGACGATTGGCGTGTCTTGGTAGAAACCTTGGGTAGGTGCCATCTTTTCCTCGAGGTCACGATAATGCAACTTCTTGAGCAAGAACTCGGGAATCTTGCTGGTGACGGTTTCGCGGCCGAATGGTTGAAGAGCCAGAAGGATGTCCACGACGGTGACTAATCAAGCGAGGTCACTGTGAGTCTTCTGTGATCTAAATACTTGATCGATCAGCAAGCCACTCACACCTAGGAATGATCCACTTGTCGGAGCGGGCGAGAATGATGGCAGTCTCCGATTGCTTCTCAACTGCCAGCTCCAGCGCTTCTACACCAGATGCCCCACCGCCTACGACGAGAACCTGCCATGACCAAGCCGCACGCGTCAATCACCCTACATTTGGTAGCAGCAAACGAAGCACTCTTCTCACCTTTTTACCGCTCAGCTCGACATCATCAAGCTCGCTCGAGTGTACAATCTGACCCTTGAATTTCTCCTGACCCGGCAATTCCATGCGCTTTGGCTTGCCACACGTTCCCACGTTGACAGAGATTCCGTCGAAAACCTGCGTTTCGTCGCCATTGATGATCCACTTGGCGCTGCCTCTCTCTGCAGGGTCTGTGCTGCTCTTGTGGCGCGTGACAGATTGGACGGGTGTCTGCGCAACGTAGCAAGAGACGGGTCCGCCGTGGCAGCCTGTTAGCGTTCCACCAATGTGAACTCTCCGAGCGCTTTGCGTGGCTGCTACCACTCACATTGAACCTTGTCTTCTTGTCCAGGCCGTAACGAGTCCAGACGCGCTTGACGTTGGCTAGAATCTCATCTCGCTTGGGGTAGCCCTTGGACCAGCGGACGAGCGGGTGCCAGCGGTACAAAATGGAGCTGATCTGCAGTCCAGAGCTGCTGTTCACATTTGCCCAAATTCCTCCAAGCTTCTCTTCCGAGCCCGCCTCGAAGATGGTGACGTCAAAGCCATCTGCAATATCGCGAGAGAATTGCGCGGTTGATAAGCGGTACGACTCGGGCATGTGCACTTTACGCACGTATACTCACGACCAGCAAGATGAGCAGCGGTGGAAATACCCGTGATACCCGCACCAATGACTGCGATCTTTGCGAGCGGCTTCTGTGCTTGTTGAGCCGAGGGAGGCAAAGGGGCAAAGAACCAAGCGATGAGGACTTGGATGGCTTGGTACACCAGCGAGACGATGCCCAGTGGGTCTAGCGAGGAGACGGATACCCTGACGGGTCCTACTTTGGCCATGATTGCTGCTCTGACCTTATCCTTGCGTGTGTGTGTGTGTGCGTGTGTGTGTTATTGCAAGACTAGAATGAGTGCGCGCGAACGTGAGCTTACTGGCGCGTATCAGCTTCGCAGTGGTGGTTGGGTTAGTCGGGCGCTTAGACCCTTGGTCGGTGCGTCAGATCCTGGCAATCGTGATGAGTGCGAGGCACCGCGTTCGATGTCCGTGTGCCTACATCATGTACGTACGCATTGTGATTCATGATCGAGATTCTCAGAATCCTGATTGAATAGCATGTGGAGTGTGCTGCTGATCGGACGCGACCCTTCATCGATCAAGCAAGCACGCAAGCACGCAAGCACGGTGCATCGACGGCTTATTGCCAGAAAGACGAATTTCGAACTTTCGCAGCGAGCAAAAGCGTGCGCGTGGATCATATATCCCCTCGACCTCGTCTGCGGTGTATGCTACTCTTGATTCTGACTCGTGCTGCTGCACAGCAGCATTTCTACGAATCGCGGTCGTGGGATCAAAGATGTCACCGAAGAGCGTCCATTCGACTCGCGCAAGGGCCACACGCGCATGAGACGCCACGGCCGCGCTGGTTCAAGCAATCTGCTGGCTGAATCAATCAGAATCAAAATGAATCTGAATCATTCACATTGAATGCTGCATGGTTGCATGGTGCGTGCATGATGTGCATAGCGTGGATTTGCCTGACTAGGCTGCAGCACGCACGTGCGCCACACTTTACTCTGACGTCACGCTAAGGTTTTAGATCTGGCTCGGCCTCCCAATGCAAAGTGTACGACGGCGCGCACCGCCGATGTGTGTAGCGAGCATATTCACGATTCATGACTTCATTCGTAATTTGCTGGTTATCTTCACTCGAGTCCCGTTCAAAGATTGAAGATTCACAATTTGACTTGTTCATCGCGAAGCGCAGCTAATATCACGAATGTGTGGCGTGGGTCCGCGAAGCCGCGTCCAAGATCGTGAGTGCGGTGAATGAGTATACATATAATAATGTACAGACATCGCATACCGTACACAGCGTGCCAAGAGCTGCAACCCAGACTTTGTCAAGAGGCCAGTCTGATCCATCAATTCCTTCGAAGCACGACATTCACGAGCTCGGACCCTAGGCAACCCCGTCGTTGTCCGGATCATGGTTTTGCAAAAGCCTCTGCCACCTCTAAGACTTGCTCCATAAGAGATCAGATTCAAGCAAAATATTGACGTCGAGGCTTCGGCCCTGGGCAAAGGTGACGTGTGCATGTAATCAAGGAAGTCTGGGAGGTGCTCAAACAAGGTACGAAATACTAAGCTGAGCTTGCATTGGCCAACGAAAGGGAGTTGGAAATGAGGACGAAGAATGGAAAGGTGACGGGACAAAGAAACCCATGAAAGGCATGAGCGCACGTATCAGCTTAGAGCCTGGGAGTGTGCGAAAATCGTCGGTGTCAGCAACTGGCGCACCCCTGGAATGTGTTGACATCGGCAAAGGCGCAACACTCACAGCGACGAGAACAACAGCAACGACAATGCCCACAATGAGCAGCAAACAAGCCGCTCTCCTTCCCGCTTTCCTCTGATATTCGTGTGCCCTGACCAGCTCTCGATCAGCTCCTTCGGTATGCAGAGCGATCTGCGAAACATTGTGTTCGATGTTGTCTATCATACCGCCCTGCTCTTGAACAATATGTCCCAGATCTCTAAAGATTTCGTTCAGCTCTTGGATACCTCCCTCGATCTCCTGAATCTCTGCCTCTCGTTCTGAGATCAGCGCCTCCTGAAATTCGAGGTCGGATTGCGTGGGACCAGCGTTGACTCGTACTTGTGCTTGCTCCTGCTCTTCTTGACCCTCGTCGAATTCGGCCGATGGATGATCGATCAGACCTCCTTCCGCAGAAGCCCCGCCAGTCGACTCCAGTGCTCTGGCGACGAGTATGAAGGGCAGTCCGTCAGCATCGAGAGGCAGCAGCAGGAGCTTGCCATGCGAAGCCCTTACACTTGATTTTCGCTGGACTTGGCATTGGAAGCAGACGATGTGGAGGCAGCAGCGCTTCTCCTCGCTCTTTCTTTGTCCAATGCGGTCCTAGTCACGTTGGCTCCTGCCCTCTGAGCTCTCTGAAAGTTCTTCAAGCCATTCTCGACATCCGTCCTCAGCTTGTTCGTCGTCATCTTGTGCTGAGATGATCCGCTCTTGCTGCTCAATGTCGAGAGAGTCTTCATGTCGCTCACGAGGGAGGTCGACACCGATCGCGTCGTATCGGTAAGATCAGCTCTGATTACCAGTTTGTCAAATGAGAATGGGTGGTCAGCCACTTATCTTGAGTGTAGAGCAAGACTCGCAAGCCTACAGCAAGCTGAAGAGGCGGACTATGCTGAATGACCACACTCACACTTGCTTCGTCCAGTCTCTACCTTCTTTGCTCTGAGCCTTGCTCTGAGCTGCAACCTTGCCGCTTCCCGAGCTGAGCTCCACGAGCTTATCAATCGCGCTCACATTGGCGTTCAACTTGAAGATCTGCACCCCCATTCTTTCCGCCAGCTTTTTAAATTCGTACTCTTCATCTTGTGTCAGCTTCGCAGATCCTGCGCCAGAGTTTGAGTTGTGAGGAGAGCTGGAACGATCGGAAGGAGGGGCGTGGTACAGAGGCAAAGGGTTACCGGATGCTCGGTTGGATGATCGCCCCACGCTGCCCCTGCTGCTATTGTTATTCCGGGGTGATTGA
This sequence comes from Ceraceosorus guamensis, assembly GCF_003144195.1. Lineage (NCBI taxonomy): Eukaryota > Fungi > Basidiomycota > Exobasidiomycetes > Ceraceosorales > Ceraceosoraceae > Ceraceosorus > Ceraceosorus guamensis. The sequence goes on from NW_020290021.1 coordinate 129,407, forward strand.
GCTGATCCTCGCTCCAAATCGTTGAACGACATGGCACGCTGGACAACTCTTGAGCCTCTTGTCCCTGCTTCTGTGCGAACTTTCTGAAGGAGTCGATGAGGATTTGGGCGAGAGCGATATTGCGCGGTTCCCCTCAGAGAGTTCAGTCTCAAGGTTCGTAGCACAGCTTGCACCTGGTTGCTCGGTTCAGCTCGCGTACGCAAAGGTGAAGGCGGTAGCTGTCTGCGGCTGTCGACTGCGGAGATGAAAGTTCTAAGGTTCGAAGTGGCATGTGCATGTGAATCGTGAATCACGAATGTGTGCGCTGGATGGGCTGATCTGCTTGTTGCTGAGCGCGCCCACGTTACCGACGAGCCCAAACACCATCGCGCGTGGCTTATATAGGAGCAGCAGCACCGCCGCATGTCGCGCGGCAAAGTACGCGCTTGCGCATGCACTCTGCGCTTTATATACTCGTGATTGACACGCGCTTGCATGACTCTTGACTCTTGACTCTTGACATTGCCGGCTCACACTCATTCACACTGACTCGATTGTGGCACATTTTCGACTGAAGCGAATCAGGCAGCACCAGATCGACAAGTCTCGTACGCGCCGAGTCGCTGGCTCACGCTCATGTCAGATTCCAATTCGACAAGTGCACCATTCTTGAAGGTATGCTGATGCGCATTCATCCAGCCGTGTGTCGCACCGATCACCTCAAGATGGGGCCTTAGCTGTGCGCAGTCGAAAATGCGAGTGATGTGTAGAGGAGCTGAATGATTGCACGTCCTTCTGCTTGTTTGGAGAATCTGTTTGTAGCTGCGACGCAACGTTCTAGCAGTATCAGTGCGATGCAGCTGAGGGCGTTCAGAAGGAAAGATGATAGCAAAAGGCAGCTTTCAGATTCGACACCGCGCTCCGACAAGGACCAGCACGGCCGTGAGGCCCTACAACCTTCGTTGGCCACTCTCAAAATGTCATTCTCTCACTCTGACTGAAAACCCTCGCTGCACCGCTTCGCCCTGGACGTGCGAGCAGTTCCAACCCTGTTCTTGGCCCTCAAAAATGTATCGCTGGTCCACAACACCTATGAGCAAACAGTCGAGCGTGAAGGTGCATCTCGGCCGCATGGCGAAATGCTCGGCATGCACAGACCATCATTGCTCGTCTCAACTTCCCCCCCCGTCCGTCCTCAAGGCGTTCACTTCGAAGTGCTAGAACGCTGAGCAAACGACAAGAGCTCACCGGGTTGCATACGAGCTCCTGCGCAGGAGGAGCCAGATCTAAACCCCTTCTGAGCCCCTAGCGACTGCATGATGGTGGGCTGAACGATCGGGTCTTCGTTCGTGTCTCCTTAGACGCTCTTTCTCAAACAGAAGAGCTGCAATCCTCTCGTCACCCCGACGTAGCCTCGCCATGGCTGCCCAGCCCCGCAGTATCGTTCGGCAAACCTAAGACTTCGCGCGCAGACCGGTGAGGTTGACTAGCCTGAAGGGCCGACTAGCACCAAGCCCCTCGACACGATTCACACAAACGTGACATTACCGCGTCTTGTGACAGACATTGCTCAGCTTCCGAGTCCCCTTGACCACATACAAGCCTAATTCGCTTCACTGGTCCTTGCCCGCCTTGCTCAACTTCAACTCGCTCATCTCCTTGTCCCTAATAGCCTTCTTCTCCAGCCTCTCCGCTCTCTCCAACCACCACTCCGTCCCCTGCATCAGCAACACGCCAGCCAGCAGCAGAATGATGATGGTGTTCGTAGCGCCTATGATTCTGAGCGCATCCACCCTCTCCGAAGCGGTCAAGGGACCAGAAGGGACCAACGTTGCGTCGAGCTGACCAGCTTCTGCTCTTGCAGCCAAAGTGCTCCGTTGGGTAGCCAGCGAGGAGCGAGCAAGGAGAGCTTCGTTGTTGGGATCTGCCAGTAGTCTGATGGTTGGCATCGAGACGGTCAGGTACATGGACAGAGCACCAACGTACAGGACTGCACAATGGGGGCAGCAACAATCTCGTCATCAATGCAGCCAGCGCGTGATTGTGAAGTTTACTTCGCTACACTAACCGATGGCAGCACCATCGAACCACTTGGCAATCTCTGTCCATCGATGCAGCTTGGCCAAAAGTCCAACGATTCCCAACCCAATCATTCCGTGTAGCAGAGCAGGCACGGCCGCGGGAGCTTTGAAAAGACCCAAGTAGAAGAATTCTGCTCGGTCGGCTGCTTCGAGACTTTCTGTGGAGGAGAGGCTGCTGCCGTACAAGAGGGGAAAGTCGTAGATGGATGCCATGTAGATGACTCCAAATTGGAACGCTACGGCGCTTAGGACGAAACCTGTTCGGAACCCCATCTTGAGTAGGGAAACGCGTGTCCGAGCAGAGACGGGCTATTGGAGTGCGCCTGTAATGAGGTTGTGAGCGTGACACCAACGCTCCAAAGTTGCCGATCGACCGTTGTCGGTGCGAGCGAAATGTGAAGGGTCGATGATGACGGCGTTCTGAAGGATACCTTCTCACTGACGAATCACTCGCCTGCCTGAGACACGTACGATCTTGGATCGAGTCGAGCGCATCTTCCTGATGATAACGCGCACACATATAGCAGCATGCGCACGTTACTCACGCAAGCACGCACGCACGCACCCACGCACGCACGATGCAGTTGTTTGTCGGCCGATACAGCTTCGCTTCTTCTCAAAGCCGCATATACCTGTATGCACGCAGCGCGCTGCTTCTGATCGCCTTGGCCCGAATATCTGTGCTTCACATTCGTCATCCTTGCGCACTCAGCCTTCACTGAAGACTACTGCCGATCAAAGCTTCTCATCGTGATCCACCTCTACGGGCGCCCAGAGCCTGCACGATAAGCACTCGAAGCGGTGCCACCCAGCTGGAACGCAACACCCCTCATCGCTTGTCTCTGTCTGGCCGGTGCGAGGTAGAAGCGTGCACTCGCCTTCCCACCATCATCTCAAGCACCATGACTTCCATCTCAGTGCCTGCGATTGGTTCGGCGCGAGGCTTAAAATCCACATTCGCTGTGTGTAATCACGTCGCTGCCAGCAGGCGCTTTTCCAGTGCAGTCACGGCGCGACAAGACGCAGTTGCTGATCAAGCCAGCAGTCGCAGTAGAAAGAATCAGGACAATTCCAATCCGGGTCGCCCGCAGAGCAACAAGCAGCGTCCACCTCGTACCATTGAGCGGCACAGACCGGAGAGCGTGATCACATCCGCCTCTCGCCCTCCTCAAAAGCGCGGCGACGACGTTTCTTCTTCTCCTACTTCTGCTGCCAGACTTCCTTTCGTGCTTCCAAAGACAGACTGGTGGAATTCTGCGAATACACAGCGGCCTGACCGACCTACGCTCCAACCAGTGGAGGACACACCCTGCCAAGCCGTACCTGCTCGACCAGCCGGCGCAGAGGGTGCCATGCCCAAGTCCAAAACTCTGCGAGATGCGAGGCAGAGTCTGCAAGTGCGCGTCAACTTTTCAGGCAAATTCGGTCCGAGAAGAGGTCACGGAGCGAAACCGATCGCTTATAATGGACCCTTGTCATCCGTTCAGGAGAGAAGAGAGATGGAGTTGAGAGAACGAGTTGCGGGTGATGCGTCGCAGTACCAATCTTCTACACTGCTCAAGCTCAACGATACACAGGTCGTCAAGACGGCCGCGGATGCGCTCTCTACCGACTCTCACATGAAGCTGGAGCTGAAGTTTTGGACAGTCGATAAGATCAGGGAGCTGCAAGACGCACAGGCTATTCAGGCTGCCAACGCCAAGTTGATCCATCAGCGCAAGACGACAGAGGTCGAGGTGAAGAGCAGCCCTACCCCCGAACCTGCCAAGGCGAAGGGCAAAGGAAAAGGAGGCAGAAAGTAGGCATCGATACGACCAATAGCATTCGGCGCAGAACGCAAAATAATGTCCGTCAGGCAACGATCCACGCGAGGGTTTAGGGATTTCATCAGGTCGCAACGGTCCATCCAGGGGCTGCACAGGACACCGACACCCCGCCCGCCCGTACGGTTATATGCACTCAAGACGGTCATAGCACGGGATTTTCCCTGCCATGGCGTGCATCATAGCAACTGAGGTAGCTTGCATAGCTCCAGCTGAAATGAAGATGATAGTGTCACCATCGTCAGCGTCTTGCCTGGCCTTTCTGCTGATCTCGCGAATGCTCACCTAAGATGCCTAGCGCCGCGCTGCTTGCCTGTGAAGCGTTCGATCTGCTCATCCATTCTTCCTTCGGCGAGCAAGACCTCTCTGCACCGCTCTAGCTGCTTATCCGCCAGCGCCCGTAGGCCTCGGATGGCAATTTGAAAGGCGCTGCTGCCTTGCTCATGCTTGCCCACCTTGGCGCGAGGGTCAAAGAGCTTATAGAGAGGTAGAGAAATAGCAGTGATCTCGACGTGATGGATCGCCAGCCAGTGCGTGGCGGTGATGTAAAGCAGCTCCGCAGTTGCGTGCGTCGTGAGGAACCAAGGATGGCCGATGGACTGCTCCACGCCATTGTACACATCTTCGGGATACCTGCCTACCAGGATACCATCCTCCAAGGAATGTCCTTCGTTGATCTTGTAGACACTCTGAAAAGCGATCAGAGCGCGATGCAGTGTTGCTGCTGCGCGCTCGGACCACGGCGACCATACGTCGCTGTGATTGCCGTCATAGTGACCGTCCCAGCTGTGATTGAAGGCGAGAATGCAGGCAATGTCCACCTCTGTTGGTTTTTGTTGACCTCCTTGCCTCAACAAGGTCGGTGTGAGGTGAGGGAGCGCGAGAATGTCCTTCGGAATGATACCCAGGCGCCGATCATCGTCCCAGTTGATGGCCATAGGTCCATCATTGATGGTCGGACCGCCCTCATGATCGATCTCGGTGTCCGTTATCCAAAACTTCTCGAGTCGCTGCGCGATCCCTTGAGCTGCTTTTGCATACCTCTGTGAGCGCTCTTCGTCAGCTATCAACGGCGTCTTGGCGAACGCAGCGCCTGCCTCGAGGGCTCCTTTCTGTGACATCAACACGTGAAAGTGTCCACCTCCATCGAGGGGCGAAGAAGCAGCCTCCACCTCTTCCCAGAGCTCAAAGCTGTTCTCCGTCTCCCACACGCGCGCAACGTAGTCTAGGTCGTCTCTGATGAGTGTGCGAGAAGAAGGGGCAGAAGCTGGTGCCCATAGCCTGTCGGTGATGTATGTGTCAACCTCTTTCGATCCGGGTCTTGTGTTCTGCAAAAAGATGGCGTAGCGAAGCGCAGCTAAAGCACGGAGGGCTGGTCCATCCTACCCATTCAGAACAGGATGCCGATAGTGTCAGCTAGATGCATGTCGAGCGATTAGCCCAGCTCGTGACAGCTCTTTGATGTACCCACATTCTGTGGCCGACCCCAGCTCGCCTGGAAAGCAGAACCGTCCACGTTGAATTTGGGCTCTCCGAGACCGCCCGTCTCGTAAGTGCCCGAAGGATTTGGCAAAGCCTGCAGCTTGATGCTCATCTCCACAAAGCTATCAACGTCCAACGAGCAAGGACAAGGACTGGTCAGCTCTGCCCGCCAAACCGAGGCAGTGGCTCAGCACAGCCGTACCGGAAGACATCATTCTGCTCACTTTCTGAAGATCTCGTGGAGATCTTGTGCTTCTTCGTTTTCAATGCCGATCTGGTGACCCTCTTCGGCACGAACGAGTGCACCGAGCAGCGCTCTCGCGCAAAGGCCGCTGTCTCGCGACCACTGAAAGTAGTAGCTCTCATTCTGGAGACAGAGCGCAGGCAGCGAGTCGCTCATTCAGCCAAAGAAAACCATAGCACCTCCGAAGGGGCCGCAACGCATACACCCACCTCGTCTTTGCCTCCTGGTCTGTCCTCTGGTCTGCTCGGACTCGCTACCATACATCCAGCAGCCGTATCGTTGGCATGTCTTCCATCAGGACCAAAAGCAGCAACCAGCCAAGTGAGAGAAGTCAAAGCGAGCTGATGAGCTTGCGATTCGGTCTGGGCTTTGGAGCGCGCAGAGGTCGATTTGGTGAGGAATTGGGAGGTGCGACTGTTGCGCGAACTGCGCAGGATTGAGCTGCGAAGATACCATGCTGCCCCACCCAAAGCTAGCGTCACTGCTCCCACAGTCAGCGGTATCGAGGTGCGGCTTTGCAGGGAGTGAGCTGACATTTTTTACTATGAATGAAGTCGTGTTCGAAGTGAAGGATGGGAAAGGTAAGAGTCGAAGGAAGCGTTTCGGCTCAAAGAGAGTGGTGAGCGTTGCTGTGGAGTACGACCAACACTGCAAGATCGGAGATGCCGTGGTCTAGTAGTCTTGCAACTCTCGCCTCGAGTACGGGCGTCTGCAGGTGGAAGTGGAAGTGGAGGCACGAAGGGTTGAGAACAAGCTCAAGGCTAGGTCGATGAGCACATTACACGTGAGTTGGACCCCTCCTTTCCGAGGTCAGACTGCTGCTTCCTTGCATGGTGGCTTACTATTGGGTGTCTATTGACAACCTCATGGCTTGGCCTACGGCTACACGCCTATATGCCTGGAAGTGCACATCATGGATCATGGTGAAGCGGGTATAAGCCTCACCCGACAACAATCATGAATGTGGCTTCCGAGCTGCCACCATTATTATGCCGAATGACAGTGGAAGTGCATTCGGGTTTTGAACGATGACTGATGTGTATCACGTAGCTCCTATAGCGATCACGCGAGTCAGTAGTCAGAGTGTGTGATTCAAATCGTGAATGAAGCATGGCTGTGATCTTCCTTCTTCGTGGCTTCTTTGGTTCCGTGGACCCTGACCGACCACCTTGCAGCATCATCAGCATCCATCATCTGCCTCAGCACGCTTAATGCTGCTCTCTGCGGGGGGTACAGCTGATGGATGTGCGTGCGAACTTCACGCTGCAGGTGTCGCGATTCTGCGTCATCGAGATGAATCTGTGACGATTGGGCGGGGGACGCATGATGTGTGGAGGGGCTCGATCATCACGCAAAGGCGTGGTGCGCACAGACTTGTGCTGAGGTGAACATGCCTGCACCGAAGAGCGGGTCGGGGTGTGCACGGCGTGGGTGCATGCTGAGCAGGACGGACTGCGCGCTGAGCAGCGCGCGTTGTAGCGCAATATGCGACTGTCACATTTAGGGCCCGCGGATGGATTCACGATTTCACATCGGCTTTGTTGAGGATCCAGTCGTGAGTCGTGAGTCCTGCTCCATTTCTCACACCGGCACCAGTAATCGTCACATCCACCCATCTACCATTCAGATACTCAAACTTCGTCTGGCTCGGATGGCTGCCAGCAGCAGCAAAGGGACGCAACGCAACATGTCGACCGCAGACGTCTTTCAGGATTACAAGTGGTCAGGCGACGAGGCGTATCTGAGCGTTCGGGCAAAATGCGTCCACAGCGCTTCGGATTGCGACTCTCGCTTGGTTCGCGTGCCCAAGGACCACCTACATCGAGACTTTGAGTTGATGCTACAGATCGCTGCTGGAGTGTATGGCGTCGCCGAGTGGCAGAAATGCGCTCTGGAAGTGCGCCACGCTTCTGGCCCCACTTCTGACAAAAGGGTCATCACTAGCCGAAGAGAGTGGCTCGACTTTCATGCCTACGAGAGGATTCTACGCGGAGAAAGGCCTCACGTCCACAACACGGCAGCCCCGTATAGTACCGGAGGTGGCTTTGGTCACTACTCGCTGGACCCTAAAAAGGTCCATTACCAACCCGTTGTTCTCGTCCGCAAACCTTCTGCGCTCTCTGTGAACGAGTGAGTGTATGCTCTAGAGTGGGTGCGTTGAACATGAAACTTACTCAACTGAAGCCTGCATCTACCAGCTTGTACGAGTCGAATGGGACACGTCGAGTCGTCGGCGCGACATCTTCTGCCCAAGCAGCTGGTGCTGCTTCGACAAGCAGCACCAAGACGTCGAGCAAGCCTGCTACCAACCTTGTGCAGGCTGAGACGAACGCGGGGGTACGTGACGCTATTTTGGCTGATTGTCAAAAGGTGATCGACGATGTTCGCAAGCGCGTCGAACGCGACACAATCTCGCGAAACGTTTCCACTCCAGTCTCCAGAGCTGCTCACGCAAAGACGTCAGGCGACGCATCCACCTCAAAGCCATCGTCGCTTACTGCAGCACCTGCTGCTAGTCAGCCAGCTGTACCTCCGCCGGCCACTAGGGCCCCTCAAGCTCCGTCCACCGTACCAGCTATCTCTCCGGATGTGGCCCCAGTCACAGAGTCCGTGCAAGAGCTCATCCGCACGTCCACAAAACTCTGCGCCGAAGTGATGGGCTGGACCAGAGCTCTTCGCGACGAGGTTCGTCCTTCGACTGCCCTCAACGGCAACGCGAGCTTGCCATCGGCTGCGCAGGACTTTCGTCGCAGCATGGATGTGCTCATTGCAGCAGCTGGAGACATTGCAGCATCTGTTCAGCTCCGTAACGTGACTGGTGGCGATGGATCACGTCCACCATCTGCGTCAGCGTCGATTTCAGCTCCTGCGCCACCACAGTCAGCGGCTCCATCCGCTACCCATACGGCGACGGTACCAGAACAAGTGAAGGCGGTCCCAAGTACGACCCAAGCACTGCGTCCAGAGACCAAGCCTGCCCAACAAGAGACGGACACCTCTGCCATCACTCCTGCCCCTCACAGACAAGGCGCCACCGTCAAGGGCACCGGTGCCACGTACGAAGAGATCATGGCGGCCTGCCGCGCTCAAGGAGAAGCTCAAGGACGTGCCTTTGGAGAGATCAGCGCTCGTCGTGCGGCCAAGCTTGGACTTGGCCGTGACGAACATGAGCACAACTCTACCCCTAGCAATGTGTCTGACGATGGCTTCTCACTGGTGGAGCACGAGCACACGGGCAGGGAGGAGCAAGTCGTTTCTGAACAAGCACGAAAGCAGCATACAGCCACAAGCATTGCCTTGGGTAGTGCTGCTCCAAACGTACCGAATGAGCCTCAGAGCAATTCGTTGCACAACAAGGGCACGCAATTGAACAATTCGGAACCTCTCACCATCACTGACGAGATTGCGGCACACAACGCATACATGCAAGATGCTTGGCAGAAGCGCTTGTCCGAAATGGGTCATGTTGGACAGTCTCGTGCTGAGCGCGATGCCGCACTAAGGGGTAGTCAGGAGTTTGGTTCGCAAAAGAAGCAACTGGCATCGAAGATTGCCAAGGGTAAGGAGCGCGCTGTTTCTCCCTCCCTCGCGCACCGCAAGCCATCGCCCAAGATCGAGCAGGCCGACGATCCTGTTCCAGCTGAGCAAACTACGGATCCTGCGCAGCAGGCCGAAGTTGAAGCCACCAATGCGACTCTTGCAAAGTGAGTCTTTCGTGTTCACTCTCAGATCATCATGAAAGCGCTAATTCTGCAAATGCTCACCGTGACGAGCAGCAACTTCGACAAATTTTTGGAGGAGATGCGTCAAGCGCGCAACGAGAGCCCCTACGTCGCGCGCCAGCCGAAGCCATCGAAGATGCAAGCCACTGCAGCTCCCCAGGCCAACTCGCCTTCTCATCAGCAGGCAGCAGAGCCTAAGGGCAAAGATGATGGAGTTTCTACCCTGCCTGCTAAGCGTCCCAAGGTGGAGGGCGGCAGTGACAACCTCAATTCTGAGCCTGCGACTGCACCAAGCGAGATGAACAAACACCTCGAGGATGCTTTTAAAGCTATGCTTCAGAAAGCTCAATCCACCAAAGCTCCGCAGTAGGCTCTTCGTCCATGCCGAATCGACGAACGAGGATTCTCCTCAGACCGTCAACGACTCTGCCTCGTAGCTTTTGAAACGAACAACGACTGCAAACCACCCGTTCTGCGCGTCCTATTGGATGTGTACAGCTCAAGGCTCGATCCAACCGAACTCCGCTTTGACCCATGATCCGACCGCAAAGACTCGACACACCCCACTCAATTTTGTGACAGGAATCCCCCCACACGTTTCCGATCGCTTCCGCTCACAAATACGATCACAGTATCCGCTCTACGAACAAGCTTTGTACTCTGTCAGACCCGTCCGCGCGATCTTGGCGCTCAACAATGAATCATACGAGTTCCAAATGTGCTGGTGGTATCGTGCAGTGCGGTGGACTGACTTTGGATGTGCGCATCACGAGTCAGCGTTCGGCCGCGGAGCGGAACGCTGAGAGAAAGGTCTGGCCACCCAGGCGAATGCAACCGCGGTATCTTCTCCTGCTTGGTCATTGCTCGTCGACCGATCATGCAAAGAGAAGCTCGCGCCGTCAAGAGGGTGCCTTGCTAGGCGTTCTGCTTCGCTACAGATCTGATCTCTGAGCGAGACGTAGCATGCTGGTGTGCGCTCCGCGGGAGGTACATGGTACGCGTAAAGGTCTCGTGAAAACCCTTTGTAAGAGGAGAAAGAGAACGGCAAAAGTGATTGGTGAGAAGGCTACATGTGTTCAAGTCGGATCGATGCGACGTGCGCGTAGTGGAGCCTGCATGCTACGCACCATAGCCTGCCGTCTGGCCCAGCCGCACCGGTTCTGCGAAGCCCAGCTCCATCGTCAGTACGAATTGGAAATCTTCAGGTCGAAGACGCAGCTTCTTGTGTCTTCTTCTACCTTCGGCACCTATTACGCGCCTGGCTTGCTCGTACGACTTCCAGGGTTGCGGTTCGAGGATCAGAACGCCACCTAGAGGCCTTTTGGACAGGGTTTGAGCAATGCGGCTGAAGAAGTGCCGGATGCCGAGATCGGAGTGAGAAAGGTGGATCCATTTGGTTATTGAGAGCCTGAAGAACAGCATTTGATAAGCGGTCAAAGAGCCAACGATGAGCTGGAGGGTGGGTATTGTACTTCTTCAGCAGACTCACGCTAGGATTACGTCCCAGCCTTGATCGTCTTCACGCGCAAGAGCGCTCAAGCAGAGCTCTCGACTTTCTTGTCTCCGCGATGCGAGCAGCTCAGTAGTGTGTTGAAATGGCGCAACATCTGAGATGTGACGTTGACTGGTCAACACAGCTCTCTCGATGGATAGCCTGGGCCAGTCCGCCGTATGAAATGCTAGATGCGCGGGACTCTGTTCTTGCGCACTCGATGCGACCTCCTTGTCCACGCCAGTACAGCGCGGTGGATTCACGCACGGTGAGAACCCCATGCGACGAGCATAAGCTCCCGCGCGCTTGATCAACGACTCATCAATGTCCACGCCGTGTGATTGAGCGTTTGGGAAGGCACTCGCTGGTATAACGGTCTGGTTGTAAGTTGTTTGGGCCCCTAATCTGAATTGGAGCGCATTTGACTGACCCATTGCGCATGTCATCCTGCCTTCGTTGCAGCCGACATCCAATATCCGGGTAGGCCAAGCTCCATGCATCTTGTCATTCGAAGAAGCACCTCCTGTAAACGTCTTGACATGCTGCTGGATGTGTTTCACCATGACGTCAAGCCTAGGATCCACGCTGCCGGACGAGACGTGTGTCGGCCGCTTGCTTTCACTTGCATCTCTTCCTCGGCCAATACTTCTTGAGGACTCCGAAGACGCATGTTCGGCCCTGATAGAGTAGTAGGATGAGAAGTTGCCATGCTTGGGTCGAGCGCGGGCTCCTTCGGGGTCAATATGAGCTCTTTTGGGTGCCATCCTGAGCCAAATGGGGGTCGCAGCTATGCTCAAAGCGGATACGATTTCAGCTGCCAAAGATGCTGGCTGACAGCTTCATCGCTCTTGATGGCCGACCATCGCATCGCAACGACAAGATGAAGCCTCTTTTGCCTTCGTCCAGTCGCGAATGTGCCGCAGCAAGCACCGTCGCTCAGATATGTTGCCTCTCCTCTTGGTGCCGCTCTTGCTGCTTGCCTGCCTGCATCACTCGTCAAGTATGTACGAGCTGAAAGTAGATCCGACAGGAGCTGCGTGCCGAGCTTTGGCGATGTCTGCTCGCAACCCACGGCTCGCACACGACTCACCACTCCACTGATCGGAGGATGCGGTACCTATGCCTGTGCGTTTCTTGGCGCATCTGAACTCGTGACTTGCAACAAAGGTGGTGTATCGCGTGACACACGTTTTGACTTACTCATCGAGTTGAAAGTCCTGATGAGTCATTCAATGATTGATGAGTCAAACTGAGTGCACAAGCATCCAGTCGTGAGTATCACGTGTGGACACTTCCCGAAGCCCCACGCGCAGCTAGCAGACATGATGCATATATGCATGCATACATCTGCTTGCTGCGTGCAGCAGCACACGACGCCGATCGCCGTTGCGGCTGATCGTTTCAACAGCAGCAAAGCGAGATTTTTCGACGTGCGAGAAGATGGCATGCACTCGTGACTCACGCACGATTCATCATTTGCAAATGGATGCTGATGCTGCTGATAATGTGAATGCTGCTGTTGCTCGCGTAGATGCTTCCTCTCTACCGTGACGGTGAAGTCCCCCTATTGGAAGCACATCCAAACTCACTCGCATCGCTCGATCAGCTGGACACTTTCATCATCCTCAGCTTTGCGCTTGCTGCAACCACTCGTCCTCCCATTTCTGCACTGCTGCTCATTGCCTTTCCCTTCGGCGGGACCGCTTCGACAGTGCCAGCGACTCGCCATCTAACATGTCTTCGCCAGAGGCATCAGACACCGAAGCAGCTTCCAGCACGCTCTCCATAGGCGGGGAAGAGCAATCCACCTCAACGTCCATCCCCTCCACTTCCTCCTCTCCAATTCTCCCATCTGCAACCTCTTCGGATCTTCCTCCCAGTCCGACCTCAAAGACTGCACAATTGTCCCCTTCGGAGCGCTCGAGTGCTGCTTCCAATTTGAAGGATGAGGGGAATCAACTCTTCTTGAAACATGATTACGAAGGTGCGAAGGTGGCCTTTGGCAAAGCTATCGCTTTGGATCCCAGTGTGCCTCAGTTCTGGAGCAACAGAGCCGCCTGCGAGCTCAAGTTGGAGCAGCACGGCTTGGCCATCGAGGATGCAAGTGAGTAGACAATTCGGAAACAATTCGCAGAGGGAAGTGAGGCAATGAGCATCTTTGGCATCTTGGGTCCAGGTGCGAAGATGCAAAGTGTGATGATGTTGTTTCTGCAAGACAGCGGCGGGCGCAAACATGCGAAGTAGGGGCCCCAAATTGAGTGAGGAAGAGGCGCATACATGGCTGACTTTTCCACTCTGCAACTTCATCCATCTTCAGCCAAAGCCATTTGTTTGGACGCATCTTTTGCCAAAGCCTACTACCGCAGAGCTTCAGCATTTCTCTCGATCCTCGATCCGAAATCAGCCTTGCCAGACTTGCGCAGGGTAGCCCAGTTGGAGCCCAACAACAAGACGATCAGAGGTCAGGTGGACGCGACGACGAAATTGCTGCGTAGACAACAGTTCGAGAAGGCAATCGTGAAGCAGGATGGACCAAAAGCTTGGCAGAGAGCCTTGGAGACGCTTAGAGAAAATCTACCTACCGTGCACGTGGAAGAGGGCTACGAGGGTCCCAAATTGAAGGAGGGACCACTCGCAAAAGAGGGTGACGATCCGAACGCTGTAGGACCTTTCCTCGGTGCTATCGATCAGGTAAGCGCGAAAGGTCCTCTTGACCTTACAAGCCGCCCGCTCATGCAGCACCGAATTTTTTGAGTCAGGATTTCATCGACAAGATGATAGAGTGGTTCAAAGATGGAAAACGGTTGCCCATGCGGTATGCTTGGCAGATCATGCTTGGCGCTCAGCGAGAATTTTTAAAGGAAGGTGAGCGCAGCCCGAGCAAGCTGGAAGCACCTCCATACTCCTCAGAAGCTCAATTGTCACCTCGGTGCGCCACCACAGGGACGATCGTGGACTACACAGTCCCCGAAGGACAAACAATCGACGTCATCGGCGATACCCACGGACAGTACTATGATCTTCTGAATCTCCTCTCGAAGACTGGAAGGCCATCGAATACCCACGCCCTCTTGTTCAATGGCGATGCTGTCGATCGAGGCTCTTGGAGCTGCGAAGTTGTGCTCACAATTTTAGCTTACAAGTGGCTCTATCCCAAGACTTGTTTCTTCAACCGGTGAGTCGTCTTTCGACCGAGCTTTTCGATGCGCCCAGTATCTGACGCAGCGGGAGCTCTTCGCAGAGGCAACCACGAGACTCACGATATGAACACTGTCTATGGGTTTGAGGCGGAATGCAAGGCGAAGTTCAACGAGATGAGTGAGTGAACGATCTCAAGCGCGCACAGGGATGGGGTTGCTCATCATGCACCATGTCTCTGATCTTCATTCGTCCGATGCGCAGCATACAAAGTCTTTACCGACGTTTTCGTGTCATTGCCGCTAGCCACCTTGATCACCGCCAGTAAGCCCGCCGTTCCGGAGTCGGAGCTGCCATCTGGCTGTTCCAAAGCGCAGCGAGAACCTATTCTCTTCGATGGAGATATCAAGCGCTTCTTTGTGGTTCACGGAGGTCTTTTTGCTCAAGACGGCGTTACGCTGGACAACATTAGAGCTGTGAACAGGTTCGCTGCTGGCGGACAACCGCCCAATTCGGGCATCATGCACGACATGCTCTGGGCCGACCCTTGTGCTGCCAATGGCAGAGCGCCATCCAAGAGAGGCGTTGGGTATGGATTTGGACCGGACATCAGCAAGGCTTGGTGCACACTGAACAAAATTACCGCGGTGTTCAGAAGTCACGAAGTCAGGCAAGCGGGGTACGATGAGGTGAGTCTGGTGCGAAGCTGACAGGATGCGTAGGGAACGCACGAAGCTCATTCGCTTTTTGCCTGGCCGCCGTTATTCGCAACAGGAACACGAGGGTCTGATATGCACCGTCTTCTCAGCTCCTAATTATTGCGACCAAGGAGCAAATGAAGGAGTGAGTACATCATGGCCTCCTTTCCTGATCTGCTACATCAACGCGTTGTTCATCGCCTTCCTCTGCCTTGCGCACACAGGCCTTTGCGCGCGTCGACGAACGAGGGACATACGTCTTTCACAAGTACACTGCTGTGCCACATCCTAATTTGCCGCCTATGTATTACAGCAACCAAGGCGGTATGCGAGGCATGCTGTCGTGAGCCTAGCCAATCTAAACACGTACCCGCATCGCGATCGCGTTCGAAGTGAGAATGACGGGGCGGCGCATCGCTGTGCGGTAGCATTGCATGAAGGGTGATGATTTGACAATTTTTCGGTTCGACATCAGTCTAGCGGAATGCACCGCGCATGCTAAGGATACAAAGGGCGAGAGGAGATCTAGACGGCTGGACCAGCAGACGAATGGGAAGAGAGGGGTGTGGAGATGTTGGTGCTCTTCATTTGAGCTCTGAGTGCATCGACTGAAGAAGCAGGTTGCTCAGGAGGACTAGCGCTCAGAGCCAAACCATCATTGACTAAGGCGGGATGACCTTCTCTCGCTGTGAGACCGGATAGGATGGGCATCTCATCGATGGGTGGAGGAGCAAAGGGTCCAGGCACTGCTAGTGGTGCCGCTCCGGGCGGTAATGGCTGTAGTGCCGGAACACCATCGACGAGGCTTGAAGGCGCCGCAAGGCCAGATGCTGCTGCGGCGGACAAATTTGCGCTTGCACCGCTCCCTTCGGCAGATCCTTGGCTGCGATCAGAGGCTAGCGTGACTGGAGGTGATAGGACACCGGAAGGAGGTGCCACAGCAGCCGATGGTGCTGGTCTAGCCGTGCTTGGTGTGGTGGGCGAGGATGAAGCGAGTGGCGGAGCAAGCTGCTGAGCAGTTGCGGCCATCGCACTCAGCGAGGGGCTCATATGAGGTTGCAGAGACCCGGCTGTGTTGTTGAAGGGATCACTGAGGCTTGGACTGTAGGGGCTGAACACGGCAGTCGATCCAGGACCACTTCTGGAAGTTCTGTCATCACCACTGTCGTGGCCTTCGCTAGCCACGCTTTCGTCGTCAAAGTCACTGACTTCTCCGCTAGCCGCCGAACCTTCCCAATCCTCATCTTCGCCCTCTTCATCGTCATCATCATCGTCCTCTTCACGATTGAGCACTGTAGAAACGAGCCGATGTCAGAGTGCGACCTTGCCCAGAAAGGGCAAGCACATTGCACCACTCACTCTCTTCGATAGTCTGCTCCACCTCCTCGAATTGAGCTCGCAGGATCGCTTGGCCCTCTGGGACGCTGCCATCTCGACCCAGCCATTTCTTGACTCCAGTCTCGTTGCCTTCCTTGTCCTTGACATCGCTGCGCATCCCGTCAATCTGATGCAAAGCAAGTCTGTAAGGGTAAAGGTCCCTCATCGTGAAAGGCCCTCCATACTTGGAGACCTCCTTCAAGCACTTTGAAATTGTCGAAAGCTTGTTGCTGATCGGCATCAGCTCCTCTGAGATGGGCTCTGAAGAAGCCACCAAGCGGTAGATCAGTCCATAGCATCTCCGCAGCAGGTAAAGGAGAACCAGCTGGCCCTCTGGCTGCTTGCCCTCGCTGTCCACGAATTTACCGTTTACTCGCAGCCTGTCGATCTCTTTGAGTGTGACCTGGTAATTCCAGAGATCCGTCTCTCTGAGCGTCCAGCGATGCGTGAGGACCAGGTGCTCTAGCTGACCGCAGATCTCAGACAGCCTCTCGTGAATGGGCTGGAGCGTGTGCGGCACGTCATCGTTTCTGACTGTGATGTCGTGACAAATCTCGAAGCAGTCCTCTAGGATGCCCACCAAGATGGCTTGACCGGCAGGCACAGAAGATCCGCCGGGACCCAAGAATTTCCCGTCCACTCGCTTGCTGTCGATTTTCCGCAACTCTTCTTGCAGTTGTTTGATCTCTTGCTTGGCGGGCTTTGGCTTTGCAGCAGCTGCTGCGATTTGACGCCGCACGCTGACCAGTCTCTGATGAATTGGGACGAGCTCCACGGACAAAACCGATAGCGTGCCCTCCAGAGTTCGCAAGACTTTCTCTGTGGGGAGTCAAAAGTGTCAAGGGGGTTCAAATTAGAACGTTCCAAACTCGAGGCGAGTCATGTTTGCACTTTCACGCACCACAAGCCTCAAGTTTTCTGGTCATGAGCTTAGTCAACTGAACAGGGTGCTTCCCAGCATCACCGTCCTTTTTAATGATAGCACGAAGCTCTGCCAGACGTTTGGAGAAGGGCTGGAGGTCTGCTTCCGTGTAGATGCCTGACTCAGCAAGATGATCGAGCAGTTGCTGCAGTGCAAGAGGGGAGATGGTGCGCAGTAGAAGACGTGTGAGCGCTTACATCGTTGCTGTTGGCTTAAAAGGCTTCTGGGCTCTATTTCGAATCAAACGGGCGATCGCTCACCTTCATACACCCGATCTGACTGAAAGTGGCGGGAGTCTCTCTGCTCTTTCCGATCGTGAGGAAGAAGAGGCTGAGCAGGCTGAAGACGTCATTCAGTGTCGTGTCTACTCTGTTTGTGGCCGCGAGCGCCGCCGTGTCAACCTCTCCGCCCCCGCTGCCTGCCTCTCCACCCCTGGAAGTTGATGTGCTTGCGCGTGGCGGATCCGAAGTGGAGACCTCGCTCGCAATTGCCTCGTCGCGGACGGTATTCAGTCGCGTGACTTTATCGAAGTGAGGGAGAAAGATGGCACGAGCAGCAATGATCATGGTGAGTAATGCTTGGCTACCAGTTGAGTGTGCCTTGCCAGCGCGCGTATATCGCACCTTGTTTGATGACTTCTTTGTACAATTGTTGGACATCCTGAGGTCTGATGAACTCGCTCGAGTCTTTCTTAAGTGCAGTCAAGCGGTTGCGAATGCTAGCGCGGGATGAATTTGCTTGGCATCAGCACGAGTGTGTAGAGGGTTGTGCTGAGCTGAGCTCAGCTTACCTTATCAGAGCTTCGAGGATGGGCAGCTCCTCAGCTGGGATCGCAGACATGGCGCGAGAGGTGGTTGACATGCTGATGGACTGTATGCTAGGTTCGGACAGGACGGGGAGCGTCGCCTATTTGCGAAGAACAGGGCGAAGTCTAGGATGTTGAGATTCCACCTGCCAGGATGGCGATGTGTTTATGCAGCTCGCGCGACGTGTCGTGTAAGCTGATAGCGTGGTTGATACGCCGGAAGCTCCGATAGGACCGAACGAGCAAGCTGCTGGTCAGGTAGGCGTGTTAAAAAGGCGAGACAGTCTTCGTGGAGACGAAGCAAGAGATGATGCGACCAGGAAACGACGGCACGCTGTTTCATACGAGTCGAGTAGGTGATGGAGGAAGAAGCAACAAATGTGAGGAGAAGAGTCGTGAATTTAGCAGGCATCAGCGTTTTGTGAGCAGGAGAGGTCGCGGCAAGCGCGCGCGGCTGCAGCACGACGACATCGGGCGCGGCGATCACGCCGATCGAGCGCCTCGCCCTCAGCCAGCCAGCCATGCATAGTCGTGAGTCTTCCTACGGGAGTCCCCCGAGACGCTTGCATTCACGTGACTCAAGACTCGGGCAGCCTTCCTCACTCGGTGACTCTTGACCCGCAAACTCAAGACTGTTCACGATTGGAATTCAATGGTTGATCACACTAGGCGATTCAACCCCAAGGTCCACTCCCTACTCTCGACTCGAAATCCACTGTGTGACCGCCCCTGCCTTTCCCAGCTTTCAATCAAGACTGCGCGAACGGTTAGTAACGTGGTCACACCCCGTTTGATTTCAGAGCAGCACCCCGTTTCCTTGCACACCTTTCGTGGTCCTACACCAACCGCATTTCCTAGGCTCTTCGAAACGCTCAGTCAGGCGCACCAGAGTCTCTGGATGGCAAGGCACTTCGCTAGACCACACTTAGCAAGCAAGTAGAACGTGAATAAGGTGCGATGGACCCTTTTTCGCGCGCGGTCGGGGCGCCACGCGCGTGCGCGTACGGGCGGCAGCGTGGGTGAGACCCCCGCAGTGCTCTCGACCCTCGATCTACGGCGCGCAGGTTTCACAACAGCTATGCGGGGTCCGCTCCCCGTTTCATCAGGTGCAAAGTTCGAGCCTGCAAACGCTTGCTATAGATGTAGCCCGGCCAGACTCACACTGAGCTGCATGTATGCTGCTGTGGTACAGGACTATAGAAGCAGCGTCCTTCGCCCGAGCCAAGAACAAGATTAATAGTGTGAGTGATTGATGCTGCCAGGTTGGCCTACATAGCTCTATAGGAAACACAGCCTGCGGAAGGCCGCCGCGGTGTGTGAAACCAGAGTCAAGTCGTGAGTGCTGTCAATCAACTCCGGATTGCGCACGAGGTGAATGACGCATCGTGAAAGTCAATGCAGCAAGCAGTCTGAGTCTATTGTGGTCGCATCTCTCCATTTCTGCAGAGACTTTCCAGTGGCTGAAGCTGACCCTTCGCTGCGAATAATCGTGAATCGTGAATATGCAAACCCTCCGCGACACCTGCGGTAAAGCGGATCAGCTGCAGATGGTGTGTCTCTGCATCACAGCTAGGTGTGTGCTGTGCTGTACTGCACTGCTGCTCACTACTGCCGTACAGCTGCATGCGTGTCCCACTAGCTAGCTGGTCCGAAGGGCTGCTGCTAGCTGTGCTGCAGCATGGGCAAGGCAGCAATCGCGCATACAGTTTTGAGTCACGAGGACTGCACAACTTACACCGTGTCGGGGCCGTGTGCGGCTGTTGTGTCCGCCTCACTTGCACTACTAGCCTCTCGATTCGCCTGCAGGTGCGGTGCGTGGAAGAGCAGCTCAGGTTGCCTCCGCCTTTTATTGAGCTACACACATGCAGACCACACAGCTGCCCAATGCGCGTGGGCATACAGAAGCGAGCGCAGGAGCACAGTCAGCCAGCGAACAGGAGCGCGCGTTCCTTCTCTCGCTCTCTCCTCCCCCGGCGCGGCGTTTGTACCTGTATGTCTGCTTGCCTGATGCACATCATTCGCAAGAACATCAGTCGCTCATCCGCACATGTGATGAACTGCAGAGCAACTCATCAGCCAACTGCGGCTAACGCTCGATTTTGGTTAGGAGAGCCACTTCATTCTGGTCAGGAGAGCCCCATCATCTTGCGGTGTGCTACCTACCACCTCACCAAAGGCCCATTACATCGTCCCTGATAGCCAGGCCGCTCCACACTGCGCCACACTGGTAGGAGGTCGTGCTGAGCTTCGAGTCTCTCTGTCGCCCACACCTACACCGCTACCTACCAAGGTCAGCGTGTTGCACTGACACGCGGCTCACCAGAGTGCTGGTTGTTGCTGCATGCCCCTTCGTCACCCTCTCAGCATCGGCCCGTCGCATTCTGCCGTTACGTCACGCCGCTATCAAATCGTCGGCCCCTCACTTCTCCAGCAATAGCGACAGCTGCGTCGCGCCGGCGCAGACCATCAAGCGTGCAGCTTAGCATCGCAGTGCGGCCACGGTGTCTAATTTTTCTCCGCCTGGATCTCAAGGCCGTGGCTAGAGGCGGACATCTTCGTCCAAGGTTGAGCGCGTACTGAGCGCGTCCGCTGTGTAAATCCATCGCGACTCTATCCAGCGTGCGCAGAGAAAGACCAACACGTGTCTTTACCTGACCACCCGCTACTTTGCGAGAGCATCAGTCTCAGCGCGCTCAACAGCTTTGATTGAAGAAGGATCGCACGAGTCAAAGACACACCGGCCTTGTTGCAAGACTGGGTCTGCATAGACGCATGAAGGTCGAGTCTGCAGCAAACCTCGGCGCAGCACACCGATAGGACTCAAATGCCAATCCACCGCAACAGCGTGACGACCTCGTCTCCTGCAAGCGCGGCTTCAAATCGTCGCAGGGTGGTGCACACGGCTGCAACAACACCGAGAAGAGGCAAGCCTGCTTCCCGATCTTCCATCGCTTCACCTCTATCAATCCAAGACGCTTCGGTTCTTCCTTCTCGCAGCAGTAGCAGCAGCGGCGGTGGTATATCCAGATCGGCCAGCTCTCGTCGACTATCGAACATAGGCAAGTCAAGCACCGGCTCATCAACATCCACTGATGACTTGAGAGATCGCGAAGTCGGCATTCCGAACTCGCAATCGAGCTCTCACGGCATGTCTTCCTATCACAGTGTTGCGCACGAGCAGTACGCCAGCAGCAATTCCCGCATTCCTTCGCCTTCAACAACCCGAGCTAGTACATCTGTTGTCAGATCTAGACCTTCGAACGAGTCGGCGCAGAGTCAGACAGGTCGTACTCCGCGTGGCGCTAATTCTGCGCTGCCGAGCAGGCATGAGCCTCCCCCTTCTCCCAGAAATGCCACAAGCGGCACTACAAACGCTTCCAGGTTGAAAGACACCTTGCTGGGGAGCAGAGGCAACAGCGACCGGTCTGTCAGCTACTCGGTAGGTGGTGCACCGAGTGTTGATGATGGAACCCTGTCTTCGAGCGCTCGAAGATCGGTCTCCTCATCGGTGGGCATCCCCTCCAGCGCATCGACTCGAGCAGGACACGGAGGGTTAGCTTCATCTACGATGGGTCCACCGGCTGCACGTCCCAGTAAAGGTGAGTATTTCCGCTGAGCTGATCACCGTGCGCTCCACATCGGTGTCAGGTCCGTCATTCTCGCGGCTCGTCTCTCGTTGCTGAATATCACGCCCCATGCACCCCTTTAAAGTCACGGCTTCAGCCTCTGGTGGCGGCGCTCTATCGCCTAGCGGCTTTAGGTCGCGCGGCGATGCGAATGGCACAGCATCCACGACCTCTCGCAAACCGAATTTGCACCTGAACTTCAACGAATCTCCTCAACCTTCATCGCGCTTTTCCATCTTTTCTTCTGTCGAGGGAACCCCTGACGGATCGAAAGCCTTGAACCTCTCAGATCGCAAGGGCAGCATCAGTGGAGCAAGCACTGGTGGACCGCGTCTGACATCGAGCAGCAGTCCAGCCTCATCTGGCCCTCCCAGCACTGTTGGCACGCCTGCTTTAGAGCTCGCTCAGAATCAGACCATGTCAGGACTCGGCATTGGGCTGCCCTCGGCACGAATAAGCAGGTCTGGTGCGGGACCTGCAGCTGCCAGTGCACGCCCACAGCAAACCCCACAGCGAGGCAAAGCAGGAAGTGGTCCGCTTTCCCCTTCGCTACCTTCAGCGAGCTCGACAAGGTCGATTAGCTATGACAGGGCTGGCCAGGTCGGCATTGGAGAATTGGCTACTCCGCGATGGAACGTGGGAAGCTCCTCGGCCCAGTGGGCGAGCAAGCCTCGACGGGTAGACGAGAGTATCTCTTCACCTGCAGCCGATCGCCAATTGCGATCCGGCCAGGCCTCAATCGTTGGGAGCGGCGCCTCGACTGACTCCTTCGCTCGCCAACAGTCTGGCACATCGACATCGAACAAAAGCGGTGCGGCAGGAGGTCGCGCTGCCCCAACCCCCGCCACAGCAATCTCCGGCTCCAAGACGGAGCGAACCGCACGCGAAGCCGAGGCAAGCCGTCACTCTCGCGCCATCTCGTATTCGGCGTCAAATCCGGTCAAGCGCGAGAAGCATTTGCTGCGCGTCTCTCCAGATCCAACTGAGAGTGGCGAGAGCATGCTCAAAGCCAGTCCATCAATGCCATTGTACGTGCCTCCGCTGGGAGGACAGACATCGCTGGCGACGCTGGCCCGGGGATATCCACCCGGTGAAGACGGCAGT
The DNA here is from genome assembly GCF_003144195.1 of Ceraceosorus guamensis. Classification (NCBI taxonomy): domain Eukaryota; kingdom Fungi; phylum Basidiomycota; class Exobasidiomycetes; order Ceraceosorales; family Ceraceosoraceae; genus Ceraceosorus; species Ceraceosorus guamensis. The sequence continues at coordinate 151,900 of NW_020290021.1, forward strand.
GGAGCAGGTTTGGATGCGGAGGATGCCGGGGAGAGCCCAACCTTTTCGATCAACGCGCTGTCGGAGTCAGAGTCGGATGCGATGCACGGCGACGACACCAACGACTTTCTCCTTTCGCCGCGCAACTTTATGCAGGATGCTCGGCCTTCACCAAGGATTGGAGATCTGGTGTGGTCAGAGGATGAAAACGGGCCTTTCGGTTGGGGTGGGGCCGGGGATGACAATAGCCGCAGTCCTGGCCGTGTCATGTCCTTGGCGCCCGGTGTGCGTCGCGGTACTGCACTCGAGCGACATCTGGCTCAGCTGGATGATGAGTCTGTCAATGGCAGCTTCGACCTCAACGCTGCCATTGCTGATCTGCTGAAGGAGGACGAGGAGAGGCGAAAGCGCCGTAGCGGTGCAGCAGGGGATGTCGCCGCAGGCACAGACACCAGTCCCTCGACGTCCAGGCCAACTTCGATGGAGGCTTCAGCGACTGTGCCATCGAAGCGGACCTCTCAGACCTCTACTGCACGCTCAACAGTCTCTAGACAGACGCCCGATGGTGCGACAAAGAGTAGCCGCAGGTCTTCCACACGAGCTGTCTCTTCTCGGCCTTCTACAGCAACCTCTGCACAGCCTTCTAGTGGTGCAGCAAGCATCACGTCCCGAGATACCCGCCGAACAAGGGGCCCATTATCGCCGCCTCACAGCGGAGGCTCGTCAAGACAACCGACTACGAGTTCAGGCAACGGCGGTGAACGTACGCGTCCTAGCGTTCCATCGGGCACCATCGGCAGCAGCGGCAATGCGAGCCACGCAACGGCCGCGATGAAGCGTGCTTCTTCGGCTAGCATCGGACATTCCCTGCTGCGGGGGTCGATGCCGTTGGGCGCTGCTGAGGAGTTTGAACTTTCGTTCGACAGTGGACAAGGAGAAGATTCTGCGGCCGAAGCTCTGCGCAAGCTGGACGGGTTAGGCGGAGGCGGCACGCCAAGATCGAGTAGAGATGCATCGAGGCACCGGGACGCTTCTCGCAGCCCTCGCACCAGTAAGCAGTATTCGCGACCTGGCAGTGCAGGCCGCAGGACGCCTGGCGGAGCCGCAAGTCGCCCAGCATCGCCCAGCCGCACGGCAACCGGAACACTGACACCTCGCAACGATCGTCAAAGGGAAGAGTCGAGATCTTCCAACACTGCTCGCACATCGCGCAACCTTGCTGCCAAATCTCGCTCCGGAGAAGAGCGGGCTTCGCCGAGCGCTGCCAGTGTTGAGAGTCCCAGATCGGCCGTCTTTCCTAGTCCCCGGACGCGCCGAGCGCAGTTGCCCCCGCTGCCAAATGTTGACACGACGCTGGAGAATCGTCGCACTTCCCAGACTTCTGTCGCCTCTCGCGACACAAAGTACTCTGCGTCGGATCGGAAGCGTATGAGCGACGCTTCGGTGCACAGCGACCTTCAGCAGCAGTCTCAAGGCGGAGGCGCACGGCAGCAGCCGAGACAGACAGGGCAGGGCGCTGGCAATGCCCTTCATCGCGGTGCGGCTGATGAAGAGGATCGCTCGCGTAATGGCGTTTTGGTCCCGCCTGTCCCTCCTCTTCCGAAGGGCTGGGAGTCTCGGTCGCGCGCGGGCAGCACGGGCACAGGCGATGGTCCTCCGGTGTCCGGCTCCGCCCTCGTCAGCCAGGCGCTTGGTGCTCATGCGCCTTATACGTCAAGCGCCGAGGCGGCATCGCCTGTTCGGAGCCCGAAAGAGAAGGGTCCCTCGCGCAAGTGGAGTTTCTCGAACTTGGCAGGTTCCTTCTCTCGCAGCCCATCTGTGCTCAAGAAGAGTGCCGAGTCGCAAGCGCAAGCGTCGCCGATTGTCTCGCGTCGACCAAGTGTGACCGCCAATACCTTTGTCTCGACGGATGCCGAGTCAGAAAAGGCGCCTCGCCCTAGCTTTGCAGACTCGCAAAAGACTCCCAACTCTCCTGCGGTGCAGTCGATCACCTCGGAACGAAGCGGCAAGAGTTCCTCAAACGACGATGCAGTCGCTCGCCTGCGCGACGGCAAGACGTCTATGCGCTCGAACAAAGCAGCAGCACGAAAGGCTGGGGAAGGAGCTGGATCTGAATCGTCCCTTGTGGAGAAGCGTACGGGATCTGATCTCCAACTCGACTCGAGCACACGAGAATCTCGCGATGAGAAGCGCAGCGGAGACTCTCATGCCCCTTCAGCCAATTCTGGTCGCATGAGCCGCACGCGCTCCATCCTTGGCCTGGGAAGTCTGCTCCGGGGCAAGAGCTCGCGGCAGAGCATTGTGCAGACCAATGGTACAACGGATGGGAAGCATGGCCCCATCAGCGTGGATAATTCGTTCGAGTCCTCGCAAGCTGCGGACGCTTCGCCTCGCACCTCCAAGTTCCGTCCGTCGAACATCATGGGAAGTGCTCGCAAACGTGGCATGGTAAGTACAGGCTCTGCAGTGCAAAATACCTTCCAGGTACTGAACGTTCATTTCCCCTGGGCGCCTCAGACGTTGCCGTCATCGGCAGACCCTCCAGCTGTCGAGGCAGCCACTCTTCCGCCCATGCAAGTCGCCCCTCTTCAGTCTCCCGTCTCTTCGACTGCCTCACCCCGCAAAGCATCCGTCAGTGGCCGCAGTCACGACGCGCTCATGTCTCCTCGGCGTGCTCTGGCCAATTCCAATTCCGCTGGTGACTTGAGCGCATCAGCAGCTCGTCAGCGCGATCGCGCCGCGGCGGCTGGTAAAGGCGCCACACTTGGGGCTCATGATCCTGCAGCCGGCGCTGGATCCCGAGATTCTCAGCTCTCGCCTTCAAGGCCCCTCGCAAGCCGCATCCCTCGTGCGCTTGCTTCTCTCAAGTCTACGCCTTCCCGAAGTCAGCTCGGAACTGGGCCCCTCGGATCGAGCACATCTTCCCAACTCAACAGGCGCGTCAGCACGAGCGGCGCTGCAGGGCTACCCAAGAGCGTCACCACATCCTCGTTGGCCTCAAGTATGGGCATTGGCTCTGAAGAAGATGCGATTTCTATCATCTCGGCGTCCGATGTTGGAGATGCAACTGCTACGAGGAGAAAGTCAATGTCTGGTGCGAAGAGCTCGGAGACGTATGGTGCTGCGGGCGGCAATGCCGCAGCTGGAGCCTCTTCGACGAGCTTGGTCTCAATCTTGAATTCGTACGCAGCTGCCAAAACACCTGCCGAATTGGAAGTCGTCATGCGTAGAGCACGCGTAGCCTCGTACTCCAGTGCGCTATCTGCCAGCGAACGCGAAGTTCTCAATTCGCTTGTTTCCAGACAAGAACAACGTAAGGCTGCTGGAAATTCTTCCTCTTACGACGGATCGACGCCGAGTGTTGCGACGCCGCGGGGATCCTTGAAGCCCGGTGAAGCTCACTCCACTCGCCGAGCTGTGACTCAATCGACCTCATCCACCGTCCTGCCGTCTGCTGCCGTCAGTGCTAACAGCGCTCAAAACAACACCGCCCCTCGCAAAGTACGCGCTTCTCTCACTGCCGCCTCCACAAGTGCACGCCAAGCGCGCGACAGTGCTTTGGCCCCGCGCAGTGTGCCTCGACAGTCTGCAGTTGCTACAAGCGCCTCGGCTCCTCGAGCAAGCCCTGCCTACTCGGACCGGACGAGCCGCACTGCCAGTGTCAGCCCGCGTGTCGACGAGGAAGAATTGCAGGGCGATGCCGAGATGGAAGCTTACATCAAACGACAGCACGCAAAGAAGATCGCAGATGGGAGTAGTCTGGAGGAATTGGAGAAGATGCTCAGATTTCCCGATCCGGTGCCACCGAGCCGAGCTTATTCTCCAAGGCGTGAGTTGATATTCTGCAGATGGCTGGTCGCACCACTCAACCGTACTGATATTCTAAATACGTGCCATTCGCGCGCTGCACAGAGGCGGAAGCGGTGTGGGGCGACAAGCTGTCTGCTTACGAGATGCAGGAGATGTACGACTACAAAGAGATTTACTTTGTGGGCTCAAATCCGGCCAAGAAGCCTGCCGTGCCCAGCAAGTCGGATTGCAATTATGGATACGATGACGAGCGCGGCGACTATCTGGTCGTCAACCGTGACCACCTGGCTTACCGCTACGAGATCATGGACCTGCTCGGTCGAGGCTCGTTTGGCCAGGTACTGCAGTGCAAGGATCACAAGACCGGCAAGTTTGTCGCCATCAAGTTGATTCGAAATAAGAAGCGATTCCACCACCAGGCCTTGGTTGAGGTGAAGATCCTCAAAAATCTCACCGAATGGGTGAGTGAATCATGCCGGTCGATGCGCTGCGTTACACGCTGGCTCGCTGACACGCCAACGCTGATGTCGGTTTACTTTAGGACCCCGATGAGCAATACAACGTCATCAAGATGACAGAATCGTTCTACTTCCGCAACCACCTTTGCATTGCCATGGAGCTCTTGAGCATCAACTTGTACGAATTGATCAAGGCAAACAGTTTTGCTGGCTTCAGCACACGGTTGATCAGGCGTTTCACCAGTCAAGTGCTTGCGTCGCTCAGTCTTATGCGGCACCACAGAGTTGTGCACTGCGACTTGAAGCCAGAGAATATTCTGCTGAGGCATCCTCGCAAGAGCGGCATCAAGGTGATCGACTTCGGTAGCAGCTGCTTCGAACAAGAAAAGGTGTACACGTACATCCAAAGTCGCTTCTACCGCTCTCCGGAAGTCATCCTCGGGATGAACTACAACACGGCCATCGACATTTGGAGCTTGGGTTGTATCATTGCAGAGTTGTACACCGGCTACCCCCTTTTCCCTGGGGAGAACGAACAGGAACAGCTCGCTTGCATCATGGAGATTCTTGGTGTGCCTGACAAGTACTTGATCGAGCGCAGCTCTCGCAAAAAGCTCTTCTTCGATTCTACCGGCGCGCCCCGACCAGTCGTCAACAGCAAAGGCAAACGAAGACGCCCAGGAACCAAGACGCTTGCACAAGTGCTCCGAACGAACGACGATTCTTTCGTCGACTTTTTGGCGAAATGCTTGCATTGGGACCCAGAGCGCCGACTCAAACCGGATCCCGCGATGAGACACCCTTTCCTTAGGCCCTTCACTAATGCTCCAGCTATTGGACCGATACCCCAGCACGGCCGCCAAGCTTCATTGTCCAATGGAGGGGCGCGAAGGTCCGTCGGCAACGCAACCACCAGTGGGCCTGGCACGACCCGCACGACCAAGCTTTCGATGACCAGCAGCGCATCTACCACAGCTGCTCGCGGCGCGACGCTGACTGCGAGCAACAGCAAGCGTACTTCTGCAGGGGGTGACATGACCACGAGCCCAATGTACCGGTCTCAGCAACAGACCGTCTCGTAGTGATGTCGCGCTCCAAACTTCTACAACTTATGCCTCATCAATCGCAATCACGACCACCTTGATGACCTTCGCAATAGCGAGCTTCAAAGACGCAACTCAACTCCACCTTCCACGTGTGCATCGGGACTACGAATGTCACGCTTCTTCAAGCTATTCCTTTGCTTCTCTGCACTAACAATTCTCTATCCGTCCTCGCGATGATCAATTTGGAGCTCGGCGGTTCATACATATCACCATGGTCGCCGGCAGTGAAACGTTTTCGTGTTCCTCTTTACAATGGGTGGCCCTTCGCGCATAAATATATACCTTTCCGATCCCATCGTTTGACTGTCAGTGCGAGACGACAGATGGCCTGGTGGCCCTCTCCCTTAGACTCCCCTGGCGGCGGATCGCCACAGGCTGGTTGACGACGTACCAATCAAAATGTGGAGTCTTGAGTGTGAGCTCAATCACAATCTCGGATTCGTCAATGTGATGTAAGGCCCAAGAGCCCTTTCTCCTGAAGTATATAGCAGGGCGAATCTGAGCAGCTGGGCAAGGCCACGCAAGGTTGCATGCGTGATGCAGGTCACGTGATTCAATCTCTGTGGCGTCGCAATCTTGAATCACGACTCTTGACTCCTGGCTGAAGTTCATTCTGATTCGTGATTCTCCGCTGTTGCGCAATCAGAGTGCGATAGTCAAGAACTCAGCATTCAGGAGCACAGGCGTGACTCCCATCTCTAATCAAGATCATTCGTGCCGTGATCCGGATACTCTTGTCACACCACCCGCTGATAAGCGCTGCCTGTTTTCTACATACGACCAAAGCGCTGCAATCACAAGTCCGGCACCAACTCCACGCTAGGAGGACGACAGAGCGTTACCTCGTACTCACGAGAAGCTCGGTGGCGCGATGGGTGCACTGCTGTCGATACCCCTCGTGGGCGTCGGTGGTTCTCTTCTAACTTCAGCAATCACCGGTCTAACCTTTTGCTGCGCTTCGACAGCAGCTTCGTCCCTGTTCAAATCATGCAACTGCCAATCGAGCATCGCGACCAGGATCGCGTTCGCCCTCATCTTCACTTTGGATGCTGTTTTGGCTTGGATCAGTCTGAACGGCTTTATCGTCAAGAAGATCGAGGATTGGAGTGGAGGTTATTTGCGCATGGATTGCTCGGCTGATAGGGATAGATGCTACGGCGTATTGGCTGTGAGTGCTTCTCGGGGGGTCCTGCAGCGCTGAACGTTCACGACGGGTTTTGCGGGGTCCTGCAATAGCTTTGGTATACTTGTTATCAGTCGTCATGGCAGTGATCGTGCGCTGACCTTTGAAGTACCTGATTGTACAACGCCTTATCTGCGCTCAGGTGCACCGCATCACTTTTGCCCTCTCGCTCTTTCACTGCATCCTCGGCTTGCTACTGATCGGCGTCAACGACACGCGCAACAAGAGAGCCGCCATCCAGAACGGGTCAGTGCAGATAAAGACGTCTGCTGTATTCCCTTGACTAGCCACTGATCACGCTGCTCTGGTCCTCTGCTTCGACACCTCAGCTGGTGGGGTCCAAAGGTGCTGCTTTGGCTCTCCTTGATTGGTCTCACCTTCCTCATTCCCAACGGCTTCTTCATCATCTGGGCCAACTACTTTGCCCTCATTCTCTCCTTCGTCTTCATCCTGCTCGGACTTGTGCTGCTCATTGACTTTGCCCACACCTGGTCAGAGACATGTCTGGACAAGTGGGAGACAACGCAGGCTCCATTCTGGAAGTACACCTTGATTGGCAGCACGCTGGGCATGTACGTCGCAGTGCTGGTCATGACGGGCATCCTGTACGGCTACTTTACTGGTAACGGATGTGGGCTCAACATCACCTTCATCACCCTCAACCTCTTCGGTATCATTGTGCTCACGGCACTCTGCGTTTCGCCGGCAGTTCAAGAAGCCAATCCAAGGTCTGGCTTGGCACAAAGCAGTATAGTGGCGGCATACACCACCTACCTGGTTTCCTCCGCAGTCATGAACCACGACGATGCACACTGCAACCCCATCACCAGAGGCCGCTCGATTGGCCCTGCCAAGCCGATGACGGTCGCGCTGGGAGCGCTCTTCACCTTCCTGGCTATAGCTTACAGCACCTCTCGCGCAGCCACCCAGTCCAAGGCGCTCGTTGGCGCACGCAAAGCCAAGGCGAACCGCAACGCCCCTCCGAGCGGATACGGTCCTTTGGCAACGACCGACCCAGAAGCTGCGAGCAGTGGCACAGACGCCATTACTTCGCAGCCCGCTCGCAAAGACGACTTGAAGATTCAAGCACTTCGCGCTGCTGTCGAGGCTGGAAGCTTGCCCGCTAGCGCTCTGGAGGATAGCGATGACGAGGATGATGACGACTATGGAGATGGAGGCTTATCCAGCGGAGACAATGACGACGAGAAGAATGGAACGCGGTACTCATACGCCTTCTTCCACTTCATTTTTGCTATCGCTGCATGCTATGTGGCCATGCTGCTGACTGATTGGTGAGCACTCAGGTCGCTGGAGTGCGCTTGCAAGGCGCGCCGCTTACGTCGTGACTTCATTTGGTACCCCAGGCGCATCGTCAAGGTTGGAGGACCCTCAGCTGATCCCTCTGAAGACGGAGCCCCCGTGGTGTGGATTGGCCGATCACCCACAGCCATGTGGATGCGAGTCGTCAGCTCTTGGCTATGCTCCGTGCTTTACGCCTGGAGCCTCATTGCGCCAGTCCTGAGTGAGTAGGGGCGCAACGTCCAGAGCTTTGCATACATACATGCTAACAAGCGTCCCTGCTTCTGCATGTATCCAGTGCCTGAGCGCTTCGGCTCCGACTAAGCCTGGCCGCGCGTTTTTGCTGACACGTTACGAGGTCAGCCTCATTCTCATCAGAACTTTACGTACTTAATGCATCTATTAACGAGGCCGTGGCTTTGGCAGACGATCGGGACTCTGCTCGAGACTCATTTCTGCCCATCTCGACAAGGACTACACATTTGAGACCTTGACTCGCACCGGCGATCTCGCTTTCATTATCATCACGTGCTGCGCCAACGGCGAATGGTTGATTGTTGATGTTTCTTCACCTCGGGCCAGATCGAGAGACCCTACCTATAAGAGTCGGGCCGCGCAGAAGGGTCTGGGCGTACTCTGGGCGGCTGACCACGGTCCACTGGTTCCAGCACTAGCGATCGAGGCGGTCTGAGGGAGGACCAGGGTACAAGTTATTTGTGCGGGCAAGATGGACCCACGATCTGCAAACCTCTTACTACGGGCCAAAGGACACCCGGGACTCGAGCGTGGAGCACGGATGCTGAAGACTCCAGTCCAGATTGAAGGCATGAGCATTTCTAGCCGAGGCTGCGCGAGCGAGTCACAGGTGTGAGTTGCGAGTGGTGCCGGACCGTGAAGCTGAATCAGTGAATCAAGAATGGTGTGCAGCGGGTGTCATGACGTCCATCAGCAATTGCAACTTCTTGGACGAGGACAACCTTACCTGGTGCTGCGTGCGTGCGCCCCTTTAGGCGCGCGTGCTGCAGCAGATGGCGCAGCTCGAAGGGCGCCCGGAAGCACAGCTATAGCTCTTGCTGATTGATGCTCTTGCTCGACGCCAACGTGCATGACGCCCGCATCAAATGCACCCCCCACCCATGCCGCGCTTTTTTTGGGTCGATCGAGCCAACGAAACTTCAGGTTTCACAAGCCGACGCACAGACCGGCCGCGCCAGTCACGAGTTGCGGGGCTTTGAGCTGAGACTGGTGCTTCGTTGCGGTTTCGTTCGTGAAGCGGAACAAAGCCAGTGTCCGAATCATGGCAGATGATCACGTATAGGAGTGGAGTGTGAGTGATGACAGGCTGGATCGCATCAGGTCACTTGTTGGCCAAATTTGCTCAGTAGAGACAGCGACGGGCTTGTGCATGACGGGCAATTAAGGCAAAGGAGGCGCGTAGACCCAGCTTCGGCTAAAGGGGACAAGCACGCACGCTTACTGCACCCAGGCGCGCTCCTTCTGGGACTGCGCCCGATCCCGGCATGTCTTTTGTGACGAAGCTATAGGCTTCAACGCGTCAGACAGCTGCATGGGCACCACAGCTCGTCTCTCCTTTGCTTCTCCGTAGCTTGCGCCCTTGGTCCCGATGCAGCCAACAGGGCGTACAGCGACAGCAAGCTAAACATCAAGGAATTTGGCTGTCTGGTGTTTGTCGGCCCAGCAGGTGGTGTGTATGCATGGTGTGAGCGATCTTTTGACAGCAACAATTCACGATTGTGAATTCGATTGCAAGTCTCGAATCTCTACTCCGCGCAGACGATTAGCATGGCGAGTCGCCATCAGTGCGCTTGGCATTCGCTGCTGATGAAGGGCGGCCATTTGTGGCGTCGCAATTCTGGTCCTGAATTCGGCGTCTTCCAACTGACATCTTCACTGCTTCATTCACTCGACTCCACTTCTGTCTTGCCATCTCATGTCTGACCAGAGTCGACACGAGCAAGATTCAAGATTCAGAGCTGAGCTCCATCTCTTGAGCGTGCTGTGACGCCAAACCACCACCATCAAAGCGTTCTGACCCTCCCACGCCTTCCATCCTCTGCCTCCGATCCTGACTTCCCTCTGTTCTCTGACACTGGCGCTTTGAAAGGTGAGTGCTAGCCGGCCAAGGGTATCAGAATGGATTGGCCAGCAGAGTCGCCTGGGAGCGTCTCGGCACAGACTGTCCACGGGGGGCCCTCGGGGATCAAGTTCTGCCCTGTGCTGACCCGTAGCTCTCCTTCGCTGCTATGTCCACTTCGACGACCTTGCGCTCACGACCCGACCTGAACCAACCATTCACGATTATCTGCGACGCTTTGCACGTCGACGCGCGCAGCCATAAACCTATCTCTGTCACTTTTGGCAGCGTCGCGTACCGGAGCACTGTGACTGACTCTCACTTGCTCGGCCAGCGATCATCCCACTCATCGGCATTCACAATCGATTCATCCGCAGACCGATCCGCGCCGTGTCGGTCTTCATACGGAGCGGTACTCGCCAGCACCTCGCGAATCTGCGAGCTCCCGGTGCGCATTATCGAACGAGAAGCTGCCAGAGGCGTCTGTTGCAGCCAAGCTTGTGCGCGGCTCCGCTTCAGCTGCGTCAGCTGCAGCGCTCGATCAACATCAGTCATTTGTTGGAGCATGTGAGTAGTCAAAAAGTGCCCAACTGCATCGACCGCGTTCCTGAACAGCGCTAGTACAACACGCGCGCAACCCAACGCCTCTCGAGTGAGACTGACTGTTCTCGTGGCTACACTCATCTGACTTGCTCAGACGCTGCAATCAGCTTCTGCGCCGACCGTCGCGTCGCTATAGTCAGACGCGCAAATCCCCTCTGCCTGTTCAGACAGCAGGCAACAAGAGAAGCCACGCCCAATTTCTTTTCTCCTGAAAGCGCGCTCTGCTCGTCAGATTTGCCTTCACAGCAACTCCTCTGCCAAAGTCAGTGTCTACGAATAACTGAAGGTTCAGCAGTCAGTAAGCATCAGGCAGTCGCTGATCACGCGCGCAGCAGGTGTGATTTCATGCCGACGCGGCCAGAGACTGCTGCTGCACCCACGGTCTATAAGCTCGCAACGCAACGGCTGCCCTTGCTTTGCATGAGACGAGCGCGCACGCATTAATTGGTGTCTCCGATCGCCTTGCTTCTGGCCCCCTGCCGCCCGCCGCCGCTGCTGCTGTCCCCGCTGCACCCTCAGCTGATCGGCCGAACAAGCACGTTTACCCGCACACACTTTTGACTTTGGGCAGCCAGATCCACAGCAATTGGCGAAATACAACCAGAAGAGATCGACAGCGCGTTGTTTGTTGCGCGCAGCAATAAGTCACGCGGCATTCGTGATTTCAAAGTGAGATGCCACTCTTCCATTACAACCACACCTCCCCTTCTTGGTCTTCTTCCCACCGGCCAAAGGAGCCTTCAGCGTTGTCAGCAGCGGCGCTGCGATTGCACACGCGAGGCCCGGTGCGCCACGGCCCTTTACTGCCTCGCACAGACTCCTCCGCCTCTTCCTCCACTCACGGATCGCCCGCGACTACTACTCTACCTGGTGTTGCTGGCGTTGCTCGGCGAACGTCTTCATCTTCATCCTCTTTCACCAGCACGTCGTCCCTCTTCGATCGCCAAAGTCCAGATCGAGAAGGTCAGCGTCACCGTCTGGTTCGAGCCAGGTCGCAGACTCTCGAGAGCGCTGGTACCACAGTGATCACCGAGTCGCCGGCCTCTTCCGCATCGCCTGCCTTCTTTGAGCATCAGAAGGGTGCTCGAGTAGTACAGTGCATCGGTTATCTCCCCGGTCAGGCGCCGAGCGACGAGGGCGCGCTCACGACTTCCTCGACAACCTCATCGGCTAACACCCTCAGCCACGAGCAGTGCGCATCATCGTCTTCACACCCGCCAGGAGCTAGAGCGTTTCCTGGTCTACATGGACGCTCACTCTCGGATACTGTCCAGCGCGCTCAGGCAGCGTCCATCGTCCTCGGCACCACACATCAGATCTCGCCAAGGCGTAGAGCGTCAGCGTCTTTCCTCGTTCTATCGCCCGTCCAAATAGACATCGACGAGCCACTCTTAGCAGCTGTTCTACCTTACCTCTCGACTGAAGAGCTGGAAGCACACAGCGAGTCTGCTTATCAGGGCGGCAAAGAATTTGTCACCGTCAGCGGAGGCGCTTTTCACGAGGACAGACATTCCGAGAACCCGAACAATTCCTCGACTGTCGAAAAGTGGTCCTCCTCTCTCAAGTCGCGTCGCCTCAGACCTCCTCCTATTGTCGTCCCCCAACGGACGTCGAGCCAGGCCTCGCGACTCGGAGTGGTGGATAGAGGCGCCGACACGGCAAAGCAAGCAGTCGGTGAAGGTAGAAGCTCAAGGAGGCCGTCCATCAGAGGTCGTCCGCCTGCGGCGCCTTCGCAGGCCCTGGCTCGAAGCCTTCGCAGAGCAACATCCCAGAGCGCGCTGCCATCGGCCTGTGCAACCATGGCTGCCGACGGATCTTCAGGGTCCAGCTCTGGTGCTGGACTTGGCATAGGGATGAGTCGAGCTGGGGGTAATGCGAGCTCGTCAAGTCTTACCGTAGGCGGAAGCAGTCACGATTCTTGGAGACGGCCTTCCATGGTCAGCAGCGGCTCGAGGGGATGGGACAGTGAGGGTGATGAGGAGGACTTTGAGGAGATCTTGGCCACGCCTGGCGTATCTGCCGGCATTCCCATTGGTAGGGCCGGATCTGCAGCGCTCGCCCGCAAATCCTCTGCCAGCAGCATCGCGAGCAGCGCCAGTGGGCTCAGCTCCTCGACCTCGCATGGCATCCAGAGCCGTGCAAGCCGCAGAGTCCCAACAGCTCTCGAGATTAGTGAGAGTCACTTGGTCAGTCCCTCCTTGCAGAATTCCCCTCGCACTCGAAGTGGTTTCAATTCAAATAGCGGAGACGACTTGCCTGGCGCAAAGGCCCGCAAATTGCTTGGCATCAAGTCGAGCAGCGGATTCGATGTCAGTCCAAATGCCGACTCTTTCAATGAAGGCTATGCGTCTAGCTCGAGCAAAGGCTCCTCACGGTTGGGCCTGAAAGCTGCTTTCAAATCGAAGCGCTCCAGCAAGGCTGCGCTATCATCCACCTCGCGCATGTTCGGCCGTCATTCCGGCCAGGCCAGCGCTGATGGAACAGGTCCTCCTTCCACGCAGAACGCGTTGACGTCTCCAGGTTCAGATGCAAGCTTTGCGCAACGCCAGCGCGATTCGAGCGAGAATAACAGCCTCAGCCCTTCATACTCTCAAGAAAGCGCCTTTTCAACCTCATCCTACCCAGCTTCGCCATCCATGGCGTCTGTGTACTCGGGTCATTCCTCCACTGGAGTACCCTCACCTGCGCCTGCCTCCGCTACCAGAGCGTCCTTTGCGCTGGGTCGAAGAGAGCGCAAGGTGCGTCACAAGCTTGCAAAGGACGTGCTCAGAGAGTCCGAACGCCCTACCACTTCGTCTAGCAGCAGAGCTGTCAGCGCAATCGACGAAGCCCTGTGGGAGCGTGAGCTTGCTGCAGCAGAGTCTAATGCGTCGTGGCAGACCTCGATTGAGCATCGACCAAGGAGGCCGCCCATGACAAATCGGGGCTCCACGCAATCCTCGCAAAGCGTGGGCATGCTCGCGTCGGGCTCAATAGGCTCGACGGATAGAGCTGTCAATCCTCTTCAGCATGCGCTACGCCGCCCGGAAGATGATTCTGACGATGAGCGGTGGATGACACGCGGTTCACGAGAGCGACAGCTGAGTTCGAGCAGCGCCGGCAGCATCACGGGTGGCAGGCCAGTGTTCGATCGACAGCGGCGACCATCTTTCGATCCAAACCCCTTGCCGCTTTCCATGTCGCGGTCATCGTCTGCTACAGATCTGCAGGAACTGGTGCGCTCCTCGTCTTCGTCTTCGTCTTCGCAGCCGAGCCAGGGTCGACTTGCGCAATGGGCCAGTCCGGTCCGGCCCTTCAGATCTCATGCGCGCGCAGACTCGCAAGCAAGCGCCAACAGCGTGGAATACATTGCGCCGTCGCAATCTTTCACCGCTTCGCGCTATCCCCATCGCATCCCCCTTGGCGCATTCAGAGCGACAGCGGGCAAGGCTGCGACGTCGCAGTCACACGATATCTACGCGCCCTTGCATAGTCCAGCTTTCAGTCAGAGCAGCGGAGGCAAGTCTCCGTCTTGGGATGATACGAGTGGACGGGGAAGTGCCAACGTCAGCATTCGCAGTCGGACCTCGCAAGAAAGCGTTCAGCGCTCGCCGGTGTACCGCAACGCGTTTGAACGGACACCAAAGAAGAGCTCTGCTTCATTGCCGTCGATTGGGCCCGAAGCTCCCCCGGCACCCGCAGATGCTCTCGCAGCGGCCGGATGGACGGCTTTTCCAAGCAATGTCGTAAAGCACGATCAAGCAAAAGCGCAATCGGCCAGCTCTTTACCAGGCAACGTATCGACGGAGGATCTCGACTTGCTTCTGGATCAGAGGTCCCCCCTCAGTCCCTCTTCACATTTGCGCAAACCTTCAAACGAGGACGTCTCGCTGATGCTCAACGCCGCACGAGTTAGGCGTCCTTCGAAGAGCAGCGATACTGTGCCGTCGATCAGCGTGCCTTCAGATGCCGTCTCGGAGTTTGAACGGGACTTTGATGCGGACAGCGACGCTCATGCGCCCATCAATGGGAACGATGGCGATGGAGACGGAGTGATCCTCTTGCAGCTGGCTCGGAACACGTTCCAATTGGATGACGATGCGCGCCTCTCTTTCCCTAGCTCTGCTGTGTCGGAAGTGGACAATATGAGCATCCGGAGTGGCTCTAGCAGCGATGGCGAAGGGAACATGGGAGGCGTCCGACTTCGCACTAGCACAATTCTCGATGACGAGGATGAAGAAGACGAGGTGGATTACGCGAAAGCTCTGACGAGCCTCTCGCGCATACAAATCGACGGCTCCTCCGGTCTCTCCTCAAAATGCGCGAATGTCTTGCCAGAGAGCACCCCGACTCCGACGCCCTTGGCTGCAAATGCTTCCACGAGGTCTTTTGCCGCTCAACAGCGTTCTCCGCAGGACCGCGACTTGGGCGCTCCTTCGAACACTCGCAAAAGCCCACTCGAGGACTTGCCAGCTGAAGAGGAGAATAGCGGCGACGAGTACGATGCTGCAGTGAACAAGACGCCGATGCCTACTTAGACGCTTCGTCGCGGCGCACATCGCACAGGTCCCTCCCCCGCTATCGATCCAACCCACTTTTTCTTTTTCTCTTTTCACCTGCCCTCTCGATGCCTGTACTGCACACTTTGCTCCCAGCAAGCGCCAACGACCCTGAACGTTGTGCGCACATCAATGATCTTGGACCACTTTGGCGCGCGCGCGTGTGTGCGGATTTTGAATGAAGCTGTTGCGAGAAAATGAGTGAGTGCAAGGCGAAGCGACGACGCAGGAAAAGGCAGTCCCGGTGGCTCTAGGGTCTCTGCCAAAACTTCATTCGAGGCGTTAGCCAACAAGAGCTGCATGTCATTGCTCATAGCATCTTGATAGGTCCCCGCCTTTGCAGTGTTTCCAGTCTGCCGCAGCCATAGGCATTCACATTCTCGTCGCGACCAACGCAACCAAAGGATGAGCTTGAGCCACGAGCGTAGCTGCGCAGCTCGTCGCACGTGTGGGGCAGATATCGATGAGTGACAGCGGTGGGAATGAAGGAAGCGCCAACAGCCGACGCATCGATTGAGGAGTTGGAGTTGGTCCCAAGTGGTCCAAAGCGATGCTCTCTTGCTCCTGCTTTTACCCCCTCTAACTTTTTCTTCGCGGCGGATAATCTGGAGGGCGAAGCGGAGATCAAATTGGGGCGTCAGTTTTAAAAAAGTGTTGCATCGTATTAGACTCAATGCGAGTATCACCCTCCTCCCTCTTCCTGTGGGGAGGGTTGTGAACGTAGTGCGTGGTGGATGCCTTGACGCACACCTAGGCCAGCAGACCCAACTTTCTGCTCGGAGCAGTCTCCTTTCGAATCGCCTCTCCTTCACCAGCCACAAGAAGCGCAAGACAACTCACCACATTGCTCGAGCCACCAGCTCTCCCTGCCATTTCCTCTCTATGGCTTCCCTAGCTTCGCACCAGCCATGTTCGCCCGCATCCACAATACCAATCTCGCCGGTCCTGAAAGGGGGAACGAAAGCAGCTCTCCTTCCCGTACAAAGCAACAACAAGTCCTTTTCATCCACAAAGATGCGTTTGCTGGGTTTGGAGACCACGTTGAGTTGACGCAAGACGGGAGATTGATCCGATGTGTATTTGATATCTAGCCAGATCTTTCGAGAACCGTCGGACGTTGCCTGATGCCAGGATGAGGGAGATGGGCCTTCATGAGTTCCCAGGGTGACATTGTAGAGGAAGCCGTGCTTGAGAAGAACAGAGGAGAGATTGAGCGCTCGTTTGGTGAAAGGCAAAGGAACGGATCTTATCCTTCCCCGAGCTCCATTCTGGATCATCGCGCACAGATCGTGTGCCAGCATCGTTGATAATCTCCCGTCCCCCCTTCTCCTTGGGAAAGTTGCGCTTCAGCTACTCCTGCTCGACAGTTCCGTGCGATGAAATCCGTGCCCGCAAATCGATGACAACACTGCGCTATGGGATGCGCAAAAAGCCTAATTTAGACCCACAAGGATCGACGCAGCAGACGCAACAGGACGCTTCGTTGGCTGCTCGCAGATGTCGGGGTCTGCAGGCGCCGATCGTAATGTGGACGGTCGGCAAGTTTGAATGTGTGAGGGAGTTTGGAGGACTGCAAAGCTGTCAATACTTGTTGCGGGATAGACGATTGATTTCCGGCAAGAAGAGTCCTGAGAGTCGCTCAAGTGTCGGTGGTGAGTGTGAGATGCTGATGCCGAGGAAAGTGCCCACTCGACGCTCCACGTTGCGTTGCCTCTGAGCGTCAAAGTCAAAAGTCGTCAGTCGTCAGTTGAGTATAAAGTCGCGTAGCAGGCTAGGGTGGTTAAGCGCTGCAAGATTATTCCAGATTATTTGTGTGCGCGTGAAATTGAATCACAATCGTGAATGCTTCTCGCGCTCACATGCGCTCGATCGTCTCCCCACGGTACCGAAATCAGGACACACGGCAGCTTCCTACCATAAGTGGGGTCAATCTTGAATGCACACAACATTCATCATCGCGCATGACATAATCAGAGTACCGAGAAGCTTGCTTTTTGCATTTTTTGGTCTCGGCGTCCTGCAATAGGTGACCAAGTCAAGAGGCGTGGTGGGTTGTTACATGTAATGGAAAAGGCGGTAGTAGATCGACGGACGACTCTCTGCTCTGGACGAGACAAAGATCAGAACGTCGAGTATGCATGAGAATGCGAGGACGCGCGGTCGCATGGATAGAGATCCGCGCGAAATCACGATCATTTGCCAGCTGCTCCTCTCGCGGATCTGAGAAGAGACTGGATTTGTGGTGAAGTGAGGGCAGCGACAGGCAGGCAGGAACGCGCGCAAATGGACAGGAGGCTAAGAGCAACACATGTCCGTTTTAAGCGCTAGCGGCTTCCTTCTGACGACGACGCTGGTCACGCTCCTCAGCAATGGTGAGCTGAACACCACCACCCTTGGGCAGGCTGACGGCAGGCTTGGAGCCGTCGCCGATGACGAAGACGTTGCTCAAACGCTGCGTGCAAGAGAAGACGGCAGTGTGAGTGAAGGCGCGGCCACGTCGCATCGGTTCGCTGCGCGCTGACTCACAGTGGAGAAAGAGCGGTTGAGAACGTCGGTGACGTGGACGATCTGCGCGAGCCCGAAATTAGGGAGAGAAAGAGTCGCAGATGTTGGCAAAACGGTTGTCGAAGACGTGGCAAAGCTGGAAAAACGCGTGGGGCTCTAGGCGAACGTGCACGACTTGGTCGCTTGATGATTGCTCATCCTGCTTCCAGACGTACACGCCGCTTCGAAGCGGGCCAGCGACTCACGTCGAATCCTCCAGGGTGTCGCTCGCGACCAGAAACAACACCAACACGGCCCTGGTTACGACCACCAGTGACCATGACGTTTACACCGGTGTCGAACTGTTAGTTTGCGGGGAGGCGAGTTAGCCAAGTGACCAGTGGTCGAAGAGACGGTCTGCAGGAATAAATCGTGTGACATCTCGTCCACTGCGACTCACCTTGATGAAATCGACCATCTTTTGCGCATCGAGGTCGTACTTGATGGAGTCATTGACGCGGACCAGAGGGTCTGGGTAACGGAGGGTGCGTCCGTCGTGGGTGACGACGTGAGGGACACCACGAGCGCCGAGTTGTACCTTCTTCACCTTGAGAAGCTTGAACTGAGCCTCCTCTGCAGTGATTCTGTGAACGATGAATCTTCCCTTGACATCGTAGAGGATGCGGAAGTGTTCGCCGGACTTCTCGATGGAAACGACGTCCATGAAGCCGGTTGGGTAAGTAGGCTCAGTCCTAACCTTGTTGTCCACCTTGATCAACCTCTGCGCCGTGATGGCGGTCACCTCACGTCCAGTGAGGGCGTACTTCAAACGGTTGCGCAGCAAGATGACAAGAGGCAAGGACTCGCGCAACTTGTGGGGACCGGGCGCAGGGCGAGGGGCATAGGTGCCAGAGAGCTTGTCCAGCATCCATGATGAGGGTGCCGCGAGACGCTTCAAGTGCTTTCTAGGACCGCGAACCTGTGATGAAATGCAACATTCGTCAGCGCAGTGTTCACGAGCTCATCCGTGTCTGTTCCGATCCACTTTCTTAACGAAACGCGTTCCTTCCCGCGCCCTACTCGATTGCCGGTGCTTCGCTCGTCATCCTGATCCTGCGCCAATCCAGCTCTCGCTGCAACGCCTGCCCCCACATGCTGTAAGCAACGCCTACATAGCGTCGGCTACACCCAGTGCGGCATCATGGCACCAGCTACATCGTGATACCTCGCCTCCCAGCATTGCTCTCAACCCTCGCTTCAGCCTCCATGTCTGTTCTGTCCCCGAGGCCAGACTGGTCCAAACGCTCACCATTCTGTGGGTGGTAATGAAAGGCTGTCAGCGGACCGCTCGAGCGATGAGACCAAGCAAGCACTGCTTACTCACTTGACGAACTGCTTGCCGAATTGTTGAGTCGGTAGTGTTTGTTGGGAGAGTCTTCGTGGGGCGGATGGTTGAATGAGGGCGTCCAGTTCTGGCCCGATAGCTTAAGGTCTCGATGCAGGCTGCGGTGAAGGAAGAGCGGGCGCATGCGCCTGCATGCTCCGCCACGTGGTAAAACTTTGCGCAATGCAGACGCCCTGCCCGAGGAACTCTCGAACTATCTGCGAGGACCTGCAGCAAATCACGTGCGCGACCTGAGCCCTTCGGGACGCGAATCTTTGACCCAGACCACCTCCACCTGCATTGCTAACTCCCTCACTCCTCCGCAGACTGCACGTACAAGCTCGCCTCCACCAACTGCTCACCTGACAAACTACGTGTTTTTTTTAACAGCCTCACTCCTATCTCAACGCTCGACGAACATGGAACATCGCAGACATGCATCTTCTGGACCCTCCGGTGATCGCCAGGGTGAGGATACCCATCGCGCATCGCGTCCATCTCACCGCGAACGAGAGCGGGAGAGAGACTCGCACGATCGATCTCACAGCGAGAGGCATCGCAAGTCGGATCCTGAACGCAAGCGGGGGCATCATCGGGACGAGGAGAGGCGGCATGACTACGGCAAAGACGAACGGAGAGATGACAAATCGTCTCGACATGATCATTCCTCGCGCTCTCATCGTGACACTAAACGTCATGACGAGGACGGAAAAGAGCGCAGAGAGAGGAAACGTAGGAGGCGAGAGGAAGAGAGGCAAGGAGACCAGCATGGGCAGGGAAGCGGGACAAGGCACGGGTCTTCCAAGAGCGTCATAGTCGATGACGATCCAAACTTTCAGGATGAAGCTCCTGTAACGAGTGCTGGCGCAAGCGCAGCCGAGGTGAGTGATGAAGATCTAAGAAACTGTGTCCGCAATTCGCTCGCCAAGAGTGTCTGAGCTGAGAGCTCCACTACGAACCTCGTCTAAATCAGGCTGCAACCCATACGATTCCCACCTCTGAGTCACTCGCTTTGAAGAGCGGCATGCTCCCCTCTGAGCAATCTACGGCTGAAGGAGCGACCGTCGCTGCTCACGATGCAAGCTCAATCACCGCTCCAGCGCCAAGGCACCAACGTCGAGATCCGTTGACGGGAGATTTCATTCATGACGATGTCGAGGGTTCTGATCAGGACCCCTTCAGCAATTTGGCCAAAGATCGAGACAGGAAGCCCAGACCGGAGAAGCCGGATCCTGAAAAGCTTCAGATCAGTAGCAGAGAGCTCAACACGCAGCTCGTTCAGGGCAAGTCGCTCGATGAGTATTCGACAACACGTGAGTACAGGATGCGGCTGCGCGAGGCAAACGTGCGGATCCCATTTTGAGCGCTCATCGCATCGAGCAACCGTCACGCCGCAGCCACAAATGCCCCTTCCCATGGATCTTCTGGCTACCAATGGCGCATGATGAAGCTCAGAAGGGTGTACGAGACAGCAGAGGAGCAGAACAGACCCTTGGAGGAAGTCGCGCTGGAGAGGTATGCTAGCATGGCCGACTTCAACGAGGCTCGAGCGGAGAGGCAATTCATCGAAGATCGGTCACAGACTCGCGGTGCAGGGGGTTCTGGCAGAAACACGCCGAACGCAGCGAGCGCCTCCAGAAAAGGCTTCATGTTCAGCACGCCGGGAGGAAGTGAAGGAGGATCGAGGCCGAGCAGCAGGGCTAGCTTCAGAAGACCTGGCGAGAGCAGCAATCCCGGGACTCCATCTGCACAACTGCCACCCTCCGTTTCGACACGGTTTCAGCAGCGCGGTTTCGAGAGTCCGGCAAATGGTAGCAAGCCCGGCACACCCATTCCGTCAGTCTTCACACCCACCGTGCCGCGTCGCTCGCAGCTTTCGCAGCAAGAGCAGCGCGCAGACCGGAATGACCTGCCAGCCGATCAGGCCACTGCACCATATCAGAGAACCGCAACGGCTGCAGAGTCCAGCAGCGAAACTGCGGCACCGCCCATGGATGCCACTGCGCTGAACAGACTAGAAGCAAAGGTGCTGCGAGCAGAATTGACGGGTTCGTCTCAGGCCACCAGCTTGCGCGCCAAGCTCGAAAGGGAGAAGGCGAGATCAGGTACGGGGGGTGATAGAGGAGGAGGCTTTCCTACCGATGCACAGCATATACGGCCTGATGCTGATGAGGGCGCAACAGTACAGGTTCTTCCCACTTTGGACGCGCGCGGACGCCTATATGATGTGGGATCTGGTCAGGCTGCTCAGAATCCCACGTCGATTACAAGCGGCAATCGCTTGGCGGAAAAGAACAATCCTGATCGCAAAAGGGTGCGCTGAGCGATGCTGGCGGTGGAGAGCGAAGTCGACGGCACTAACTGATCCACAAGCACCCTATCCTCTTCGCAGTTCGAATCTCATGATAAAAAGACGGGCGAGCGTCTGCGCTACAATGCTGACGACGACGAGGTAACACTTGCTGAGCTGGTGCGGCAAGAACGATTTGGAGCGGGAAGCTCTGACCAGAAAGACATGGACGCCGAATTTGCTAAGCGCATCATGAACGACTCGAACTTTAAGAACGATTTGGATTACATGGACGAGAATGTAGAGAGGTTGGGAAGGAAAAAGATGAAGACGGATGCGATGAAGAGGCAATTTGCCATTCAGGACTTTGCCAAAACCAAGAAAGCCTTGGATGCGTGTCAGTACTGTTGGCAGGAGGAGGGCGCGAAGCCTCCCCGAGCACCAGTTGTCAGCAGCGGAACGCTCTGCTACCTCGCTCTGCCAGAGGGCGAAGCGTTGGTGGACGGCCACTGCTTCATCGTGCCTATGCAGCACTACCTCAGCTCGCTGGAAGCGGATGATGACACCTGGGACGAAATCAAGAATTTCATGAAGTGTCTCATGCAGATGGCGCATGCTCGCCAACAGTCCTACATCTTTTGCGAGACGGTCAGATCGATCAAGCATCAGCGGCACACTGCCATCGAAGCTATCCCCGTTCCTCACGATCTCTTCAGCGAGCTGCCCGCATCGTTCAAGCAAGAAATTTTGACCGTCGATGAAGAATGGTCCCAGAACAAAAAGCTCATCGAATTCACTTCTGCAAGACCTTTTCGCAAATCTTTGGTGCCGAACCTACCTCACTTTGCCGTCATGTGGGACTACAAGGGCGAAAAGGGTTATGGGCACATCATAGAAGAGGGCGATTTGATGGAAGGAGACGAGGACACGTACGGCTACAAGGGCGCATCCAAAGGTGGCAACACTTTTCCCAAATACTTCGCGGCCGAGATCATTGGTCAGCTGCTTGATCTCGAGCCTAGGCAGTGGCGCAAACCTCGATGGCTGGACGCTAATCAACAGACGCAAGCTATTTCCGCATTCAAGCACAAGGGTTGGTCGGTGGTCGACTGGACTAAGATGATCGGCGTCCAACCAAATTGAATTATTCTTGAACCAAGGAATAAACGAGTGGTGCTCTCTGCCCAGCCTTGCTGTGTCCGAGCACGAGGCTGTTTAGGAATACATGCAAAAAGTGACTCTCACGGGGCGATGAAGATCAACGCCGGGCTAAATGAGCGTAAAGTCGCGGAAATGCCAAGATTGAAGTGAGACTTCCAAGGCGATCCAATCTTCTGGCAAACGAGTGTGAGGGCGTCAGGGGGTGAGAAACGAGATATAGTATACAAACAAATGATCAGGGTCCAGGTCCAGCTGCTACTCTTCAAAGTCTTCCTCGACAACATTGTCACCACCATTTGGGATTCCGTCTCCTTTGACGATCTTGATAAGCGGTCGCAAAGCCTGCTCCTGGTCCGCCTCGTCGGCCTCGCCACGTCTCGCCACCTGCTCGCGAGCCACTTCACGACAAAGTCGCACAAATTCTCCTTCGGTCAAGCGTCCTGCGGCGTCATTGTCCTGAGCGCCTTCGGTAGGCGCTGTTGCTTCTTCCAACAGATCCCACACACCTCTCAGAATGGCCTTTGCAGCGTCGTTGCGACGTCTGATGGACATGGCTGCCTGGCGACGTAGACGAGCTGCTTGTGCTCCCTGACTACGGGCCTGATGCAAATCCATGGGCTCAGACTCTTGCACGCCATTTGGTAGCTGCCCCTGATGACGAGCTCCGATGCCCGAGACCCTGCGAGGTTCTTCTTGCGGCTCAGCGATCGTTGCAGCTGCAGGAGAAATGCTGAACTCTTCGGACTGCTTCGGGTGCAGTGGTTGTAGCAGCATCGACTCGTCTGCTTGATTGCCGGCCCTGATGGCAGGAGTGCTGAGCATGGAGGGATCCTGTTGCACCCAGCTTTCTCGCACATTGTCGTGTGAAGAGCCCAGGCTCTCCTCCTCGCTAGGCGGGGATGGGGGCAGAACGGCGCCGGCGGCTACGTCGTGAGACTGCGAAAGACGCTTCCATGAGCTGGTCCGTTCGCCATCTCCTTGGTCAAGAATGCGTCCAGCAATGGGTCGAACAAAGCCCTCCTCGAACGTGGATTCATCTTCGTCCTCGACGCCTTCTGGCTGCTCAGCATTGACGGTGAAGCCTTCTGCATCTTCAGCTGCTCTGTCGCTTTCCTCATCCTCTGCGCCGCTGTCTGCCACAGGCCCTTCATCCTCATCAAGGGGAAGCTCGAGCGAAACAGGCTCAGATTCTTGACCAAAGACGCGTCGGTCAGCCTCGGGGTCTGCGTCAATCTCGGCAGCTTCTTGGTCATCGAAGTCTTCGTCCAACGACTCATCGACGCTTCGCGACTCGTCCGGTTGGACGGCGTTCTTGCTCAGTCCAAGGCCGGTTTGTTCGCCTTCCTCATCCTCATCCTGAGGCACGTTGCGCTCTTCCCTTGCCTCAAGACTCTCAGCCTCGGCCTTGGATTTGCTGTTGCGAGCGGCTTCCCTCGAAATTGCCATCATATCGTCGACTTCGCGAAGGGTCGAAGATGTGCGGGAGGTGGTGCTCGTGAGCGCACGTGGATTTGTCGGCCTCGCTTCGTTTCCGTCAGCAAACCCCGAAGCCAGCTGTTGAGCGTCACGCTCAAGGGGCATGGGCGTCCGATCGTCGTACGTGTCTATGTTGAAGTAGCCGGCGTCTTGTACTTGCTTTTCCGAACTGATTGCAGGACGTGCAAAGAGGGTGAGTTTACATATTTGGTACGTTGGGCCCACAAGCTCAACGACTTACTTTGTGCGCTGCTGTTGTTTCTGAACGACACGGTCGCGTTTACTTTGTAGAGCTTGTCGACGCTGCTGCTTTAGGTAGTCGTGGAGCATGTTGGCTGTATGAGCAGAAGTCGCACTAGGAGGCGGACCAGAACCAACTGCACGGAATTTGACAGGCTTGGACTGTATCGACTGATCATTGCTAGCACCATCGAGGTCAGACCGATTTGAGCTGACTCCCACGCCTGGCTTCACCGGGGCCTCGCTGGGGCTATCCAGACCAAGCTGCTGCTGCGTCGAGGAAATCGACTTTCCATCGTCAAAGTCTGTCTCTTGAAACGTTTCCAGGTTGAAGCGTGTGCGCGCAGGACGAAGAGCGCGTGCCGCGAGCTTACCAGGTCCAGAGTCGGGCGAGTCGGTCTGCGAAGGCCAGGATCCCTGACGACTGCCAAAGAGTGGACGCACGGAAGCGTCCGAAGCTGCGCTCGGCATGAAGCTGTCACTCGCAGCAATGACCGAGCTGCCACCAGGCGAGACTCGTGCCCGACCCTTGCCGTGACCGCGCATGCTATTTGTCACTTGACGAACCAGGGAATCGCCTTCGCTTGCGTTGGGTGAATCGATGGCGTGTCGCACCTTGAGATTGAAGGCTTCGGAGGGGAGGAAGCTTTTTGCCTCCGGCAGCGGCAGGTGAAGTTCTTTCTGATTGAACCTTTCGTCGTCCACTGCATCATTCTCATCGGACTTGTCCTCGCCGATGGCCACCTGCGAGTTTTGCGGATCCAGATCTTGCTTGTCCAGCTCCTTCGTAACGCGCTGAGCTTCCTGAGTGTCAAGCTGCATCTCAGAAGCGATGGCATGGCCAATGTTCGTGGCTTCTTCGTCGTCCAAGGTGAGGTCCAAATCGTGCTGTTCATCTGCAGCCTCATTTTCAGGCGCTCCTCGAGCCTCTGTGCCCTCAGGATGTTCCAAAGTTGTGTCAGCTTCGCCTTGTTGAAGCCGGCCTCTGGACAGGGCGGATGCGTGTTGATCGGATTCGTTGGTCTCCTCATTAGGCTGAGACAGTTCAGGTACCTCATCAGCAGCCTCCAGTGTCGAAGTAGCCTGATGTTCGCTTTCGTTTTGTGGCAAAAATGGGTCATTGACCTGAGGCAGGTACGTCGGAGATGGCAGCGGCGGTTCCTTGGCGAAAGAGACGGAGCTGACGTCGGTGACTTCGCTCGGCGCCATTTGCAAGAAGCTACCAAAACCGCCGCCTTTCTGTGCCGATTTCGAGCCCGAGGATTGACGACTTATTTCCGAGCCGGCAACACCACCCCATCGCATATTGCTTTCTCTTTCTTGCTGCTCGGCAAGGCGTCTGAGAGCATCCATGGAAGCGTTGCGGACCACCTTGCGCGGCTGGTCGCTTTCACGAGCCGACTTGGGTGCAATTCCAAGAGCGGTGATGGGGTCGAGATCTTTGATGCTGAGACTTCGCTCGCGTGTCGCGGGGCTCTGATGAGAACTAGGCGACTTGACTCCACGATTCTCGTCATCGTCAATCCCTGGAAGCTGCCCGCCCCGACGTATTCGCTCGCGCTTCTCTTCTTGACGCTTTTGATCGCGTGCTCTGTAGAAAGCTTCGAGGTCGGCAAGCTCCATGTCTGCTGGAGTATCGTAGGATGACTGCACACTGACAACGCTGCGTGGGGGCCGCGGGGCCATGACGCTGCTCAGACTTGCAGTTGGGGAGGAAGGAAGCAGCGAACCGGCTCGAGACCGTGAGAGGACAGCTCCTAGTTCGTCCTCAGCCTCTGCTGCCTCTAATTCCTCGTCGTTGGGAGCTTGAGGGCTATCAGCAACGAGGTCATCACGACTTGGCTTGGCGATCATCACTTTAGGACCGGCCTGCGAGACTAGAGCGTCGCCATCCGGCTCTACGATTGACTGCGCTGTTTGACCAACATCCGGAGCCGTAGCTTTCGAAGAGGCGGGTTCATCCAAGTCAAAGTCATGACCACCGGTCTTGTCAGAAATGGTGTCCAGTCCAAAGTTGTCCTTCTTTGAATCTTTTGGACTCGCTGACTCTTCATCCTCATAAGGGTCGTCCGTGGCCTGATGATCGATTGCTTCGGGAATAGGGTCGAGTGCGAAGTCCTCTCCGGTTACAACGTCCGCGATTCCCCGCTCTTCATCATCCTCGACGCCAACATCGGGATCTTCATGAGGCAATATATCACTTGTGTTCGGTAACATGGAGATGCCATCGGCATGCGTACTTTGAGACCGATGATCCTGCAATGTCTCAGTGCCGTAGTCCGTGGCGTCAGAGCGGATTGATGACAAGCGGCCCAGCTTGGGTCGAGCAGGCTCGCGCTCCGTGATTCCATTCGGGATTTCCCACCATTGTGGTTGTTGTGGCTTTGCATCGTGACGATCAAGGGCCTGAATCGTGAGACCGCCGGATGCTAGTGCGGGCTCATTATGGACTTCGACCGGCGAAGACATGCCAGCAGCGTGCAGGCTCAGTTCTCGGTGTTCGGCACCGGCAATGGCAGAGCCTACGCTCAAAAAGTCGCTGAAATGATTCGCTGAGTGGGCAGATGACAAGCCTTGCGTTGAGCCTACGCCGTCAATATCGCCACCGTGCTGTTCGCCATTCACGGAGCTTCTACGCCCTTCCGCCGCAGGTTGCTGCAAGTCATAACGGGCCCAGTAATCATCCTCAGCCTTCTGCTCTGCCTCGGGGGCTTCAGTGGCAGGCTCCTGAGCTTCGTCTTGGGCTGAGTCCTCGTCATCACCATCATCCACACCGCCCCAGAACTCGTCCGGGTCAGTAATGTACTCAGCACCAGGAGAGGGCTTGGCCGAAGCATCGGCTTGAGATTTCGCGATATGGTCTTCTTCGAAACTCGAAGCTGCAGTGGCAAAAGAGTTGTACGTGCGCGTGGTGCCAAGGCTTCTGTCGCTGTATGAGCGATCGAAATTCGGTACGTTTGTGCTGTCCACGGAGACGTTGCGTTCGCGACCGGCTTGACGGGCGATACTCGCACGGACTTGTTCTTGTCGGTGTGTCTCGTAGGCTTGTTGCAGACTGCTGACCCACGCACCAGGCAGGGTGCCGGCGGGAACGAGATTGTCAAAC
Source organism: Ceraceosorus guamensis (assembly GCF_003144195.1). Taxonomy (NCBI): domain Eukaryota; kingdom Fungi; phylum Basidiomycota; class Exobasidiomycetes; order Ceraceosorales; family Ceraceosoraceae; genus Ceraceosorus; species Ceraceosorus guamensis. The sequence goes on from NW_020290021.1 coordinate 179,112, forward strand.
TTCCAAATTCGCTCCGCATCGTCCTCCGAGACGCCCATGGCTCTGCGCAATACCAGATCGAGGAGAGGCTTCTTGCTGTTGATGTTGCCTAGGCTTACACAAGCAAGCGCAAAAGTCTGCTCTGGAGCGCTGAAAGTCACTTCGCCGACTACTTTCTTGACAGCACTGGCAGCGCTCGGTTGTATGCCGAGCAGCGCTTCGAGCTGCTGCTGGAGAGCTTGGATGCGACTAGTGACACGCGTAGCTGTGCCAGGAGCATGACCAAACACATCGCTGAAGAGGTAGCCATCCTCGTCTGGCTGCATGTCTAGCAAGCGGTGTCGCTGATTCAGCTCGTCGGACTTCATGCTTGCAGGAATGTAAGGCGGGTGGGTGAGCAGCATTGGTAGCAGCTTCACGCCCGCCGAGATGACGGCAGCCCGCTCTTTGAGGTCGGCGCTGCTCGTCATGACAGGGGAGGGAGACTTGGCCTACGCTGCAAAGGCTAGATCGAAATTGATGTTGATGGTGTTACAAGTGGTGTCCACAAGGAGAGCGAAGCGCGTCAAGGGCACCCACAAGGAGCGTTCCGACGTGCTCCTTTATAAGACAGCTGGCTCGAAGCTCTCCTCACAGACCGCGCCAGCGTCTGTCTGCTAGCGCTTGATTTGCGCGAAAGAGATCAAAGAGGCCCTTGCACAGTCGTCGCTTCGTGGCCTGGTGAATGTATGCGCTGATCTCAGGATTGCATGACTGGCAAAGACGAAGGAGAGGCCTCGGGCCAGTCGAGCGCCTGCAATCTGTGTATGTGTATCTGTGCAGAATTTGATTTGCCTGTCGACCAGAGCGTTGGGAAACCAAGTCTTAGAAGACCTTGCTGTCCCCTCCAGACCTCAGACAGACCTGCGATGCGATGCTTGTGTCGCGCGACGTCCATTGACTGAGCGCAATCAGTCAGGCGAGTCGTGAGTGATGCCGATTCGTCGTTGACATGCCGGTCGATTGCACTTCAATCATGAATGCGACCGGCTACTACTGCAGTGAGAGCTACGAAGTGCTGCCTTGCCAGCTCGAGAATCTCATCCACGTTGAAGGCCCAAGCGTCAGACACACTCGGCGCGATGATGCGCAAAGGAGATCCGTGCGTTTGTTGGGAGGGGGCCCCTCCGACGCTCTCGCGATCGGTCGATGTGACGTCAGTCTGTGAGCATCCACACCTCGGATGCGCTGGGTCCACACTCAAGACTACCTTGAGACCCCTGTCCTGAAGAGAGAGGCTGAGTGATCACGCACGAGCCTGAGGAGATGGATCGGAGCTAGAACATGGCCTGATCATCCTCCCGAGTCAGCATACCGCGTGCCGAACTCATGACTTCTTGATTTAGGCCCGCGGGACAAGTCAAAAAGTCACGAGTCTTGAGTTTGAGTAGTCACGTGAGTAGTACAAAAAATCGCGTAAAGTCAAGTCACGTGTTAATCGAAGGACCCAACATCTTGGCTGCTTCATCATGCACGACCGTCACAATGCTGAACGTGCTCCCGACTACTAGCGACTAGCGAGTCAGGACGCAAGCAACAACAGCCGCGACCTTCGTGCTTCTCTTGATCCTTTGCACAGTGCCACCTCGATTGCACCCGCACGAGGAGACCTCAGAGCAGTCCATCAAGATACACATTTGAGCCAACGTCCGGGGGTCCTCCATCCTAACCTCGCTTCCAGGTCCAACTCACCATGGGTGGGTATGAGCTTCATCAGAAGCTGCGAACGAAGGCCGTACGACAATTGAAGAAGAAGGATTATGCAGGCGCCATCGAATCGCTGCACGGGGGAGCCGTCGAGCTGCTGAAGGAGGGAGAGCAAGGATCCGGTTGTGACTTGGGAGTTTACATGATCGATGTATATGGTCAAGCTGAACTACCTAGCGACGAGACCAGCAGAGGTGAGACACACATGCTGTGTTGATCTGACGACCTTCTCCGACACTGACTTGTGAGACGCTGCTTCCTCAAGGTCGAATTCTCGAGATCGTCAAAGCTGCCAAGCCTGACTTCTGGCGCAAGAAGGTGATTGATGCGGCCATAAAGTAAGCATAGAGCGAGGTTTCTGAGTCATTGAAACTGTCCCTCTGAGCTGATCCCTTGCCCATTCGTTCCATACCCTTGCAGGTGGTCTGCGAAGGTGACAAGTGCACCAGCTGGAGATGGGCACTTGCGTCTGGCATTGGGAGAAGCTCTTGTAGCCTGTGAGTGGAGACTTGCTGCATTACGCAGCCGCCATTTTTCACCTGACCAGTATATGCCACTTTTGGGCCCTCAGCTGGCGAGTTCTACGCGGCAGAAGGACACCTCCTCGCAGCTTCGGCACCGCCCCCCGGAAACGCCAGCTTAGCTTCTCAACATTTTGATGCATCTGCTCCTACCAAATTCGCCTCCAGTCAGCTGACCTGGCTGTATGCGCATGCGGAGACAGAGTCTCAAGCCAAAGGCGAGAGCAGGGATCAGGCAACCATCGCAAGGTCAGCATCAGGAAGATGGGCCTTGAGAGGACTATTGCCGTGAGTCTTTAGCAGAGGTACAATCGCCGGGCCCCTGACCTCAGCTGACGTGCGAAGCCCCATGCTTTCAGGTTGCTTGTCGCTCGAGCTTTCACAGGCTCTCGAGCATTCCTCATTGCCTACGTCAAAGAGCTCGTCACAAAGCATCCAAAACTTCTATTGCCAACTCAACCGAATCCCAAGGCGTTCTCGCCTGTCGGGGGAACAACTACTGTGCAATCCGATCCGTTGCAGCTGTACATGACGGCCAACGCGGATCTCAACTTCGCTCAAATGACACTCGCTCTCGTGGGTCAAGCCGTGAGCGTCAAAAAGTCGGGTCAGAGGGTTGGCGATCAGCTGCGCAATGCATGGGGAGGACTCATTCAGCAGTACCAGAGGGAAGGACCTGCGCTGGAAGCGGACGAATTCGTTGGTGATGTGAGTGGCGAACCAATGCTCGCTCGCTCTAGGTCCCTCGTCATGAATCATGCGCTGCTTCCTGACAACCTCTTTCCTTCTCAAAAGACGATCAATGGTATTTCGACGCTCTACTTTGACGTCAGGTCCAATCAGCCGCAGGGAAACTTTATGCAGGACATGCTTGGAGCTCTGATGGGCGGAGGACCCCAAGGTGGCTCGCAGCCGGCTCCAGTCATCGTCAAGCAACCGCCCGCACCTAAGGGCGTACAGAGGCCAGACACCGAAGAATCTGCCGGAGATGGGGGAGAGGAATTGGACCTCGACTGATTTCGTTGATCTCTCACCTTGGGCGCCACACGATCTGCAGCGAAAGTAGCAGATCAAGCGAGTCACCGCAGTAGACTATGCATGCATCTAATTGACCAGAGCCTTGCTGTGATTTGCGTACTCCGACACGGAGCAGCGATGCGTCAATATTGGTGCTGAGGGGTGGACGATTTCTTTGGTCCTTTTGTGCTGTGGCGACACAGGACATCAAGGACGAGCCCAAGCTCCGGTCCTCATGTGAGCGCGCATTCGATTCTGCTCGTTCGACGCATTCGCGACTTCCTCCTCCACCATTCGAGCCCACGCTTCGCTGTCGAGGTTAATGAGCATTCTGACGGCAGACCTAGCAGCCGTGGTTACCATCTCATTTGCGATTGCCGTAAGACCAGGGAAACCAAAGAGGGCTAGCACCGAGGGTCGATCCGCTTTGCCCATCCGTATATCTCTCGCTCTCTGCAAGAAGTTCTTCTCCCGCGGGAAGCGCACTAGCTCGCTGCATCAGTAGAGTCGGAGGAAAAGGCGGCGTCAGACCATGTGAATAAGAGGTGTGCGAAGATGATAGAACTTCCGTTTCAAACTCACAGATCGCCTTCAAAGCTGATTTGCCCCGACTCGTCAATGACGCGTGGTCGACCGGGTCTCACAGCTTGCATAGCCTGCTCCTTTGTCATCTTATGTTCAGTAATGAGCTTCTGAATCTCAATGCTGTGGGGGCACGAGCGCAACGCAGCGAGTCAGCATCGGAAGCGCAAGAAGTCCTGGACGTTCAGAGGGCTCGATGACAACTCACGAGACCTCGGTGGCGAACGCCAAAGCCGCAGCTTCGCCCAAGCCTCCAATGGTATCAATGAGTCCTCGTCCATACGGACCCTTAGGCACGTCTGCAGCCCCTTCGGTTGCAGCCTTCTCCTCTTCATCAGCTTTACGCTCAGCCTCGGCAACCTGATGAGCCTTCTCGGCCAGCTGGTCTTCCGCCTCCCCATCAATTGCGGTCTCTGAAGCAGCAGCAAGAGCGATCGAGCCTTCCTCTTCAGCCACCAATCTAGCGGCCTGGGCTACGATATCTTCGTCCTGCTTTTCTTGCTCCGTAGCAGATGCAGTTGCGGAGGTAGAAGCAGTGCCCGCCTGCTCTTCGGAAGCGTCACTTTCAATGGCAATGGTCGAAAATTCGCCTTGACGCGTGATGTCTTTGGGTCGATATCTGAAGGAAAGTTTCACGGGTTTCTTGGCCGCGTTCGGAGTCTCGGAGGCAGCCTCGTCGCCCATCAGCTCTTCCTCTGGCCTGCTCTTTAGGAGCGCCGTCAGACCAGTGTAGACTCTGCCTCCTGCAAGCTCTTCGATGACTTCCTTAGAGATACCTCGACCCTCACAAACCTTGCTTAAGAAGTCGTCGTACTATTGTGGAGATGGAAGGGTCAGTGACGATGAGACGGGCTCGCCATCTCGGCAGGAAAATGGGCCGAGACTCACGGTCTCGTCAATATGCTCTGCGTTCCTCTTGCGGTACTCTTCGCTCATCTCATGCATCAACGACTCGTTCTTGCTGCCCGTGAAGAAAGACTGCATGGAGATGCCCAGCTGATCAAAGATTTTGCGCGTAATCGTTGGTCTGAGGCCAGCCACGCCGATGGATCCGGTGATGGTGGACTCGCATGCCAAGATAGCGTCTGCCGAAGCGGAAGCATAGTACCCTCCAGAAGCGGAGACGTTTCCAAAGCTTGCGATGACAGGCTTGCCGTACTCTTCCTGACATCTCCTCACGGCATCGTAGATCGAATCGCTGTCTACCACAGATCCTCCGCCGGTGTCCAGACGAAGAACGATGCTCTTGATTTCATCATCCTCGCACGCCTCGCGAAGGCCCTTGATGGCGTGCGCGGCAGTGAAGTCCCCGGGAGCGCTACTGATGCCCCCTAAGAGGTATACGACGCCAACCTGATTCTTGTAAGAGTCCGGTAAACGCTTGGCGAGTGTGCGATCAATGATGTCGGAGTACAGTGGGAAGCTCTGGGAAAGAGGAGAAGTGCTGGTCAAGGAGGGGCTTCGCTCGGTCCGTGCCCATCTAAATGCTTACCTTCACTTTGGCTTCTTGTCCTCCGATTTGCTTGAACAGCTCTCGCTTGTACATCGTACCAGTGATGAGACCTTCTTTGATGGCCTCGTTGGCCGAGAAGGGTCCTTTCTTGACTAGTTGCGCGACCTTGTCAGCAGCTTCGTCCGGGTCCATGTCAGGCCATCTATTGACGCCAATCGCAAAGCACATTCCTCGATTCAAGTCACCAAGCAATGAAGCCTGATTCTGTAGCTGAGGTTCGGTCAATGTGCCATCTTCCGTGTATTGGGATACGACCGACTTGTATTCTCGCCGAGCTTCTGCGTGAGGCTTGATGCCTAGCTTTTCCAATGCTCGCCGGAAAAAGGTAATGCTGCCGCCAATACCTCTGAGAGGTACGGAGCCGGATGGCTGGATGTAGACCTCATCAAAAGCGGACGCCAACAGGAACGCGCCTTGAGAGCTGAACGTATCCGTCCAGGCGATCGTGGCTGGCAATTGTCGCGTCACAGGTCCAGCTGCCGCTCCCTGGCCGTTTTCAACCTTCGTGGCTGCCTTTGTCTCCGCCGAAGCTTTGATACGATCCACCGCTTTGTGCAGCTGCTGGACCTTGGCCTCTGCTTGCTCGGGCTTGAGCTTGGGGTCGGCTTCGGACAACCAAGCGACGAGCTGCTCCTCATCGAGGGAGTCGGCATTCATCATCTCCGGTTTATGTCCCGGCCTAGTAATCTCGACCTGCAAAATTTTGCCTGCTGATCCCTTCTGCCTTTCCGTCAGCTCTTCGTTCTTTGCGATTTTGAAATCGTGTATGGCTTGGGTCAATTCTTCGATTTGCGCAAACCCCAGCCCTGGACCTCTTGAGCTTCCTGGAATGTGCAGGCCTGAGAAGTCGGCAATGAGCCCTCGGATGCGAGAGTCGCCTTTGGCCCACTTGAGAGCCCGCACGGCTTCGTACAGCTCCATGACGCGAGGAGCATCCTCGCCTGCTGATGCGCCGCCGAGCAGCGCCGTCAGACTCGTGGGGCCTCGAGCCTCGACGATGGCGCCATCGTAGATCTTCCATACCAGCCAGGACTGAGACCATCAAAAGGCGGACAAGTCTCAGTGCAGCTCATGGAGCAGATACCCTGCTAGCACGATGAATGTGGTGCCGTTGTACTCACATCATCAGCTACGTGATCCCGTTTGCTAAGCCGCGCAACGTTGGGTGGGCCATGACAAGCTCAGCCTACGCCTCGAGTGGAACCTGTGAGGCGCATGTATGCACTCACATCTGAGCTATCTTGCCGCTGATGTAGCTCGTCCCCAAAAATGTCACAGCAATTCCAATACCCAAGTACCTCCTGTTATTCCAGACCTTCACAGCGACCTGACCTCCAGCGCTCTGTCTCGCCCTCTGAGCAGCAGCCGCAGCGTTTGGGAACCTTCTTGCAAAAAGTCCTGGTTGGGTCTTGGGCTGAGCGTGAGGTTGCTGCGATCCGCCGCCTGGTCCATTGCTGCCCGTTTGAGCGGATGACGTAGCACCGGCTTGGGTTGCGCCGTTGGAATTTGGTGGAGCTGCGACTTTGCCAGCCGCTCCATCCGAGCCATTCGTGGGAGTTTGAGCCTGTGACATGACCGTCGCGGCTGTTGGTGGGGCTCAGTCTCAAGTCGTGGCATTCACTCGCAGTAGCAAGCGATGCGATGATGAGAAGAGCGGAGACGCGAGCTCAAGCGGATGCGTACCCATGCAAAAGCTAAGCAAGAAGCACCTCTTTGGCTGGATCTTCCTGAAGGATTACGCAGCGTGCCGCGCACGTGATCACGAATTGCAAGGGTCCCAGCACCGCGGCAGCAGCGGTCAAACCACGCAAAGTCGCGCCGATGCTGCGAACCTCGCACGACAGAGCGCTGCAACGAGGCACGGCACGCATGCATGCAAGAGGACGTCAAAATGAATCAAGAATCCAACTTTCAAATTGGGCCAAAAGGCGTTATTTATGGGTTGAGCCTCGCGCTCGCTCGGTTCGACTTCGACTCGTGACTGCTGCTCGCCGCTCATGATGTGCTTCTCAGTCACCATCGTCACCATCGTCGCCGTCAGCAAGACCCGCCGCAAGCTTATCATGGGACCCAAGGCACTTCACTGAGCATCTCTCTCAATCGCTTTCCAACACGTCACCCGAGCACATCATTCGCATTTTACGATTCCCACATACACGCATCTCGAGTTGACCGCGTCCTCGCTCTCGCGCCTCGTATGAAGCCTCGCTGGTCGAGCACGTAATCTTCCAGTCAGCACTTCCCCTACGCTCATTTCGTACTTCGCCTGACTTGGAGAGAAGTATGTTGGTCCCTCTGCTCTTCCTCTTTCTGCTCATCTCGGTACCCTTGCTGGGTCTGCTGTTCTTGTTTTTATGGGTCGCCTTGTATAGAGCGCCTTCGACGACGCGCAAATCCAGCTTGGGCAGGAGTGCGGCAGTGGTGGTATTGGGAGACATTGGTCGCAGTCCGCGGATGTGCAATCATGTGGATAGTCTGGCAAACGAGGGCTGGAGAGTCGCCGTTGTCGGTTATGCTGGTGAGTGCCGATGCATCCTGTCCGGCTCAGAACCAGCACCGCGCGCTCAAGTGTTCACCCCTCACTGGAACCTGAACAGGCGTCGCTGTCCCTTCAAACCTGAGGAGATCATCCATCAAGCATCACCATCTGGCAACTCCACCTGCTTACATCGCGAGGCTACCGAGGCTACTGTTTGCGTTTGTTGCGCCTTTCAAGGTGCTATGGCAGAGCGCTGTCCTTTTCCTCGAGCTTACAACCCAAGTGCAGCCACCTCCTGAGCTCTTGCTTGTCCAGGTGAGCCTTTTTTGAGAAAGTTGCGCGTCTCCTCTTTGTCCTGATCTTCACTCACCTCATCTCATCGATGAATGTGATATACTAACTTCGGTAATCTACTGCTCTCATCTGCAGACACCACCGGCATTGCCAACGCTATTCGTCGTCAGAGTCGCCTCGCTGCTACTGCAGTCAAGGGTGATCATCGATTGGCACAATCTCGGCTACACCATTCTCGCCTTGCGCATGGGCGCCAAGTCTCCCCTCGTCGCCCTTGCGCGTCACCTGGAGAGGCTTACGGGGAGGAATGCGTACGCACACCTCTTTGTCACCCACGCCATGCGCACACGGCTCGCGCAAGAGTGGGCATTGAGGGGAAAGAAGCTGACCTTATATGACCGACCGCCGGCTCATTTTCGAAAGAGGAACCCGGAAGAGACGCATCGGCTTTGGACCACGCTCGCGCCTACGATCAGCCCGTCCTGCAACGACTTCTGGCCTGCTCATAGCTTGCCACGGACAACGCCTTTCACTTCCGAGAGCGGACCCTCAGCTGTGGAGATCGCGAGGCAGGAGACAGCTGCCGCCGCGCTTGTGACTCAGCGCTCGCCTGAGGCGGCTTCTTCCCCAGAGTCGCTGCTCAGGGACGACAGGCCCGCTCTCGTCGTGAGCTCCACCTCCTGGACAGCCGATGAGGACTTTTCCATCTTGCTCAAGGCCGCTGGCATCTATGAGCGTCGGGCGCGACAACTGGTTGCGGTAGCAGAAGCTAACCAGACATCTGCGTCCTCACCCACTTTGGAAGAGCCCATCGCCAGCGGCGACGCTTTTGATAGAGCTCGAAGGAGGCTCTCTTCTTCGAGCCATCGTGCGACCGGCTCGGGCTCGGGCTCTGTCGAGTATGCCAGCTCCGCCTCTGGCTCTATGCGAGAGAAGAGCAGGAAGCGAGCTTCCGTCTCCGCTGAAGAAGCCTTTGGACCTACTCGTCTGCCTAATGAGCCAGCTGAGATGCTGCCCAAAGTATTGATCCTTGTCACGGGGAAGGGAGAGCTTCGCGCACACTACGAGCAAGAGATTGCCAGGCTCGAATCCGCTGAAGAATGGAAGTGGGTGCGCATCAGGACGGTGTGGTTGGAGGCTGCAGACTATCCGGTCCTTCTGGGTGAGTCTGGCGGGCAAAGAGTGGGCGACGCAACCACAAACCGCGCTCAGAAGCGGCTAATAGGCGCTCCCTTCGAACAGGTTCTGCGGACGTTGGGGTGTCTCTGCATGCATCTTCGTCTGGTCTAGATCTCCCAATGAAGGTTGTCGACATGCTGGGCTGCGACTTGCCGGTCTGCGCGCTTGACTTTCCGTGCCTGGACGAGCTGGTCAAGGATCGTCGCAACGGTCTGACATTTCGAACAGCAGAAGAGCTGGCTCGTCAACTGGAAAGTCTACTTAGCAAGCACCCAGAACGGAGCTGGCTGGCTGCTGAGCTCGAGAAACTACCCTCGCCATTCGAAGTCCCTTTGCCCGGTGCAGATGCTTTGGCGAGTGCGACTTCTGCCAACGGTCGGGGTAGCGAAAGAATCCCTTCGCCCCCTCCCTCGCCCTTCAGTCCAACAGATCCCGCCACTTTCACTATGATGCCTTCGCCTGTGCTAGGTCGCGGCCTCAAGTCGTGGGAATACCCACGATCTGCACCAAGTTCGGTTCCAAACGCAGCTTTATCTCCCGTCGAGAGCCAGAGACAGCCGCCTCTGATCCAGACGAAACGCTCCACATCGACTTGGTCAGGCAATTGGAAACGACACGTTCGACCTTTGCTCGCTACTGATCCGGACGATGCCATCCATTCGGACTCGGAGCAAGATTCCCCTAATGAGGCCTCCTCTTCGGGCCGATCGAGCTTCGAGGGAGGCAAGCGTATCTCCCGCGTTCTCTCTGGCCAAGGACACAACAGGACCGGCACCCTCACGTCTAGCCTTTTCAACGCGCAAAGCTCGAACGCGGCTGCGCGCAATCAAGCGCACGCAGGGAACCGGGCCAGAGCTCAGCCTCGCGGTTGGCTTTCGACGATGACCCTGGGCTTGGTCGGCTCGCATGATCGTAATTTGGCACAGCCCCATCCAGGCGTGAAGTCATCAACTTCGCCCAGGAATAGCGGCGAAATCGACAGAGAATGGACGCAAGAGGACGACGAGGACGAGAGAGCTCGATTGAGTCAGCTTGGTCTTCGAGACGCGACCCAAGCGGGGGTGAGCGATTTGAGACATCGACGCAAGAATGCGCCATTATACAGCGGCAGCGGAGGTGGATGTGCTGACCCAAAAAGGCAGGACAGTCTTGGGCTGCCATTGCCCGAGCCCAGCGCTTCCGCCAACGAGACCGCGGCGTCTGGACTCTCTAGGGCACATTCTATACCAGATATTCAGGTGTCAGAGCATGCTCCTACGTGAGCCTTTATCTCAAATTTGATATTGTCATTGGAGAGTAGGCCGTTGCACTGCTGTGTGGTGCGACCAGGAGCGCCTCAAATCGGTGCGCAGACCCCACACTTGATCCAACTCTGGCGTTGCTGCCCGATCTCAGATTGCCGTAGGGACGGTCTCATCCAACGTCAGCGTCTCAGGCCCAGACTGGTCTAAATGGTCGCCGACTCAGGGTCTGACACGATCGCTGGGAGTTCTCGTGTCGCCGAACAGGTCCGTCGACAGGCTCCGCCGGATTGGCGCAGCATCCAGGCGGGAGACGACCGCTGTGAGAGAGACTTGACAGCGGGTGGGGAGGAGGGAAGTATGGAGGGAGAGGAACGGGTCGGAGAGCGTAAAGTGGGCGTTGCGAGACGAGATCGTGTCGCTTTGTGGGAAGCTCGATCGTCGGAGTGTGCCGGACGTTGCTGATAGATGTCTCTCGGAGCTTGAAAGGGTGGTCCGGGGCGCGCTACGCGACCGCGATGAGCCGGCGGTCAAGTAGCGCGCTTGCGCCGTGAGCGCACGTGGAGACAGCGACGATGTGCAAGCTCGGAGATCGCATTTTGGGCAGAGGACGAAGGTCACCACGGCATCTAGAAAGAGCCTGTGTGCTCCAAGTCTCACTTCCAATCGATCTCAGCGCGAGAGGCCCACCGCTCGCCCAAGCGCATGATCATTTGCTTCGATCGAGAGGCATAGACCTGCTGATGAGAAAGGAGTCACGAGCAACAGGCTGTGGAGGTAGCGAGACAGGTCGTGCACCTTGCCAGGTACCATCGTTCAGATATACTGCAAGCTGCACCGGCATTGTGCGTATTTGCGGCAGCCTCATCGGCTATTGTATTGCACAAAACCGGTAGACGTTCGGCCGGCCGGCTCGAGTCTGGTAGCTGCCGCTCCAAAGCAAAGAAACGTCAATGCGTGGCGGTGATAGCCCTCGTGCTTTCAGCTGTCGTACCTCGTCCCTTGCCAAGATCGTCAGCATGCACAAGCGGCCATCAGATCGTATGATGTTCCAACCTTCATCACGGTCGATACACACCCGCAGATCGCATAGCCATAGTCGCACGTGCTGACAGAGATCGTTTTACGTATTGGATTACGTTCCCCTTGCAGGGTGCGAGGTCGATCCGCAGGCCCGGCATACTGTTCACACGCTATCTGCGCTAAGGATGTCTCGGTCGACGCCACTTGTGGGTGCCGAGGGTGTCATGCCACCAGCTCGCCACCTGGTTCTCGAAATTGGGGCGTCAAAGCGACCATTTTGTTCGTTTAGCCTCTGGCCAGTCGCGATTTCTGAGCCGAGTGTCGGCGACATTGGCGGGCCTCTCGCTGCTAAAGAAGACCGCTTTTCTCGAGAGCAGATGAGAACTGTAGAAGGGCAACACGGGTTCGATCCATCATATGTTGCCGAAGTTTTCGAGACTGTATGTACCTGCTCGGACCAATCTGTATCGCACCACAATCGACAAGGAATTGACGCCCAGACGAATGACACCTCAAGTGTGAAGCAAGTCGGACCTGCGTACCTTTCACACTCGTGAGCTGATGACTGTGTGCACGTCTATCTTTGCATGTCCGCATCCATGAGGGAGCATGTGAGGGATGGAGCAGAAGCAGGCCTGTGGGGCATGCTCTCAGCCGCAGCCGTCACAAAGACGCGCACGCGCGCTCCGAGCTCCTGCGTGACGCTGCAGCAGCAGCTGCTTCATGCCGCCTTTACCTCGAGACTCACGACTCGTCGCGCGTGTCTGCAGCACTGCGCGCCCCACCGCGTCAACGAAACGACATGTCTCAGGTGGCAGACGCATCAGGCAAGAAGCCCGACCGGCTCGCAGATCACGACTCCCGTCATCTCGATTGCCACCTCTGTGCCAGTGCTGTGGCCAAATGATCTGTCTACCCAACTTGCTGGTGCACATTAGCTGCCTTGACGATCAGCCTGCACTGAGGCACTCAGAGGAACGACAGGCAGCTCATTCACCTCCGTTTTGTCGCCAATGGCTTCGCCGGCTCAACAACGGAGCTACCGCTAAGGACGATCCCTTATCCTTCGCCAGCAGATGATGTTGAGGCAGATTCGCTCCGCAAGCGAATCCAACATCCGCGCTAGCGAAGCCAAGATTAGGTTCCTCTGGCAAACCTGCTGCGAGGAAGCGCTCTGCAAGCCAATCGTTCATCCTCCGCAAAAGGCTAGACCGCCCTGATGGTGCACACTGCCATGACCGATACCAAGATGATGTGCAGTGGCCTATGCCTTGCCGCACAAAGCGCTTGCGCTGCAGTCACAGTACAGTTCATCGTAGACTGATCGACTCGGTCCTCCTCGGCTACTCCGAGCCAAGCGCAGCAACAGTGCACTTCAGAGGCACCTACAGTCGTCAATCGTCCAGGCTTAGTGCAGGCAGGCTGCTCAGCATGAATTCATAGAAAGGGTCGTAGAATTGGGGAGCTTCACGCTTGTGGGCGCGCTGAGACCATGTCCATGTTCGCGCTCCGCTACGAAACCGAACCAAAGGTCGCCATTGAGCAGATTAGGCAAGCCTGATTGCTGCGCGGACGGGGGCTCTTTATCCTTAGTCATGCGCATGCATGCCCACCCAAGTCTAAACCTTGTGCTGTTGCGAGCGTTGCAAGCTTCGACCGCAATGGGGTGGCTTTAAGCCGCATACAGGCCGATGTGGACCCGTTGAGATTGCCCGCTCTCAATGCGTTGCTACCGCATGTCTCACTTTGCTCACCCTCACCATTGCCGTTACTTCTTCTCCAGCCTTTCGCCTCACCCATTTACTCTTTCATTCGTTAGCCTCCCCTCTTCATCTGCTCGGCAGATCGCCCCCCGTCTTATCATTCTCTTCGGATCGTACAGAAGCGCTGTGCGCATCTGCAAATCTTGTCTCAGGTCAACGCCGCCGCCGCGGGTTCGATCAGAGCCCTGTAGAGCTACAACTGCTCTGCCCTCGGTAACTGCCGCACCAACCTTCACTCGCGCCGAGGCAGGACCCGGCCACAGTCCAACTCGCTCAACGCTCATTGCCTTCGCCACTCTTTCACTCGCACTCGAACGCGCATCGCAGTTTCTTGCGCTTAGCTTTCTTCACGCGGCTGCACCGAGCAGCTCGATCTGTCCCCGATCGAGTACATCGGTCGCTTCATCAAGCCCGCGGTCCTAGCGTCATCATCGGTTTCAGCATCCATCGGAGTGTTGGACCGGCAAAGGCCATTGATCAGCTCACCAGTCTCAGGTGAGTAGTTGGAGGTAGAGCTGCAGATGCACTCAAAGGTTCGGATAATTCGGCTCGGTAAGCTGCAGTCGTGTGTGGGAACTTTGCGGACCTGCCGTGCTTCACTATCGGAACCAAATCCTGGTTGGTCATGGCTCACTTACGTGGATTGCCTGCCCTGTGCACAAATCTCTTGTCAGACGTCTGTCCGCTCGAAAGCGGGGAACGTGGACGAAGGCAATCGTTTAAAGCGAGATCATCCCTGCGCTGAAGCCTAAGCGCGTCCCACGCATTATCCTCAGCTTCGATCAGCAGCGCTCCTTAGGCGTGGTATGGGCCTACTACATCTAGCCTTTGACAGTCTTACTACCACCTCTTCGCCGGTCCTTCGACTAGAAACGTTGCAGACCAATCTGACACCTGCCCTGTACCGCTCGCCCGCCATCCTCGACACATCAGTGCTGGAGCTGGGCTGTCAAAACAGTAGCGAGGGTGCCACTGAAGCCGCTCTCGACACGATGCATACTGGCGCAAGCCCATTGCTGCAAGACTCGCACCTTGGGGAGGAGACTTCATCCTTCACTTTTAGCTGGACGCCGCTGCTGGGCGGTTCTTCGGCCTTTGGGCCTTGGGAGCTTGGTGAGTACAATCGAGGAGACACTGATCCGTGACAGCAGCGCTGACCTTATTTCTGCAACGTGAATTTGCTCAGCTGCGAACGCAGATCATGGAGCGCTTTGCAGTGCGCTCATCGACAGACAGAGCAACTTCTCGGAAGGTAGCAGCAGCAACAGCGACAGTAGCGGTGGTCAGCCTGGCAGCCCTTCGAGCGCGCCAATTTTGAGTGTCGAGGGCCAACCCATGTCGGCGTGGAATGACGTTCCCAACACGTCCAACGCCGGGCAAAGCTCAGATGCATCGGATGACGAAGCGCTGGTCGAGGACGTTTGGCCTGAGAGTTCGAATGGCAGATCGCTCAGACGGGTCCGCCGCACCGCTTTCAACGATACCACTGGTGCGACAAACGACGGAATCACCGCATCTGGAGGTGGCTCGAACAGCATATTCACTCCAGTCACGCTGGTCGCACCTGCTCCAAAGATCGCTGCGGCGACTTCTGAAGCCACCGTTGCGAAGCTTTGCTCCGTCGCTTCGCCACCAGAGCTCAGACTAGCAATTGGCCAGAACACCACAATGACCTCTGCTTCGCAGTCTGCGTGGGCTGACCTGTCGCAGAAGAGTGACGGAGAGAATCAGTGTGCGGCATTCGATGCCAGCAACGTTGTGGCTCCTGACCAGGTCGGTTCGGCTCGAACGCACAATGGGCATTCGGACGCGGCGCTCGAGCTCTCGTCCTCGACGGCCTTCTCGTCTGCTCAATCGAGCACGGGTGTGGGCGCTCTGTTCCAACGCCGTGCGCACGCCTCGCGCGCAGGTGATATGCCTGCTCCCAAACCCATCGGGACATCCACGCTGAGCGGTGCGTTCACAACCCCACTCTCTGCTGCGCCTCTGCCCGCGAAGCAGCACAGTCAAGCACGCACGGCTACGTCTCCATTGAGCCAAACCTGGGACCAGCTTTCGCCGGAGCAGCAATCGCGCGTCATTCAGCTGCAAAGCAACATTGCGTCAGAAGCTCAGACTATTGTCCATCGTCCCCGCGGAGACAGCGGTGTGAGCGGCCAGGGCTCATCAGCCCGAGCAGCCGGCAACCAGGCTGCTCTGATATATGCTCGCGGCCGGCAGGATCACGCATCGAAACGGCAGGGACCAGGGTCATCTGGATTTGCGTACACTTCCATGGGTTTGTTAACACCGATTTCGCCAGTCCACGCACTTGCACCGAGCTCAGCACAGCTGCCCTCACATCATTCTTCGCCTGCGTCTTCAGTATTCCGGGTCAGCACCATGCCTAGCGATATGGCTGCTTCTTACGGTGTGCCCTTTAACATGAATACAGCAGTCATTGGCAGCAATGCTTTAGGACTCTCCCAACCGTTCTCTGGGACCAATGGATTGTCGAACAGTCCCAGTACCGGCCTGCAGGCGATCGATCCGTCATCATTTGGCGCCTTCACATCGGAATGTTCTGATCCACCTGCGTCTCTCTTTCACAAAGAACGCCAGTCGTCGCACGCTCCTCTTTCACCACGCTCTCCGAACAAAGCGAAGAGCGCACCTAATCTTCGCTCTGTCGACCCGCAACAGCACCAAGATGCTCCTTCCCGTTCGCCTCGCAAGATCGCGAGCAATCGTCGACTGCACGCGTCGTCAAACGCGTCGACGATGCCGACCGAGACTAGCCCCGCCAGCAGCTTCAATAGTGGAAGGCCGCGCACCATGACATTGAGTAGCGCAAGCAGCGGATATCGTACCCTCGACAGTCCCTCTTTCCCACCCACTCCAAGAAGCGGCGGTAGCATCTCCTTCGTCAACTACGGAATCGAAGATGCCGACGAGCTGTGCGCAGCTGTCGCTCCAAGCGGCAGTTATAAGATTCCACTTCGAGGATACGGCTCTGCTGGCGATATCAAGGAAGCGGGGGAGAAGGCCGCCAAGGCCGCCAAACGGGACGGTCCGCGCTGGGAAGAGCGGAAGGACTCTGCTTCTTCCACCTCTGTAAAGTCCAGGGCTGTGAAGAGGCGCAAGAGCGTGCCCAATCTCGCCGACAGGGCATCCGCGCCAAAGGAGGACATTCCTCCTGTCCCACCTTTGCCCCCCGCGTTTGCAGCTGCCAAATCGTCGTAGCTACTTCATACGGATTCTGCCTGCACCTGCATCGTCGTTTTCGCCTACACACATCGCCAGCGTGCCACCCCACCCATCCTCCCCTGCCTTGCCTTGTCCAACAACACACGTTCATACACATACACTCCCCTTATTGCAATATCATACCACTTTTGCTCAAAGTCCAAATCGTGCGAGCGTCGATTGTACAAAGAAGGGGTATCGTATTTGTCGAGGGCTGGAGCAGCTAATACCAATCCTGGACACCGAATCAAGTGAGCAGCTCCCAACCGGCACCATCCTCGTCCTCGGGCGGGGCATCCACAGCTCTGCCAGCCTCTGCACACTCAAGAAGGATAGCTCTCAATCTTGCTCTAGCTCCAATCTCTATCTGCAACCTACTCTCGACATCCTCTTCTTCCGAGCGCTGGACGGAAACCAACGTGGCGGAGCTAGAACGCGAAGATGCGTCGAGCACCGAACGAACGATGCTTCTCCTCACTTCCCTCAACGAGTCGCATGCTTCGCACGTCTCTGCGTCCAAGGAACGCAAAAGTGCTCGAGCTTGCTTCTCGCGCGCACGCGAGGCGCGAAGACTGTACACCATGTGCTGCGCACAGTGTCTGGCTTGAGCATAAGAAGCTTCGACAGAATGGTAAAGGTCCTGCGCAACCAGTCAATTCGAAGCGCCAAGAACGGTGGTGGGCGCACAGCAAAATTCATCATCGTCAGCTATAACACGAGCAAGACTCGGTCGCTACGCTGAGCGCACGAAACCGCTCACAGTCTCTGACAAGGCGCCCTTGTGTTTTCTGCCGGGAAGCTTGTACAGCTCTACGATCTCTAGCTTGCCGATGGGCCTGATTTCCGCCTGGATCGATCTAGCTTCTGCACCCCTCTCGTACATTCTTCCACTGAGCGTCTTTGCAGTTCTCACCCGAGGCTCCATTCCTCGAGCCGTTGCGATCGCTGAACTACCTCTGCCGATCTGGACAAAGCGCGAAAGAACCAAGCATATAGAGGAGTTCAGCTCGCTTCAATGTTTGAGATATGCCACTGCCACTATTGAGCACCTACCTGCTTCGTGTACTTGGTGTTTGAAGCAACGCCGAGATCTATGCCATGTTGAAGGGCACCCTGAAGCTCCTTGACGAGCTCAGCGCACGTCGCTTGAGCTTGAGCTAGCTTTGTTCTCGCTCGCGCCTCTCGGGGCAGCTCCGATCTGAGCAGATCTGAAGCCACTCTGAGCACAAGATATCTCGTTTCGGCGACGTCTTGTTCAGGCCAGCCTGCTCATATCAAGAGTGAACGTCGTCGAAAAGGCCATGTCAGCGAAGTGAAGTCAGGAAGATTTGGCCTTCTCAATGACCTTACCTAGCGTCGTGCCGATGAAGATCGCGTCATTGATGCTGCAGAAACAGGCATCCTCAATGGCTCAGCATCCGAATCCTCGAGGCGCTGGCGCGCCGCCAAGCCGTGACAATTGGCACCTCCACACTTACGCATCGATCTCAGTGATGAGCAAGAGGCGCCTCTGCTCAAGCTTCATCACAGCATCTTCATCGCTTTTGAGCGAGTGTATGCGAGCTTCCATGTCTTGCAAATTTCCCTTTAATTGACGATATTCTCTCTCAGACTGGTGAAGGGTAGCCGAAGCAGTCAAGGGGCGCATTTCAGCCAGCGCTCGCAGCAACGAGGGTGACTGGAGGTGCTCACCAGCTCTAATTCCAACTTCACAGCATGCGAAGGACCTCTGAGCTTTCTCAAGAAACCTCTCTTTGCTCTCGCTTTCACCTCTTCAAGCTTTCGCTCAGCTCTGAGCAGATGGGACCTCTGCGTAGTTGCCGCTGCCGCCGCGTCCACCTGCTCCGATCTCAGATCAACAAGCTGCGATGGCACCTTCTGCAGAGGTTCGAGTGCGGCATGCAGAGAAGCGTGATGCTTCAGGGTAGAATATTCAGCGACTCGCATGCGACTTTGCTCTTCCCTGAGGATTTGGCTGCTTCCGCCCGATTGGCCGTTGAGCTGCTGAGCCTCCCGTGACCCAGCTGCTACCCCAGCACTAGCTGCACCGCCATGCGTGCTCGCTAATCCCACCTTTCGCACATGTGTACTCGTGCCGGCGCCATCGGTCGAGGTGCTAGCATCCTGCGAATCCGGAGGTATGTCATAGACTCTTCCAAGAGCCCAATCCCAATTCTCTCGCTGCACCTTGGATGCTTGGTCGTCCATGCAGATGAGCGTGGATGGGCAAGGAAGGACCTGCATACGACTGGGATGGAGCCAGGCGCATCAAGTCCGGTCTCGCTTGCCTTGTATTGCCGTCGATGCGGATGCTTTCGTGGAAGAGGAGGAGCGTTGGAATGATGCTGGACGGGATTGTGGACGAAGGTAGAAGGGCTGTTAGAAGGTACTTATAGCTGCCCCCTGACCCTACCTCGTCGCCCTTGTCCGCCGAGCGAGCGAAATCGCAGGCGCGGGGGGGAATGCTTGCGCCTTCTTGGCATGCAGCAGTCACAGCAGCACACGCGAAAGTGGAGGAGCGCCTGAACCCGGTTTCCCCATCCCAACGCAGGCAGTGTGAGTACCCCATCACGTGTTCAGACTTAGCCATTTGTGTAGGCAGGTGCCCTTCAGGATGAAAGAGCCGTGCAGGGTCTCGCTCGAGAGTGACCAGTCACAGTCGCGAGTCAGTCGACAAATGGAGGAGAGTTCCATCACCGCCGCCATCAAGAACGTCGCGTTTCGACCAACTGTCGACCACCCTCGCCTTCCGCTGCACAGCCTTTCTCAAACGATCCGCAACACCACATTGGCTGCGAAGTCGCCCATCTACACAAGCAAGCTGCGAGAGTTCGAGATGCCTGCTGCTGCTTCTTCGGGCAGGAAGCCGGCCAAGAAGGCGATGGTGGAAGCTCCTCCAGCTGACGAAACGAGGGTTTTGCCATTGGCATTCACATCTTTCCAAGTGCCTGCACCCATCAACGCCAAGAGTGAGTCGCAATGATCGCTGCTCAGCAAGCATCACCAAAGCTCACATGGCGATCTTCTGCACCCCTTGCACACACCTCCCTCAGACGTATCCACCACCTTTCTCAAACACGATTCTCAGTCATGGTCCACACGCAGAGGCTTCAACAATCCTGGGCCTCTGGCACCTGGTATGGTAGCGAGCAGGGGCCGCAAGCGGAGAAGGGCGACGGATCAAGAGGATGCGGATAGATCAAGAGCTGCTTCCACAACCGCTTCTGCATTGGAAGACGAGAACAGCGATGGTGCCGATGGGGAAGAGGAGGATGAGGCGGTGAGTCCCCAACTCGTGCTGCATCCATGCTTAGGCAGGACTCCACCGATTCACCATCTCTTTGTCGCCGAGCAGGACATCAATCCGGCCTCCAAGACAATCGTCATACATCCAAGCTCCACCTCTTTGCGAATAGCTCTTGCTACTGACCTATTCCCAAAGACTTTTGTCAATGTCATTGCGCGCAGGGATAAGAGGGGCGCACCTCGTAGAGCACCGATCAAGAGCACTCTGCCCAGCATGAAGCTGGAAGGAGAAGATGCTGAGGAAGATCGCGCTGACCCCGAGAAGGATGTTAATTCTTCGTCTGGTCGCAATGCTCAGGAAGAGGAGATGGAAGTGGATGGGACGCGCAAGTCTTCTGTGAGTGTTGCGAACGCCACAGGCGTAGACCAGAGCTGACAGTCATGACGCTTGGTGCGAACATGTCTAGCTGAGCAAAAAGATAGACGTCCTTCGCACCGA
The DNA here is from genome assembly GCF_003144195.1 of Ceraceosorus guamensis. Taxonomy (NCBI): domain Eukaryota; kingdom Fungi; phylum Basidiomycota; class Exobasidiomycetes; order Ceraceosorales; family Ceraceosoraceae; genus Ceraceosorus; species Ceraceosorus guamensis. The sequence goes on from NW_020290021.1 coordinate 199,419, forward strand.
CTTGCGAAAGATCATGCGGGCGATGAAGTTGAGGCCAGTCACGAATGGTCGCGGCTTAGCAGCACAGTACAACGAATCCGCGCGTAGCGAAAAGATACCGGATCATGCAGACGTGACTGGTGTGGAGTGGACAAAGGTGGTAGACGAGGAGGCGGACACAATCCTGGGCCAAAGAGCGACTCGGCTGCCTCAGTACTCTAGCGGCAACTATCCGAACGATGAGCCCGTCGACAGACCGTGGGAGCTCTTCTGGCCTTTCAGAGCAGGCAGGCTCAACATCGAGCCATATGTCGAGCGGTATGGTCAATCGGCTGCTTCATCGGCGCTCAGCAAAGACATACAGAGCATCCTTCTTCATGCTATTAGTCTGCCTCGAGATGCGTCGGAAAGCGCTTCAAATGAGGAGACACTCGCAGATGCAGAGGAAGGCTTGGGTATATCTCCAAAAGACCTGCACCTTTACAGCGCCATTCTCGTCGTGCCCGATCTATACAGCCCGACTGATGTGGAGCAGCTGGTGGATCTGCTCTTTTGCGATCTGAATTTTGCGGCGATCTGTATACAGCAAGAGAGCGTGTGCGCGACATTCGGAGCAGGCCAATCCGGCGGATGCGTGGTTCATCTTGGCAGCGAAAGAATCGCTATCAGCTGCATCGACGAAGGTCTGGTCTATCCCGAAAGCAGAATTTCGCTCGCATATGGAGGCAGAGACGTCTCCTTGTTCTTCGCTCAGCTCCTGAAAGCCGCCAAATTGTCGTACACGGAATTGGATCCTGATCGTCGACTAGCTGATCGCTGGCTCATCGATGATCTCAAGCATCGTCTTTCGACTCTAGACGCCACCCAATTGGGACTGACCATCACCGAGTTCTACTTGCGCCTTCCCAGCAAGCCGACTGTGAAGTACACCGTAAGGACTTATGACGAAGTCATACTAGCACCCATGGCTCTCTTTAGCCCTCGAGTTGTAGACTTTAAGAGCAAGCAGCATTTAGCGCCAAAGACGATGGAGAGTATCTCGAGGGAAGAGAGGGATGAAGGAGAGAGGGTGGCTGTTGGCTCCGGGGCAGATGTCGCCATCACACAAGCAATGAAGGATTGCGTTCAACATCTTCTTCCCGTTCCCGTCGTCAATACCGCGTCCGAGGGCACAGCCGACGCTGCACCCATGGAAAGGTCAGCAAGCACTACCAGCAACATCGCCTCCGCTCATCCAGCTGCAGCGACAGTTACAACCCCAGCTGCGAGTGCAAATAAAAATAGCGCTAGTCCCATGCCACCTGGCATGCAAAGCCTTTTGCTTCCCAATTACCAAGAGGGCATAGCGGGGGCGACCAAAGCGGAAGATGGGGGAGAAACCAAGGCTAACGGTGGAGCAGAGACGTCTCGCGCAGACACGCCTTCGCTCAAGAATGCTCCTGGCGGCAATGCCCCAGCAGCTACCTCATCGTTGGGCGCAGGCACGACCCAAGGCTTAGCAGCTATTGATGTGCCCTTTGAAGCTTCCAAAGTCCCTCTGGATGTGGCGCTTTGGAACTCGATCAAATCTTGCCTGACTTCGCAGCTTTCGCCAGCTGCTGCCGAAGAGAGGATAAAGAGGCTGGCTGGAAACATCCTCTGCACCGGGGGATCCGCTCTGATTCCTGGTCTAGGTGCGGTTCTCGAAGCAAGGTGAGAGTGCGCGCGCGGGTGCGGAACTCATGAGCGAGGTATTTGGCTTCGCCTTCTCGTGATCGCTTCCTTGCTCACGCTTGCTCTCGTGACGCACATCAGGCTCAATACGCACCTGGAAAGCTGGGCAGCTACGGAATTGCATAAAGATGCAGATTCAGCACCCCTTGCCACCGTCATTCCCTCTCCTCGAGATATGGACCCCAGAGTGTTAGCCAGCAAAGGAGCGGCCGTCTTGGCTAGGCTGGAAAGTGTTGGCGAGCTGTGGGTGTTCAAGGAGGAGTGGGAAATGTTTGGCTGGAGGGCTTTGCGTGAGAAGAGGTGAGTTGTTGAAGACATGTCGAAGACCGGGAATGGTACCGCGGGCCCGCTAAAGTCTGTCCCTTCGAACTCGGCTTTGGCACAGCCTATTCCTTTGATCGAGATCTGCGCATCGAGAAACGCGAAGGCTGCAGCATGTGCAGCGATTTCCATTGCGATGCAATCTAAGCGGGGCTGCAGAGTCCAGACTCTGGGCAGTGTAAAATGATATTTGTACAAAGAACCTTCGCGGCAGATGAGCACTCGAATGCTGCGCAAGCACTCTACTTGGACTCGTCCTGAGCCTCCTCCACCACGGCTCTCAACCTTTGCAATGCCTCTGCAAAGTATTCCTCCTCGAGAATGGAGAAGCTGACGCGCACGTATGGCGTGGGCGTATCAGCGTCCGATCCTGGCAAGAAAGCGATCCCAGGCACTGCCAGGATGCCCTTTGCCCTTGCTTTCTCAGTGATGAGCGCAAAGCTGTCTCCTTGATCCGGCTTGCCAGCCTGAACAGAAGCTGCGCTAGGCGGCAATTTAAGCTTCAACCAGAGGAACATGCCAGCTACTGGTGTGACCCACTCCGCCACGGCCACCTTGCCACCTGCAGTGCCCAGAATGTTCTGAGCATGCCTTTCGAAAGCATCTCTACGAGCTTCGTAGAAGGATGCTACGGAGTCCACGTGACGCAACAAGCCTTCAGGGCCCCAATGCTGCAAAAGCCTGTAAATCACCGCTTGCGCTAATCCTGAAGGTTGCAAGTTCGCAGACGAAGAGTCGAGGTCGACTGCGTCTATCAGTGCCTCGGGACCCGTCATGAAGCCTAATCTAAGACCTCCGCCGATGATCTAGAGGTGTAGAGAAATGCCAGTACTGACGAGATCAATCCTAGTCTCCCCTCGTATTGCTTGTAAGAAGCCGCGGCTCACCTTTGAGAAGCTGTCGAAGCGCACGACGAAGCCATCGCCCAGCGCATCGCTTTCGTCCCTTTCGTCCCGTTCCAAATCCCAGTAGCTCCTGACCCTTTTGCGCGTGACTGGGTCCTGGCCCAGACCTTCAAAGCTGAGGAAAATGTACGGATCATCCTCCAACAACAAGACATTGAATCGTCTTACCACAGAGAGCACGTCCCTCTTGCGCTGCTCCGAGGCAGTTGTGCCCGCTGGATTCGCTCCAGTGGGTACCGTGTAGACGAACTTTGGAAAAGGATGAGACTTTGTCTTCTCGTCGGTGTGCCAGTTGGACAAGACTGAGAGCAGAGACTTTGGGCACATGCCTTCAGCGTCTGACTGGACCGGGGCCATGAAGGCCTGAGCCACAGTCAATTGTGGTAGGATACCGCTATTGCAAACAAGTCGCGAGGAGCTTGTCAGCCGTGAAGAGGTGCTTTGCGACTCTTCAGGACTTACGTGTAGACTGGGCTCTCGACCAGGATGGAGTCGCCCGGGTTGACGAGCGCTGTGAAGGTCTGCGCAGCGAGATTGATTGCGCATCAGCAGATGAAGGCGGACTGCTGACTGTAAGTTTGGAAGGCCTCGAATGCAGCATCAGCGTGCGCGTCGTGCGATCTCGACGCACCTTGGTGAGCAGATCTTGCGAGCCGTTTCCGACAGTCACGCGCCACTTGACTTTGCCGTGCGCCTGCTCTTGCACCATCTCTCTGCCATGAATGCGGGTCTGAAAAGCGACGAGCCAATCGTTCAGACCCTTGATACCCGCTGTCGGACCATAATTCATTCCCGCTTCCAAGTCCTTTCCGCTGACAGAAATTTGCTGCGTGGATTGCTCGGGCGCCCCAGGTGTGGGCTTGACGTTGATGGAGATGGCATCGATGGGAAAAGTGGAAGGGTTGGGTTTGCCGGCTAGGAAGGATAACATGCCTGGAATCAGTTCTGCTGGAAAGAGCGAACGGATGGCGGAAGGAGGTCGACGAAGCGCAGCTTCGGACAACATGGACTGGATGTCCACTCCACCGCTCGATGTCTTGCCTCGAGCGGAAGAGTTGCCATTGGAATGGCTCAGCTGCGCTGCTTTGCCTGCACTCGCTCCATGCCCATTCGCCGTTGCCTCTGCCGAGGCCATCGCTGCGACGTCGGCTCCATTCGTAGCTGTGGGTGCCATGATAATCTTGGGGGGATGTCGAGCAGTCGAGGTGTTGGCCAAGATGTCGAATGCTCACAAGAGAGGTGGGCTTGTTGACGTTGTTGGACACGGAGAGGGAGGATGGAACGGGCAAGGGAACTCGACGCGTACCGATGACACGCGTCTTCTTATACCAAGATAGAGTAGTAGTCGTGAGTCGTGAGTGGTAGTAGTGTGCTGTGAGTGAGATTTGGTCACAGTGTGGATAGCCTCATCTGCCTGCTGACTGTGTGACTCGTCTCGGTCGAAGCTTGACGCAGCAGCACTTTTGCGGATCTTCCATGCATGCACATCATCGCTCGCGCTTGGCACGGCGTGGCGTCGGTGTCCGCCGGTCCCTTGCACCGCCCTTGCAATCCTGGCCAAGCCTAGCTTTTGTGCTGATGTGTGGCACAGTCAGCACGTATACATACAGTACAAGGAACAGCATACATAGCAGCATTCGCGGCAGCTGCGCGATAGGGAATTTTCGCGCGGACCCCGCGGGCGATGCGTTCCAGCGCGTCGCCGCCACGCGTGATGACTCGACGCACTTGCCAAACCAGCAGCAACGCTGCTGCTGATGCAGGTTTCGCGGGTTGTAATTCTTATTCACGATCGTTGTGTGCCATCTGATATTATACATGACAGCATGATCGGCACAGAACGAGCGCTCGTCCGTCTCCAACAAGTCCCCTTCCGGTATCGTCGCAAGCGCGCGAATCAGAATGCATGGAGTGCAACCTGCCATGTCATGCTCACTTTTGTGCTTGGATCGACGAGCTGTGCAGCAGGACCGTGGTGGACTCCGAGTGGATCCGCGGCAGAGCTATGCAACGGTCGAGCCGCCGCGCGCGAATTCGAAACCTCGATTCACCTCTATGGATGTACTCCGATCGACCAGCTTCCAAGATTGCGATTGCGAAACAGCGCCGCGCATCGAAAGCACCGAGATCCACCGAAGCGTTTCTTTTGGCGAAATTGATCCATCCGTACATCCGCGTGTACAGGTCGCTGAATCGCCGTCCCATCATCGTCCATTGTCTTTCGCGGCCGACGCGGGCCGACGCGAAAAAAGGGGGGGCCATACAACGACGATCCAATCGTAGATCTCCATGCAAGCATTCGGCAACTTAGTAGACGGTGGTGAACATGACGAACCAGGAGGCAACAACTTGTCAAGCGTCGCACCGGTCCCTGAAGTGACCTCTGTTTGGGGACGCAGGTACACACCCGCGGGCCGTCGATCGAGACGTGGAATCGTGCGCGGCGTGACAAGCAAAGGTCCTCATGCCAAGACCCGCAACGCCAAGCTGATGGGCAGTCGATCAAATCGACAGCGGTTGAAGCGCATTTGAGCCAGGCCTCCGCGTTGCAAAGGAAAGGTTGGGACGACTCTGTAAAGCGGCATATCTCAACGTTGAGAAGTGAAATGTTATTAACAAAGACGCAAGAAGAAACAAAGGAATCTACATGGAGCCACAAGACTCAGACCGAGGGCGAGACGGCATGAAGACACAAGAGGGTGAGGCAAGCATTGGAACATAGAGCCGTCCAAGACGACCTCATGCCAAAAAGGTGGTGAGGGGAGAAGGCGGGCTGAACGTGCATGTTCTGGGCGTTAGAAGTGGTGGATAATGTATGATGTGGAGACAAATCAAGTCGCGAAAAAGACATTGGAAGAATGGGTGACTTCGGAGCCGTGGTGATCGGCACCAGTATACAATGGGCTGACAGTGCCGTACAAGAGGTATCCGAAGCGTCTATGGGTTTCGAAAAGAGCAGTACCGGCTGGGCAGCTACCTGGCGTGGGGATGTGACTCGCTGTAGAGCAATGACCGGTAACATCTGGCAAGGCAAGAACATATTTGTACAGTGGAGCGACGATGGCACACGTAGAGTAGCTGGAAAGACTGTCTCAAAGATTGGCAATCAAACAGTCTCTGTGGAAGGCGCCGGTGCGAGCGTTGATGCCATCGTAGCAGGCGATGAACTTGCCAGTACGCTGGTCGCAGATGCCAAAGTCGGTGATGCTTGAGCTGGCGAAGTCTTGGGCGAGGTGGATATGATGGGAGCAGGCGACGCCGTTGGGCTGGTTTGCGGTGTCGCCATAGCCTTAGCTTGCGCAGCATTCTGTTGCGCTGTCTGCGCAGCTAGCGCCGCTTGAGCTGCAGCGGCGAGCTGCTCGCTGGTCAAGGTGCTGGTGTTGACTAGTGGTCGTCCGGTTGACGTTTCAATTCTGGCGCTAGCCCCTCCGCCGTTCGCAGACAACAATGCCATGCCGAGTAGACCGTGGGAACCAGAGTGGGTGTAGTGGTACTTCAACCCTGAGATGGAGCCGAAGTGCTTGCCGCACGCACCAACCTGGCAGACGTAACGCTTCTCCATTCTGCTGGCGGCGATCTCCATAGCAGCAGCTGAGCTTGGACTGGGTGGCGTAGACCCATCGCACAATGTGCCGTCAGGGTTCATGGCAGTGCGAGCAGATGGAGTAGAAGCCCTGCTGTTTGGATGACTGCCATTGATGCTTTGCTGGTTCAACGGAAGCAAGTTTTGGTTGCAGGTCCCGTGAAGTCGGTGGTACTTCAAGCCGTTCGCTTGCTTGTAGGCCTTGTCGCAGCCAGGCATCTGGCATTTGAAGGGCTTCTCGACGAAGACCCCGCCTGCGCCATTGAGCTCGCCCTCGGACATGGCATCAGCCATGACACGAGCAGTTGAGGAGGAGATGGATCCGCCCATCGAGTCGACGCGCTCGCGCTTCATGGGAGGTTGCACGTGGCCAGACTGGGAAGCTGAACCGCCCGAAGGGAAGAACAGGTTGGGTGGGGCACAGCTTGGCAGGTTGTGGTCGTCGTGGAAGCCGTTGCGGATGGACATTGAAGAGAAGGAAGGAGTCATGCCACCAACGAAGGCAGCATCTGCCTCGCTTTCGCCGATTGGAGTGCCAGGCACGGAGCTGTCCGGCGTGGAAAAAGGCGAGTTGGCAGTGTAGATCTGAGGCTGACGTCTGCCGATGCCGCCATCGATCAATGCACGTCGCAGAGATTGATGGGTGGGGTTGTGTGAGCTGCTGTATTGACCGAAGCTGCGCTTTTTGCCTTTTGCTTGGAAGGGCGATCGCATGACGGCTATGTCGAATGCGGAGGTGTCGTCAGCATCGTGGTGGCAGCTAGAGCGAGGGCTGGGCGGTTGCGAAGCAGAGGATTGGGAGGAGTAATCATCGTCGGACGTCATGGATGGCAAGTCGTCGTCTTGGCAGCGGACATGTCGCTCTTCGTAGTGCTGCAGCAGGTCGTGCAGGTCATCGAGAGCCTTGCCACAGCAGGTGAAGTTGCGGCAAAATGTGGTGTCGAGCTTGCGCGAAACGGAGGTGGAAGGCAGCGCAGTGGCGTCCGAGGCTGTGGAGTCGGTAGAGGTTGAAAAACTTGCGATCGAGTAATCCATGACGCTGAGCACAGGTGTGTGGGTTAGTCTGAGGCATGAAGAACAATGCACATGGGCGGTTCACTCACTCTGCCACATCCTTGCCAAATGAAAGGGCCATTGCTTCGCGGTAGGAGGCGCTACCAGGTGTCGGGTAGGGTACGTTGCTAGCACTCACACCGGATGTCATATCGCTTGACCGTGGAGCGCCAAATGAGTCCAGATGAGATTGAGTCTGGGAAATAGCGATGGGTGCAGGCATTGTGGGCGGTGAGAATGAGGTGATGTGATTGACGATAGGGGGTGTTGTGTCAATTCACCTCAGATAGGTGATTCGTATTTTCGGGCCAGACAGTGGCGATGACTGTTTGTGGCTTTTGCGTCGACAAGGCGACGTTGCACGTTGACAAGAAAGTCGAACGCGCTTTTTGGATTACTCGAAGAGCGCAGTCGCCGAGAGGAAGGCTGCTTTTGAAGAAGTCACAAGTGCGGTTGCGACTTTATTTTGGGTTGCGAAACGGGAAGGAATCGCGTTAAATGCAGATTGAGCTATACGATGTGGCTCGAATGGGTTGTCGTAGTGGACTTTTGTGCTCAGTGACGCCAGGTCAGACAGGGAGCTTTTGAAGTATTTTGGTCGGCGTCGGGCGTCGAGTGTCCTTTTGGGTTGTAGATGATGAGGTTGAGGAAGCAAATCGGGTGGAAGCACGGATGAGGTGGAGATGCGAACATGTATCGCTTGTCGACCAGTGGGGCGACAAGGAGGGAAATCACACTGGCGCTGCCAAGGCTCCTTGAGTGCGCTCGCGGGACCAAATCCACAGGAGCTTAGCTATGCTGTCGTGGCGCAAGGCCAGACAACCGCGCAAGCTGCATGGCGCCCGCCCATTTCCAGCACGGTCGGCGCCTAGCTCTGGTTGGCTGCGCAGCCACTCGAATTTGGAAAGGAGACATTTATTCCAGAATCGGAACCGGTCTGGGGCTGCAGGCTTGTGTGCAGTTATTGTGGGCTTGACAGCAGTCTCGCCGGCAGTCTCGGTCAGATCTCAGGTCAGATTCGACTTGTTCGACCGAGGGAGCAGCAAGCGGCGGCACTGCATCTGCGCGCCTCGGCGGCTCTGAAAGCAGCCCTCGCTCGAGTAGTAGAGTGCTGCGAGGCGTAAGCTACACATGCACGCAGCACTGACAGCATTAATTATTATTGCTGCGCGAGTGCGGGAATCCTGTGTACATGCTGTATAGCCGCGGCACGTCCGTCTTGGACGAGTCGCCCGGCACTGCTGCGAGGATGAATGGGAACTGCTGGGCACCTTCCGAGTCTTGATCGAGAACTATCGTCGGCGTGTTGACCGCGCTGATGCCTGGTGTAACTGGATCTAGTTTCGGGCAAATGATCACGCTCGGAACAGTCGCCGCGCGAGCCGACGAGAAGCAGGCAGCACCGTCACCTTGAGCAATCACTGAATAGCAGCAGCCAGCAGCTGTCCTGCGACGCTATATAGAGCTTCGACGATGGGGAGGCCCGGTTCTGACTTGGAGCTGTACCGGTCTCACTCGGACGATTTCGACCGGTTGCCAGGTCTCAACCGGGGCCACTTTGGACGTGTCTGCGCTGATGGCCCCCGCCCATCACTCAGACGGAACTCAGACGGATTGATCACTCTATAGACAGCAAGGTCGTTCCAGCCATCGACGGGCCCATCATCATGGTCGCCATGAAACGACGATTTCGCGTTTTGTGATCATGGAACAGCTCGATTGCGCCTTGATCAGCGTAGGCTATACCTGAAAAATCTGTGCGAAGGGATCATTGACGATGCCAAGGCTGATGGGGAACAGCGCGGGACGTGTTTCTGCCCCTGCGTGGACCATGCAGCAGTTGGACTTGTGTTGCCGAGTTGCTCTGCTCACTCATGACCACGATCGAGGTGGTGCTTGCTCAAAGTCGTGTTGAGGTTCAGCAATTGTGTACATCGCAGCTTACAGTCAGAGTAATAAGGTAGCCAGACCCGGGGTGTCGTCGTTTGATGACAGGACAGCAGCAGCTTGGAAGACTTGCTGGGCGGCAAAAGAGCCTGAGCTCCTCATCGCTTCTTAGCGCCCGAAGTTCTCCGCTATATTGGCTTGACTGCAGGTGCTGCATGCATGCAGTTGCTCAGCAGCTAGCGAGCGCCACTCGCCGCGCGGCCTAGCTGCATTCTCACCCCCCTCTCGCCCCTCCCAGAAGGCCCGCGTGAGAAGCAACTCCATGCACGTCTGAATGCGCTCAATGCGAAGTTTCAACATCACGCGGGCGATCATGAGCTGCAGTCGTGAGTTTCCCAACCAGCAAGAGGAGGGCGGGCAGACATCAGAGAGCCTTGGGACCAGCAGCGGCCTGCTAGATTTCGAAAGACGGACGAGCCCGAGCCTGCACCCTCGGCTTTGTTGTGAACGCGTCCTTCATTCGCCTGCATATGTCACGAAAGCTCGAGCGCTTGGCGCCCAGCTTGAAGACTCGCTAGCCAGAGAGCAGCGTTCAGCAGAAGCTCATGAACAGACCTGCCTGCACGATGGATCTGTCTGTGACCCTTCCAGGGTTGCGCCCACTGTTCAACGCGCAAAGCGACAGCCCATATCCCACTGCTTGCATGCGGTCTGCGTCAAGATCTGCAGGGCGCACGAGAGCATCATTTGCCTCGGCAGGAGCGAAGTCATGTTTTGGATTTGACTCATGAATAACAGCCGTTGCTCCAAACGACACGTTGGCCCATCATGACCAGGATCGTGAACATCGTGTTGGCGAGAGCGGTCACGTCGTGCTGTTCAATGAGTCGACGGACTCGCACTGTGACTTGTGACTGAACGAGACGACGGGATCAATCACGAATGGCAGGAAGCGGACCCGGTCCTGCATGTCTCACGGCTGCAACTGTATGCGGTCGCCACCGCATCGCATTGTGCAGAAATCCAACGCACGACTTGTGTAATTTATTGATGTTCGACAGGCCATGCGCACTCCAATCGTGAACATGAATGTTGCTGGTCATCGATCGTCGACACAGTAGTCGCGTTTGACGTAGGCTGATGAGTGGCATCCACGGTTCAGATTCAGGATTCGGAATGAGCCAAGCGTTGCTTCTTGGCGGGGGCTCCTGGCCGCGGGTCGGGTGTCTTATTGGACTCGCAGGATGCCGCTTGATTGATGACGTGAATCGCTTGACATGAAAGCCTCGGAAAGTCCGTGCATTTGCGCGTCTGGAGCAAAGTAACGAGCTACTTGTGTCGGAGCTTGATGTTCGGAGATTTTGTCGAGACGGACCATACTTTCAGACTTCGCTCTCGGCCCTACGATGTGGCAGTGGCAGCCCTGCCGTTCTTGTCCTGCACATCCACTGCGTGACGGACAGAAATACAACGTCTTGGTCCGTGATTTGAGTGGAGGAGGGAAAGGGCACCTTCATAAACATCCAAAGCACTCAGAATCCGCGTGCGGGTAAGCCGGATCAGGCTTAGACGAGAGCCTCGCCGCTTGCAGTTGAGCGGCTCCTCTTGCTTTGCGATTGGTGCCGGCCGTGCAAGGTCCTGTGGCCGTTCCCGAGCTTGCCGGACTGCCGCCGTGTTGACCAATCAGCGTGCGAGTGCGAGTCACGCGACCAACCCAACCGTTGCGGTGCTGCATCTCCTTGGCTGTCTATATTCACTGCGACTGTCTCGACCTGCACCAAGACCACTAACTGCTGCACGAGTAGCTTCGCGCGGCGCTTCTGAAGTCCTCAAATTAAGCGAGACATGAGTTTTAGTAATCTACTCGCTATATTTCTGCGCTGCATCCACACCCCTGCAACCGAGCAAGGCTCTTTCAGCTTGTGTCGTCGGTGGAGCCCGACGTGGCTTTCAGCAGCCAATTGCTGCAAGAGAGCAGCCATCAGAACGGTACGCCTGCGGTAGGTGCATGTTCATCCGCCACATGTCGGTATGCCCGTTGAAGTAGCGCCTAGGTGCATCAAGATCATTCCAAATCTCGCGACCGGCCCACATGTGTGGACTCACACTGGTCGCAAAGTCGGGAGCAGTCACGAGTCAAGAGAGATCTTGGAGAGATTGGCACGTCATTGAAGACACGTCCGCGCATGCCAGTGCGCTACGAGATCTCCAACGGCAGACTGGCGAGCTTTGCACACGGCATCTTTCATTGTTCACGTTCCCAAGACGTGCAGCAGAGGTCAGAGGCTACGACAGAACGGTTGGGGACCAAGCGAGACTGGCTCGAATATGACAGATGGGGTTGAGCCAGGTTGAGGCGAGATGCTCAGTAGGCAAAATGTGAGGGCCATGATGTGAATGATGATCAAGCGCGGTCAGACAGGACTCTGCGCGATCCGTAAGGGATCGCACGCTTGCCGACCTTGTCTGCAGGTTTAGCAGCCTCCTTGGGCTCCTCCTCCTTCTTCTTGGGGTCATCACAGTCAGTCTTGCCATCGGTGACGGTACCGGCTGCCTTGGCTTTGCTGCCTTGCTGCAACTTGGCATGAGTACCTTGAGCCTTAGCTTGCGTGTCGCTGAGACACTTCCAGTACGACTCTGGGAGAGGTTGCTCGCTTCGCTTGTTCTGCTTCTGTTGTGGAGCGGTGCCGTTGTTGGTAGGAGGGTCGTAGTCGACTTGCAGCGACAGCTTCGAAGCGCAGGCAAGGATCAAGTCGTCGGAGAAGCCCTTCAGGCGCGCCTCGGCTACGGCACCGTTCTTGCCGTCGACACTGTCAGGAACAACAAGGTCAGCATGTTGTGCTCTGAGACTGACCCTACAGCACTTACGTAGCGAGCTTGGTACCATCAGGCTGGACGTGCGCATCAGCGTGCATCTTGGAACCAGTCTTGGTAGTCGTCTTGATTGCTGGAGCGTTGGGGTCCACTGGCGCATTGTTCTGGCCAGCTGGGGCAGCGTTGCCTTGGTCAGCGGGCTTAGCTCCCGGCGCCGCACCGCTGTCAGCGCTTGGCTTGTCGTTGGCGTTCGGAGCCTTGTTACCGTAGCTAGCGCCAGGGGTACTTTTGTTGTTTCCATCAGTGGGTGTTGCCGTCGAAGGCTTGTCAGGTAGACCAACGCCTGGCTTGACAGCTACATCCTCGGGCGCAACGGTGGCATAGGTGCTCAGATTCATCTTCAAGATCGCTTTCAGACCGACGTGGGGTGGCCTCTTAGCATTCGCACGTCCAAGTTGATCCAAGTCCTGTCAGATAGGCAACAGCACGGTTAGTATTGCTTCGAACACCACCACTCGATCAGCACTTACAGCGACGGCAGGAGCACCTCCTTTCACAACTTGTGTGCCGACCTCTCCAGTGACCCTATGGACGACGACGCTACGCGTCAGCGATGAAGAGCAAAGCGTGGCGAGGCGAGGCGAGTCGCGTCGAGGTCTCCTGCACTCACGAGATGCCGTGCATGGACTTGAGCAGGACCTTCAGGTGCAAGTCGATCGTCATCATGTGGTCCACGACGAGCTCGACGTTGAGCACACCTCCTGCTTGAGTGAAGTTGGAGATGGTAGACTTGACGTGGGCATGGATGCCTGACAGGTGACCAACAATGACCTCGACACTAGAGGCCAGCGATTGGATTCCAGAGACATTCAGTGTCAAAGACAAGGTGTATTTCTCGTCACCGACTCACTCTCCGTCCAAGATTGCACCTGTACACTTGCCGGCGGTGTCAGTGGCCTTTTGAATGGCTGCCTGAACCTCCAGAGCGGCTTTGATCGTGATGTTCTGACCGTCGCTACCAGGTGCCAGGCGGATGGTCCCAAATGTAAGCATGATGTCGACATTGAGGCTTTGGGATGGATTCCAAACTCACACTTGGCCGGCAACCATGGTCCCCATGTGCGCTGCGAGAGCTGCAAATTTATCCTTGACGGCGGGGAGCGCATCGCTGACTGGTGCACCGCATCCTCTGATAGCTCATCCGAAAATAATGGAAATCAGCCATGACGGGACCAGGTGCAAGGCCGGCGAGACAACTTACAAAGCCGGTGCTGTGATGCTGACAGCTCCCACGGCTATCGCCAACAATTTGAGAGGACTGAACTTCATTCTGACAAATTTTTGCGGAGTCGAGGCAGGTATCTTCTAGTCAAGCCGGGTGTGAGACGTTGACCAAGCGAGGTGGTCTTGCAAGCCCGCACGGGGGAAGAGTGATTCGGTATAACGACTGTTAGTACGGAACCGTGACGGTCCGTTGGGCCAGAGCCTGATAGAGATGAGGATGAGGGAGAATTGGTGTTCGTGGATCTGAGCGTTGGATTTAAACTGGTCAGTCGATCAGAGAGACGTCTGGGAGGGAGATGTGGCTGTGGAGCTGGGGTGAGTCTTGCTGAGGAGAAAGGGCGATTAGAGGTGAGAGGTGTATGCGACTCATGTATAGGAGGTGCGTCGCCTAGCTGGCATCTTGGCTGCTTTTTGAGGCTTCACCCTACAACCGTCGGCAGCATGTCTTGCCAGCAGCAACGCACAACTGGCGCGGCACACCTTACTACAGTGACTATACCACGATCCTGTTGCAGGAGACCGCACCCGTTGCCCCAGGCATGCAGGCAGCAGGCGCTCCCAGGAGATTGATGGAGCAGCAGCACCGTGGGTGTCTGCTGGAGAGGGCGGTCTGCGCGAAATGAATCCATGATCACCATTCGATTCTCATTTGATCATTCTGGACCTACATGAATGCGACTTTGGCTGCGCTCCGCCGCCAGCAGATAGCCGAGGGCGACGCATCGTCGCAATTCGGACGCTCAGCGCCCTTCTTCTGCTGTAGCTATATACCTCATGGCGGCGCGATGCACGGCGGGAAGTGGGTGTAAGAAGGGCACCGCGGGGCCCGCCGCGATGATGATGTGATGCGCGCTGCTGGGCTAGCTGGGCTAGCTGATGACGATCGACCCACCTGCTCGTGAATGATTGGCACGGCAGGAGGCAGACAGATGCAGCACAAGAGACATTCTTGAACCAGATCGTGATTGAGGAGGGTCCTTGGTGCGAGATTCGCGATTTGACGGTTGTTCGTCGGCGCTCGAGGGATAGATTTGGCCTTTGCGCCCGCGCAAATTGAGAATCTTGGCTGCTCAGCCTACTTTGATGTTTCTTTTACGGCGAGCTTCTTCTCGCATGCAGTTTAACCGCAAGCTGCATGGGTGCGACAATAGACTGCGCTGGATCTTCGTAGATGGTATCGCAGGGTATTTTGGGCGTCACCAAGTTGCGGTTGGCAGCGGTGTGACCATGACCGGGCGCAGACAAGCCTTTGCTGGCGTGCCCCCAATCGTGATTCTTGAATACTGGTCTGCGACCTGGCAGCTGCAGGTCTCTGCTGCTGTGCTTAAGTGCGGTTCGAAACAGCCAGCATGCGAGTCTTGAGTCAGAGTGCTTCATCGACGTCCCACCTTTTCCCTTATTCTTCCAAACTGCCGTCTGTTGTTCCATGCATGCATACCCCGAAGCATTTGTGTCAGCGCAAAAGCAATTGGCGACTTCTCGGTTTGAATCAATGAATGGCAAAGCCTCACACGTGTTCAAAAGAACTTGTGTGACTCTACTGAACTGGTGTGTGCGCGTCATCTTGACCAGCTGCGGTCCATGGGATCGACAAAGAAGAGTGCCGCAGGCGATCGCGCGTGCCGACTCAGCGAAGTGCTGACTACAAAGACTGGCCGGCCCCCATTCTCCCCTGCCATTTCGCGATGGTCTCATGTCCGACTGAAGGCAGCTGTTCGCGTCGCTCCAGGCTGCCTAGGCTCGTCTGCGCTCGAGTGGATTGTCGCCATGACAGTCCGATCGGCTTAGGAGCCGAGTCAAGCGCGCTATGAGCACACGAGCTATATAGCTGTGACAAAGGCGTTGTCGTCCGCGGAGGCGGAAGGACCTCATCCAGCATTTCCGGTCGGCCGCGACCCATATGATGTAAGGTACAGTCTAGACCGGGAAACGCGCTTGTCCACAGCACACCCATGCCGCTTGTGATACAATGCTGTTTTTTTTTTTTTTTTTTTTTTTTTTTTTTTTTTTTTTTTTTTTGCTAACGCGTGCGCAGAGCTGGCGGCCCGCGCTCAACCGGTACCATCAAATTGGGGCGCGCTTGATATCTCGCCACCCGGAACGGGTTGTTTCCCAGTCGCGTTCGCGCGTTGGTCAAGGGTGCACGCGATGCGCAGCATGAGACGTTGCTTTTGGTGACGTAGCGATTGAGCAGTCAAAAGTGTGGGTGCAAGATGGCCGTCGCCGTGAGTGTGAGTGCCGATCTACACGTTCGCTTGGGGATCCGCCAGACGAATGTGCCGCAGTATGTCAGCCGTCGCATAGCACCCGGCTTGCACGGGCACCCCTTTTTCACGCCAGAGAGAGCCGAAAGTTCCCATGAGACACATCCCCGTCGCCAACGCTGGTGCAAATTCAGTGGTCCGGCTCTGTGCGTGCTGCGCCAAGAGCGCTTTCTGCGTCCAGCAGGACTGGTCCCAGACGACACCCATGTAGAGACCTGACTGGCTAGAATGGAAAGTCTGCGTGGACACGGCGTTTGCGCGTATTGAACAGTCGTACCATCACAACGCGTCCGCACGAGTGAGCCGGAGGACTTTGATGTCGACGGTAAATTGGGTCCCGAAGATGCTCGTCTGCCAGAACTTCGATGGACTGCCCAAATGACTGGACACTCGAACAACACGGCTCTTGAGATGCTCTCTGAAACGGCTCCGAAAGGTCATGCGAGACTTGTCGCGCCAAGCGAGTAGTAGTGGATGCTCCGATGAGTTGAGTCTGTCGCTCTTGAAAGTGATCTTGAGGTCAAAACCAACTTCTTGATTCTCGTACTCGGCTGGTATTGAAAATGCCTGCTTAGTGGAAGTCTCAGATACCTATTCAAGATTATTCACGATCCTCAATTCGGAATTCGATTCAGATTCAGAATTCAATCAAATCGCCACTCAGAATCGAAATTAATGCTCAATTGAATATCTTGCCAGTTCAGAAATTTGAACCTCAAGATTACGTATCTGATTGTGGGTCACGTGCATCACGCATTGCACCACAGCCGGATGCGCACGTACGTGCGGCGGGAGATCAGTCAGCATCAGCACGCAGACACGATGCATGCATGCAAGCACTGTGTGACTAACCCCTACTGCTCGACTACCGGGAGCGCATCAGCAGCAGGAGATCGGCTAACCGGTTCGTGCACGACCCGCAAGGCATGGAAGGGTGATGATTGCGTGATACCCAAATACCGCGACCGATGCTGCATGTATGCGAGTGTGACTGCGATGACCAGCTTTGAAGACGAGCGGAGAATGGCAGCACCTTTGAGGCACACTAGACCGTCCAGGCCGGCGTGTTGTGGGTGTGGAGAATCGCAACGGGGCGGCGAGACCCTGATTCGCCATCGCGCTCTAATTTGGCCCGACGGTCGTCAGTCTGAGTCGTGTGTGTCGAGCCGGGGCTCGGAGTCGAAGTGCCCGCCGTAGAGATATCAGCTCCGGCTGATCAGCTTGCATGGGCATCCCTTGGCTTGGATAATCGCTTACGTATGCGCAGCATTCACATTCGTAGGTATCACCGTTTGATCACCAAATCACCATCATTACGCTCATCAAGTTCATGCTCGAATAGACAGCAAGCTACACAAGGCATTCCCCCAGCACTCCTCTGCAACGCTTCACCTCTCCTTTGGGCAAGGTTGCCACCATCCTTATCAGCGCGTTGATAGCAGCCTCGTTGGACGATTCTTACGCCACCCAGTCCATCATCATCACGTTCTCTTCAGCATGCCGTCAGAGACTATCGTGATCCCGGAGAGGCTTCCAGTGCTGCCGCTCCCATATCCACTCGTGCTGCACCCCTCCCTCTTGCTCTCTATTCCACTCTCTTACGCGCACTCGTTGAGCCTGCTCAAGGCTGCTCTGCAAGTTGGCTCCGATGAGGCGAGCGATGCGTCGTCAAGCAGCAAGGATGGCGAAGCAACACGACCCATCGTCGTGGCTTGCGTTCCCACCATGCGTGTTCCAGCAGGAGCTTCGAGCAATCCAGCCAAGCCCTCCACTACGAGGTCGGTGATGCCCAAAGACGAGGCCAATGATCCGCGAGTCCGCATCAACGATCTGTACGACTGGGGAGTCGCTGCTAAGCTCGTCAGGCTCACTCGCCACCCGGCCAGTCAGACTTGCACCCTCGTCGTCACTGGTGTAACCCGAGTCCGCATTGACAGGTGGCTCAGCGTACGTGCCCCGCTCACCAGCACCAAGCTCGATCGCAACATCACGGTTCCCGATGTTCCTGTCCCGTTGGCGGCCATTACTGGCTTTGCTGATGGAGGCCCCTTCCCTCCCTTGACTGGCGCGACCGAGAACGACATGGACGCGGTCAGGGCTTTGCGTGCGGCAGCAGACGAGCTTCTCGAGAGTCTTTCTGCTCTTGGTGCGGCGCCTTCGGTCAAGAATCAAGGGCAGGACAATGCTTCGCCACCTGCCCTACCACTTCTTCCTTCTGGCCTTCTCAGGCGCGTGCGGGCCTTCGTCAAAGAGTCTCGAGAAGGTCAAGCTGGCATGCTAGCTGATGTGCTGGTTGGCACTCTTGGAGGCGCTTGCGAGTGGTCGCAGCGAGTCAATGTTTTGGGCGAATGGGAACCGCGTTACAGGGTCAAGGCAGCTGCTAGCGCCCTATCAGCAGGTGCGGCGAGGGTGAGACTGGCGCGAGAGCTGCTGGCTTCCCTTGCCGCGCCTCTCAGTAGCAACACCAAGGAATCGCTCGTGCGAACTCAACTCGAGTCTTTGCTCGCACAGCTTGCTGCGCTCAACCCCAACACTACGGCTCGCATCAGCACTGGCACGAATAGCTTCAGCATTGGTCCTGCAAACAGGAGCGACACTGGCAGTAGCGGCAAAGACAACAACGGTAGCAGTAGCAACCCTAATAACAGCAATGCCATCATCACTATTCGAGCTCCTTCAAGACCCAACGACGGCATGCCTCGCAGTGCGCCTGGTGCTCGAAGCGTCGGTGGAGGAGGCAGCGGCGGCGGCTCTGGCGCTGGCGACCAAGAGGAGGAAGATGAGGTTGCGGACCTTACCCGCAAGCTCGATGCAGCCATGCTCACACCTGAAGCGCGTAAAATGTGCGATCGAGAGCTAAAGCGCCTCGCGCGCATTCCGCAGCAAAGCGTCGAAAGAGGCGTCGTCATCACTTACCTCGAAACAATGGCGGAGCTTCCGTGGGACAAGACTTCAGCGGACCTGAGCCCGCAGCCCTCTGGACCAAAGGATGCCGCAGCGCCTTCTGCGATCACCGAAGTAGCAGACGTCGACGTGGGACGAAGCCCCATCAACGCACCAATCGAGGACGAGGGCATCGTCGAGAGGGCTCGTCGCATCTTGGACGAAGACCATTACGGCCTCGAGAAGATCAAGAAGCGTCTTGTGGAGTATTTGGCTGTACTCGAGCTCAAGACCTCGCAAGCTCAGGAGCGGATTGCTCGCGAGGAAAAATTGGAGCGCGAGGAGCGCATCGCGAGCCGACGTGCCGAGAAGGCAGCCGCTGCCAAGAAACAATCTGCTGCTATCAATCAGGAGCTCGAAGAAGAAGGGGATTTCCAACACTTGGAGGAAGCTGCCGAAGAGGAGAAGAAGAGTAAGCAAGCTGTCGACGAAGCGCGAAGGAAGCGTCGTCGGGCTCATGTTGCGGACAAGGGACCTATCCTGCTCCTCGTCGGACCTCCAGGCACCGGAAAGACCTCGATCGCCAAATCCCTGGCGACCGCACTGAAGCGTCCCTTCACGCGCGTGTCGCTTGGCGGTGTGCGTGACGAAGCTGAGATTCGAGGACACCGTAGGACCTACGTCGGCGCAATGCCCGGAACGATCGCTTCGAGTCTACGCAAGGTCGGCGTGAGCGATCCGGTGCTCTTACTGGACGAGATCGACAAGTTGGGCAGTGGCAACGGTCTGCACGGTGATCCAATGGCTGCTATGCTCGAGACCCTTGACCCCGAACAAAATCATGCGTTCAACGATCACTACGTCAATTGCCCCATCGACCTCAGCCGCGTGCTCTTCATCGCCACTGCGAACACGTTGGACACGATTTCCCCCCCGCTGTTGGACCGAACGGAGGTCATCAATGTTTCTGGCTACACTCACGACGAGAAGGTCGCCATCGCACGCAACTACCTCCTTCCAAAGCAGACGAAAGCCCAAGGTCTAGTGCCAGAGGATCTCGTGGTGGGAGACGACGTGCTACTCAAGGTCGCCATGTCTTACACCCGCGAAGCCGGTGTGCGCAGTCTCGAACGAGAAATCGGCGCGATCGCTCGTTCCAAGGCCGTCGAGTATGCCGAGGCGCGCAAGGGTGTCAAGGGCGAGGACGGCAAACCCAAATCGTACGATCCAGTCGTTCGCGTCGAGGACCTGGAACGTATCCTCGGTGTCGAGACTTACGAGCCTGAGGTGGCCGAGCTGGAGTCCAGACCTGGTGTGGCTACTGGTCTCGCTTACCAGGGCTCGGGAAGCGGTGGCATCTTACACATCGAATCGGTCCTGCTGCCACCAGACAACGGAGCCCTCAAATTGACTGGTAGTCTCGGTGACGTGATCAGAGAATCCGCTGAGTTGGCACTGTCCTGGGTCAAAGCTCACTCTTACCAGGTACGCGCGCTCTGGAAATCTCCGATCCACGTCAGACCTTGACTGACCTTGTGACTGACTTCTTGCACAAATCGACCTCAACAGCTTGGCATCACTCCGTCTCGCGATGCAGAATTTCCTAGGTAAGTCGAGACGCTTTAGACTCGATGGCCGAGTTAGACTGACGTCTGCCGCCATCGTGTACAGGAATGGCGTTCACATTCATTTCCCGTCACTGTCGACACCGAAAGATGGACCATCTGCCTCGGTTGCACTGGTCCTCGCGCTCGTCACTCTTTTCACGCGCGTCTCATTGGACCCCAAGCTGGCCGTGACGGGCGAGATGGATCTGCGCGGTCGCGTCACACCTGTAGGCGGGATCAAGGAGAAGCTGATCGGAGCGCACAGAGCCGGCATCAAGCGCGTCATTCTCCCAGCAAGGAATAAAAAGGATGTGGTAGCGGACTTGCCGCAGAACGTCAAAGACGATCTCCGCATTCACTACGTTTCCAATGTCTGGAACGCGCTGGAAATCGCACTCGGAGAGAGCCTCTTTGCTCACGCCAATGGAGATGGCGTGGCTGAAGGCAAACGCATGATGGGCCTGGAGGACATCACCAGTCGTCTTTGAAAGGTTCACTCAGGCAATCAGCTCTTTTCACCCCAGCTCCCATCCTTTATCCAATTCAGTAACCTCTGTCTGCCTTTTTGAGTATCTGCCTTGTCGGTCCTTCTGCTCCGAGTCTGCTTCATCGCTCCATGCCTCCTCACGATACTCTGTTGTCTCAAATGCCTTTGTTCTGTTTCGCAATCAATATATAGTTTCTTGCTGCTGGCTGATGCTTGCTTGCTCCACACCCGCGTGCTGTCGGATGCGACGAAGACTTATGCTATTCTGAAGTAGGTGATAACAACATGGGTGATACGATAACGCACTTTGCTCTGTGATTGTGGACACCGTGACTCAGCCATATACCCAGAAAGTGCTTGCAGCTGCTCTCATTCATTGCGGAGGCAAGATGCTGATACCAAGGTCGGTGATCTTGCCGGTTGCGATGTTGTGGACCCAGCTATGGACAATTCAGCGCAAAGAGGTCAGCAGGTGTTGCTTGCAAGGCATTGGAGGCCCATAGAACATACTCACCCATGAACTTCAACCTTTTTGGTTGCTTCTCCGGGGAAAGCGCTCTTCTTTCCTGCCCAATTGGCCTTGATCACATCAGACTCTACAATGTTTTCCATCTGCTGCTTTACGCTGCGCTCAGTGATGAGCTGTACGAGCTCTGCCTCGCTAAGACCTTGGGCTTCTGGCGAGGCCCTGATCTTGTCGGCCAAGCTGATCAGAGGGGTGAGATAGCGAGCCAGAGGAGCCGACGGCAGGTCTTGCTTTGATGCGGCGCACTGTAAAGAGGCTGCCACACCGCCGCATGAGGTATGTCCGACAACGACGACTGAGGGCAAGAGCAAAGTAGTGCGAAGCCCAAGCAGATCAGTTTGCATTGGTAGAGAGCAGTCGAGCCACATCCTTCCCTGCTGGCTGACAAAGCATGCTAGAAGCCAACACCGGGGCCTCTCATCCCGACGCTCTCTCTCTCTCTTTGCAGTATCACTCACTCTGCTCCACGCCCAACGCCTCGACCGCGTACGTCAGAACCGAGTTGGCAGAGTCATCCTTGGGGTTGAATTGTCCAGCAATGTTTCTGTGCACAAAGAGTTCACCAGGAGCAGTTTGGCAGACGACGCCTTCGGGAACTCTGCTATCGCTGCAACCGATCCAGAGCACCTTGGGTGATTGACCTTGCGCGTTCGCTTTAAACTCTTCGATGTGCGCTGGACCGTACGATGAGACCCAAGAGTCGTTGCGGGACAGGATGGTGGCCAGCGTCGTCGTCATTTTGGGAGGCTCGGAGTCTTTGGATACGATGGGAGTAGTGTGAAGACTCCTGCTCGGCTTGTGACTCTGCAGCGGTCTTCCAGCGATGGAGTCGGCTGCTTTGCTGCAGCACGTACGAGCGGAATGAGCGGGAATGCTGGCAGGTGCTAGACTCTTGAACGCTTGCGAGGCTGCACGTGCGTGTGACCTCAGAACGAGTGGGCTCCGTTGGAAGGCGGGAGTAAAAAGGATCGAGGTGGGTAGCATCAACTGCGATTCTTGAACAAGAGTCGGGTTGCGGCTGATGTGGTGGGAAAGAGCAGACGTTTTGAATGCCGGTGGCATGAGATGAGGAGAGCAGTCTGGAAAGGACAATGTGAATCTGCAGTATCATGCGATAGTAGCGAGATGAGGCACATGCAGTGGCGCCAAGGCGCGCGCCGCATTGACCTTCATCGGGGGTCCAACCGGCCGATGCGCACGACATCTTCTCAAATCCCCAAAAGAGCGTAAGCGCCTGCTGGGCCCCAAATGCGCTGGACCAATCAGCAGAACCGAAGGCGCGGTGCGGTGCGCTCGCTGCATGAATCACGAACCGCGAATCGTCGATCGGTTCGGCTCGATTCACATCTTGAATTCAATCGCCGCGCAGGTCTTATCGCGCAGGCACGGGTCGAGCAGCAGCAGCAGCAGCAGCTTCGCCCAGACTGATCGGGCCTACACGTTTGGGTGACGACCGCATCCGCGACGACTTGCGGAGTTGTACAACGCAGCGGGCACCGCACTCTGACTCGCAATCGTTAATCACGCTTTGGTTGCCCATGGCTGCTATGTATGCCAAATCAATCGGCTCTGACTCATCCGAAGTCCGTGGAGCAGCAGTAGCAGGAAAGACTGCATGCCCCCGCCTGAACCGACGCTATCACCACTCAGATTTGACGGCGGTTTGATGTCCCTTTTTGCCCCTCAGAAGCTCCCGTACCGCCGCCTAGACCGGAGCACAACTTACCAAGTCTTGGCAACGTGCCAGACCCGGAATGCGAATCCATCGCCATGCACTCGCGATTGCTGGCCCAGAAGAGGTGCTGGACGTACAAGCGGGTCTTGTCATGCGCCTAGACGCGGCTAACGCAGCGCCAAGGAAATGACTGCATCTTTCAACTGCTACTGCATCGTCTTGGTGCCTGGTAGTCGTGGCATCCACGACGCTCTTGATCTGGTCGACGAGCGTTGTGTTGAGCAAAGATATGGGGGCAAAGATACGGCACGTAGCCGTCAACATGCCGGGTCAGGCGAGGTGCGAAGCTTTGCTGGCGAAATGTGGGGAGCGACATCGATTCACAAAGGATGCGGATCTGTCTGGGACGCAGTAAAGTACAGAAAAGTTTGAGACGCCGAATGGGCTCCACATCGAATTGCGCGGGAAAGGAAGAATCCCTAAGCGCACGGCGTAAGAGATGGCCATGCCATCATCATTCCTCTTCATCGCTGAGCTCCGAAGAATCACCATCGCTCTCCGTTCTCCTCGAGGCGCCGGCAGCTTTCTTGGCCCGTTTGGCTTGGTTCCTCGCGCGCACAGCTTGCTCTTTCTTGCGCTTCGAGCGAGCGCCCCTGCCTTCCCCTTCAGCTCCATCTGCGGCCTCTGCCTCTTCCGCAGAACTCAAGTCGTCGTCAGAATTGTTCTCGATGTCTGACGCACCCGACGTGGTCGCCCCACCATCCTCATCACCATCATCCTTCCGGGCGCGCTTCTTTTTGGGCTTCGTGACATCACGTTGCGTGGCCGGCTTCCGCATCTTGGTTGCCTTGGGCACACGAGGCTTCTGCTCAGGAAAGCACGCAAGGCATCTGGTCAGCCCTGTCGTTTTAATGCTAGGCCTCGCTTGATCAGTTGCTCACCTTGGATCCTGACGATGCATACTTCTCAGTGAGGGCGGAGACCATCGTGTCTGGCAGAAAGACGCGTTCGTACACCTGGAGTGGGGCTGCCAAGCGTGAGCAAGGAGTGCAGGGAGCACGTCATCATGTCGACTCACCTCCTTTTGGACCTCACGACTTGGAAGAGGTCGAAAGATGTCCGATGGCAAGTTGACCCTTCCCGGGTAGCTGGATATCGTCCAATTCTCTCGGTTGGCTCGCAGCTTGATATAAAGCTGAGCAAGCTCACTGAGACAGTACAGGTTGTCCGAGTGCCCAGGACTCTCGGTGTCGCGGATACCCTTGAGACGAGTAGACAAGTAGTAGAGCAAGCTGACATTTTGCGAAGTGCCGAGGCTATCCAGCCAAAAGTCGATGTATTTTCCGAGGTCCACGATTTCGTCTAAACGCTCTCGAGAGAAGTCCGGATGGTGGGCGAGAAGGTGCAGGAATCGCACGAAAGAGACATCAAAGTGCTTGACGCGCAATTCGGGCGGCATGGGCTGGTACATGCTCTGAGCGTAATTGACCACCATGTCCTGATTCTCCTTTTCTGGGTCGAAAGCCACCAAGAAGGGTATGGCGTTGAATCGAGGAGAAAGTCGTCTGAAGCGCAGATATTTCAGCAGCTTGTGCAGGAAAGTTTGGCGCACCTGGAAGCACGGGTCCTGGATGACAAGCGCAAGCTCAGTGAACTCGCGCTTGATGAAGGCTTCCAGGGCTTCCACGCGTGCCATCTTGAGCACGCAGAGTGATGCTTGCAAGCGCATCCGACTCTTCGCAGCAGGGGGAGCGCCCAGCTTACGGGGCTCGCCTTCCATAAGCGTGGCGAAGAGAAGTCTGAACACCGGCATGGCCACATCAGTGACGCCTTCTGCGTTCGCAAAAGCGACGCAGCGCTTCATCAGAAGATCCAGGCCAAGCAACTTAGCTCGCAAGTCTGCTGTCATCTCCTCGTCCTCGACCCATGCTTCGAGCTGATCCTCGCCCTTGACATCCTCCACTTTGTCTTTGCCCCACGGCTTCATTAGAATGCCGGTAAGCACGGTCTTGACGATAGCGTCGCCCACATCCGCAGCAGTCTCGCTGGCGTACTTGACGATCTGACCCAGTGCGGCAAGATCTGCGACCAGACGCTCTCCAACACTTTTCCCAAGGCGCCGGGTGAGCTCTTCAGCCAACTGCTCCAAGCTTGCGTGGGCAATCGACCTGGTCCTACTGTCGACGACTGAGATTGTCGACTTGTCAAGCTTGGATTTTGAAGGACTGGCTCCTAGCACAGCCAGGAGACGCGCAGCGTACTTTGATTGCAGCACAGTGCCACTGCGGACCAAGTGAAGAACACGTTCAACGACTTTCCGATCTGCCACCACAGTTGCTGGCTCTACATGCGCGAGGGCTCCAAGGGCGCGAAGGCTTTCCGTCAACAGCGCGTCGCAGCCTTGCACGTTCAGGGCTTTGAGAAGCAGAGGGACATGCGTCGAGTAAAGCCGCGGGCAAGCCTTGGAGATCTCGCGAAGCAAAAATTGGCAGTCGCGGCGGCAAGCTTGCGCCTCTGTCTGGCGCGCATCCATCGCCTCGGTGGTGCGCATCGTCTCGTCTGCGTCATGGACTGCAGCCACCTGGCTCTCGGTGTTGGAATAGCCACTGTGTTCCAAACGCTTTAACAACGTCGGTACTGTGCTTTTGTTGACCAAGAAGAGGCACGACATTCGCAAGAGCTGATCCATCGTTCCCGTCACACCGGGCTGTGTGTCTTTCAGCCGTGAGGTAAGCTCGCTGCGGACCTTGACAAGGGTTTTGAGATCGCTTTGAGCGTCCAAGAGACTGCGCAGAAGCCTGTAAGTCCGGTTATCATTAGCTTTGGCGAAGGCATGAAGATCAGAGGTGGCGTGAGGTGGGTCGGCCATGAGTGATGAAATCTTCTTGATACTGGTTGCCATGCGCAGCTTAATGGCCGCTTCGTCGTTGTCGATGATACCGGCATTGTAGTCCTCGCATGCCTTCACGAATTGTACGAACGGTTCGCGTACCTTTCTAAGGTTGGAGTGGCGAATGAGCGCTTTGCGAGCGCGGTCATCCTCCAAGTGGGACATGACCAGTAGCAATCTGCTGGTCCACCTTTCTGCATCCTCAGCATCACCAACGGACGCCGGCAACCTAAGAATGTGACGATCCAGCGTCCCTGCCACCAGACTATCAATCTCTCGACCACCCACGAAGCTAGCTTTCAGCACGCAGCTTGGTATCCAGCCGAATTGCTTGATCGCGCTCGGGTCCCTGGATTCTAGCTCTCCGCGCGCGAGTCGAAAGATGCGACCCAAAGCGTCGAATGCATGCTGTCGGACGCTGGCTTTCTTGTCCCTACAGCGATTCCCGATTTCTTGCCAAATCTCGCGATCGACGTGGTGTAACGCAGTTTCGTAGTCGGTGCTCCCCAACACCTTGACCATGGACGCTCGAACACGCTCATCAGGATCAGCGAGCTTGTTCTGCGCAGCAACGCGCAGATCAACACGGAGCTCCGGATGGTTGGCGAACAGCGGCCCAGCCGCCTCTGTCCAAGCAATGCGCAGCGTCGGATGCTTGTCGTTTGCGCGGGCAAGCCATTCTCTCCAGGTTGATGCGTATTTGCGGGCTAGGTCTCCGCCACCGCCTGTCTTCGCAGTCGTCTCGGCAAACATTTGACCAAGCGTCTTGATCGCAATGCTGCGCGCTGTCGTATCGTCGGTCCGCAACTCTTGTTCGAGTGCAGGGATGACGTTCAAGAGAAGGGCTGGGACTGCACGGTTGATCTGCGCGACTAGGAGATGCGCGTTTCTGAGAGATTTCTCCTTGTCCTGCACATCGTCTTCCTCTGAAACTGAAACCAGAATCTCGCTGAAGTACTGTGAGATTGGCAGCCCAGAGCGATCGGATGAGCGACCTGCTCTACAGGCAAGATCCGGCAAGTCCTACGTACCTGAGCCACGTGCTTCTGGAGTCGATCCTTGGTGGCGTCGCAAATCTCGACCGCCAGCTGGTGAGCGGCAGGGTTTGCTTTCTGTGGCGGCAAGGAGGAGAAGGCAGAAAGTCAGCTAAGTCGAGCCCTCAAAGCCTCGTTCGGACGTACCTCAGCCTTCGAGTGGAACGACGCAATGAGGATCTCCAGCACCTCCTGCGGCACATTGAGACACTCGTCGATTAGCTGCACGAGAATGTCCGCCATACAAATCTCGACGTTCTTCGTCGTCTCTGGCCTGTGATTTCAGTCAAAGTCAGACATGTGGTCACCGCACTTGCGGTAGCGTGGAATTGCCCACCTACTTGATCAACTCGAAGAATCCTCGGAAGAGGTCAGTCATCATCTCGTCCGCTCCATGAAGATCAGCAACGAGCGTAATGCTTTTGACGTTGCTTAAGCTCTCCAGTAAGTAGAATGTATCCGGGTACAGCGGACTGCTTGGATTGCTGAGGCCGCCTTTGGGAGATGTGAGTCGATCTATAAAGAATGCGAAGATGTCCTGAAGTCGAGGAGGGGCGAGAGCCGGGTTAGATTGGGGTTACGCGAACCACTTCTCGGACCTCTCGCGTATTCAGAGGTGCAGTCTATCTACTCACGCGCAGTTCTGCGCCTGTGTACGGTGCTTGAGGTGCGTACAAGCGGAGCAAGTCTGCAAGACAGCAAGCGGCCGAGCCTTTGACGGCATCGACTTTGTGGTGCACGAGTGGATTGGCGATGAGCTGCTTGCAGAGGGGATTGAGCGAGCTCAGATCAACCTGCTCCTGCTCCATCTCTGACAACTCTTTTTGAAGAGCCTATGGCGAGAGCGAAAGGTCAATTGAGAATCGGAGCCATCATTGCTGCGTAAGACGTACTGACCTTGAGACGCTTGAGCAGAGCATCTGCAGACGTGCCCTTCTGGTAGATCTGGCCAGTGTTTTGAAGTCGCGCGAGAGCGCGAGTTGATTGAGGCCGCACCATCGCGCCAAAGATGTGCAAATTGCACTGGCGTGTAGTGGGCGGGTCGGTGACGTATGAGCTCAAGTCGCAAGCTGGACAAAGAGACGACTTCGATGTGGTCGTCCAGGGAAGACGTTGCGATTCGCTGAGCACTCACGACCTCGTCGCGCGCTGTGTTGGTGTGCGCACCGTCCCCGCATGGCGCACGTCGCGCACGCGCGGTGAACTGCTGGTATAGATCGACGCGTCGCGTTGTCGCGCGCCCACTTTATTGCTTCACGCAAGCTTTCGGCGGTGCCGCACCCTTTCAGGTAACCTATATAAGGGCGCGCACCATTTGATTCAAGAGTGTCATTTTAATTCGTGATTGTATGCGCACACGACCCGCTTAAACCTTCAGGCGAGCGATAGGGTAAGGCGCAACCCCATGCACTCAAGACTCACGACTGTCCGTTTCATCTCCTTCACCAGTTTTCTGTGGCTTCGCCGGACGCGGTCAAGGGTTTTGCACATTCAAAGGAAAGCATTCACCAGCAACTCATGGAGTCACGACAACCGTGAAACAGATTCTTGCTTCGTATTGATTCACGATTCAATTTTTGATTCTTGTTTTTAGGCCAAAGCGTGGACACGAGCGGCGGAATATCACGTGATAGCTCTTCGCTTTGGGCCGCAAATGGTGCCAAGCCTTTTTTTGAATCATTTGGATTTGATCAATGATGAAAGATCTTGGATCACGAATGAATGATTTTGACTGAAATGAATTCAATGCTGGTTTCTGGTTGCGAACTTGAAAGTGAGAGCGTCGAGAGTTCCCACTCTTGACTGCATGGTGACCCCTGACTTCGTGTTTCCGCTCTCAAAACAAATATCGTGCCTATTCACTCACAACAGACTCTTCAGACTCATCAAGACTGATGTCGCGCGACATGAACAGCTACGGCTTGAATGCAGCTTCATTGCACTTTGACTGGCACACTTGAACTCAAGACTCTCGCGATCTCGCGCACGGAAGTCAATGATACTTCATATGCTGCAGATTACCATTCGAGTGAAGCTGCGAGGACAGACAATCATCCGGCTCTACATTCTACATTCTTTTGGGAAGCAGGCGTATTCAGACTGACAGAGAGCGCGTGTGTGCCATCTGCATGTTTGGTGAAACCGACATTTCGTTTGCGGGTTGGAATCAGTGTCAGATTAGGCAAGCGATCGAGGTGGCTGCTCGGCTCGGCTCTGATCGATCTGTACGTAGCTTTCTTCGAAGCCACAACCGCCTCGAGTCTCATGGCTTGCATGGCTCGAAAAGACTGATGAAGCTCAGCCAGTCCTTCCCGCCAGCTGACCCGTCAGCAATTGCAGAACAATAAGGCACATGTTGATGAATCAAGTCACGAGATCTCAGCCACGATTAAAGCTTTGCAGTACCGCGCCCTTGTCTACGATCCAAATCTTGAATGGCTGTTGATGGGTGCATCGCGAGCAACACCAGAATACTGGCCGACGATGGCGTCGTGGCAAATACCAAGTCACGAGTGTCTTTCCGGCTCAGCTGAGCCTCGCAACTTGGAATGTTGGACGGCTTTTGGCGCCTCGTGCAAGATGGGGTCATAAAGTGGCTCTGATGAATCGCCTCGAGAGTTGTGAGAGGGGAGGTGCGGGAGAGTGAGGCGCCAGGTAGAGCTCTGAGCAGACACAATTGGGGATCTCAGGTGACAAGCGAGAATGTGGATGTCCCATGGAGACTCTTTTGAGTGCGGTGGTCCATGTACACATGCATGCACCAGACTGGTGTATATATATCAGCTCATCTAGCTGATGTGCGGCGTCACTTGGCGCATAGCCCGGCTCCGCGCGACACAGATTGTGAGTGAGTTGAACATCGACCTCGATCCGCCAGATTCGGTGCTTGCGGTTGCGACATCGCCTCGCTGTTGTCGCATCTCACAGCACCAGCTGCAGGTTGCGAATAAGAATTCCTTGCCTAAGTGAAGTCGCAGCCGCAAATTTGGATCACGATCGCTGCTGGGTTGAGCAGACGAGGCGCTGATCGCTATGAGCTTGCCCTCGCCTTCCACCACCTGTTTCTCATCATCTAAGCTACGCGCACGGAACGGCATCGGCAAGATTGCCGGAGAGACCGAGGCTAACGCAGCAGCCTGTACCGTGTCACCTCTGCGGCTGCATCGTGATCGCGCTGCAGCAGAAGGTCGCCGCCGCGAGGCTAACTCAGACACGCTGCTGCTGCTGACGATGCGGCTGCGAAGCGTGTGACCTCTGCTAGTGCTGCAGCAGCCAGCCCATCCTGCCAAAATCTCCTGCTGCTTTTCCTGCACTCACGACTGTGCGCATCTAGCTTGAGAGCACGAACTTGCTCTCGCAGCTCGTGAGAAACAACGTTTCGCCGTCATTGCTAAGTCCATGTGGAAGACATCGGTCCGTGTTCCCTCGGACTTGCAAAATCAAAGAGAGATGTAGCCTGCCAACTTGCCACAAACAGCACCAAAGTCACCACCGCTCCGTCCTCTGGCGACAACATTGCGTGCAGCTTGCTCTGGAACTGGACTTCTTTCAAATGCCTTCTAGCTGACTGCCACAACCCGACGCCCTTAGCACGACTCCCTTCTACCACTGGCTTCACCAAGCCTTTTCTCGGTCTTCTACTCCTACCTTCATCATCCAATCCTGCTGAACTTTGCTGCAACGCTTCCCACAGAGTATGCCAATTTGTGCGCTCGCAACACCTCACAAACTGCCAAGGAGAATCTCTTAGTTGCTGCGAGATGTCAGCCAAGCTGAGGCTACCTCGATACAAGCCCAATCGCCAGAAGGAGGCGTTGGAGCACGAAGTCGATTTGGGAGAGCACGCCGTAGCTCTTGCCAGCAGTGCGGACCAGAAACCCAAGCCGTTCTTCAAGAGACTGTACTACAATCCTAGGACTCAAATTCTCATTCTTGGTTTGGTACTTTTCCTGTGTCCAGGTGAGCGCATTGGCATCACGGCGGTGCGTCAGGCAGCGGCTGAATATCGTTATCTGGATTTTCGTTGTAGGGCTATTCAACGCTGCGACGTCGATTGGTGGGGCTGGACTGGCGAATCCTAGAGTCGCTTCGGATAGCTTGACGTCGCTATATGCGGTGTTTGCTCTATCTGGCTTGGTGGGCGGAGTAATCAACAACAAGCTGGGAGTCCGACTGACTCTCTGCTTGGGAGCCACAGGGTACTCGTGAGTATGATTGGTGCTGCCCATCTATTCGTGTCCTGACTAGATCTGAGATGTCTTGCAGGTTGTACATGGCCGCTTTGCTCGTCTACGCAGTTCGGGGAGATGATACAGCTCCCTTCACGATCACCGCAGGTGCCATTCTCGGCGCTTCGGCTGGGCTGCTCTGGACAGCTTATGGCACCCTTGTTCTCTCTCTTCCAACAGAGTCCGAAAAGGGTCGCTTCTTTGGACTAGCTTGGGCTTGTTTCAATGCGGGCGATATCATCGGCTCTCTTGTCCTCGTGGTGGAGACGGCAGACTCCAAGGAGACACACCTTTCGGTCGCTGGCTATGCAGTCTTGCTCGGTCTTACCGTAGCTGGTGTAGCTTTGCCCTGGGCTTTGCTACCACCCATCAAGGTGACCAGGACGGACGGAACGCGCGTAATTTCGCCTCGCTTTCCCTCACTGAGGTCGGAGCTAGTAGGCATGTACAAGTGCCTGCGCTACGATCCTCTCATCCTACTAATGGTGCCTTGGTGGTTCTTCAGCAATTCCTTTTACGTCTATCACTTCAACAGCTTCAATCTGGGCAACTTCTCGATAAGGTCCAGAGCGCTCAACAGTCTGCTCTACTGGTTGGCCCAGTCTATAGCTGCACCGTTATTCGGACAGCTTCTGGACCTTCAGCGAGTTTCAAGACCCACGCGTGCGAAGATCGGCGTCGCAGTCGTCGGGAGTCTGACGATGTTAGTGTGGGCCGCAAGCTACCATGTTCAACACAGCTTCTCAAGAGAGTCACCTCGCGCGCTGGACTACAAGGATACCGACGATCGCGTGTACTATCTTGGCCTGCAAGTGTTGTACATCCTCTTTGGTGTGGCGGACAGCTGCTGGCAAAGTTTTGCCTACTACTCAATCGGATCCATGAGCAACAATAGCAGGAAGGTGAGTTGTTTGTGCTGCAGATGTCGAGATTGGGCCAGCGACAGATCATCGTCACTCACTCTTGGAACGCTCCAAATCTCCATCAGCTCTCATACATGAGCGGACTATACAAAGCTTTCCAATCATCGGGCAACGCAGTCTTTTGGCGATTGGACAGTAGAGGCATTCCGTATATGAGGGTCAGTCTCGCATCAAAGCGCACTCGGCACCGGATCTTGCTGACCTACGACCTCCGCGTCTGCCCTCAGCTTCTCATCATCACGTGGGCTTCGCTGGCAGGCAGTCTGGTCATTGCGCTTCCCATGATTCTTGTCCGCATCACTGACTTCACCACGACGAGCGTGAGGATCGTGGAGACGGAAGCGGAGGTCTTGGAAGCGACGTCGTACAGCAGTCTGGCAGGCGGTCAACACGGCGTCTCTTCTTCCCACAGACAGCGCGTCTCAAGCTACGGCGAAGCGGATCTAAAGACGGAAGAAAGCTCGGGTGTACCTCTTGCCCTTCGATCAGCGAAATTGGACACCATTGAGGAAGGCAGCGATGTGCTAAGCGGCTTGAGAGAGAGCTCCGCTAAGGAAAGACCTTTCACTCCGTTGGATTCACACTACTCCGATGGAGAGATGAAGAGAGCCAGCGAGGAGACATCATGACTGCAAAAGTGATGAAGTGAAGCTCATTGGTATGGCCAATTCTTGTACCACATGTTGTATTTGTTTCTCTCTCCTCTTCCTTGTTTCAGTCACCTCGTTCGACTTCTGCCACACTGGCGTCATCTTGCTCTGCCTTCCTTCCAACCCTTCGTGCTCGACGATACCACGTCTTTGTCGCCTTTCTAGACGGGCACATGTAGTGCACATTTGGCTTGACGATATTCATCAACAAGACGCTCGACGTCCCTAGATGCAATCGTCGCAGTTTGGGTGTGCGGTCCGGACTTTTGAGTTGTGAAAGCAGATGAGGTTAAGCATGCAGATTCGTCAAGCTCTAGAACAATCTTGATCACGATCGATGGGCACGCCACGGAATTCGGGTAGCGGTCACGCTTGCATGGCTGAGCGCTCGGCTCGACCGACTCCCGAGGATAAATTTGGCCAAGCTTGGGCGGGCGGGGGTGACGCGTCCCACCGATTCCGAATCGTTGCTGATGGCCTAGCAGCATCTGATCGGCTTGGCTTTGCCGGTGGATGAGGAGTCAGAAAGAAGCGTTAAGGGGGCGGGGATCGATATGGGAGGACTCCACTCACGACTCACACTGCAGACTGACACAGACTTGCGAAAAACCCATCTCTTGCGCTCGCTCGCTCGCTCCATGTGCTTCTTCCTCTCTGAAGCACGCGCGCGGCCGACTTCCGACGGCCTTGCTCTCGATGGCAATGTTGCGGTCACAAATGCTCTGCCAGGTGTTGAGGGCCATTCACGATTGATCAGTAGCTGCAGCGAAAGTCACTTTGCGGCTGGGCTTGCGAAAATGAGCTTCAGCTCTTAGCTACATGCGGCGGTGCGTTGTGCGGAATGCTTGGAAACGAAGCCCGAGCTTAATCCAACAGCATGTCGATCCTCAGTGGTCTTTTGAGGCACACGCAAGAGCTCCACGCGCATCTCGGTGCCACAGGGGCTACAACAGGTGGTACTGAGGACGGCAAGGCACGGTCGAAGACGGAGGAGGATGGTGCTTTCAGATGTCCAACTCCTCCATGTAGGCAAAGCAGAAGACGTGGCGAGCACAGATCAAAGCTTGGAGAAGGGCGGCTCGTTCGTCTGGAAATGAAGACGTCAGGTGGCTTTCGCTTGACGTGTCGGTAGGTCAGCTCAGTCAGTCAGTAGTGTGTGAGTGAGTACGCACCACTCACGACTCATCACTTAACCAGCTTGGACCCTTTCCTCTTGCTGGGGAGCGCTCCGAACGAAGGCCGTGCAGGGAGCGACCTCGGTCAGGAAGACGGAGATATTTTGAAAGGTGGACTGGGGACTGCATGCAGCTAAAGCGAGCGCACCAAACCTAACCGCAAAGTAGTGTGCACGTCATTCACACGATTCACCATCTCCATCGCGCGACGTCCCTGCTTGACGTCCTGGCGCGGCACAAATCCAAATTCTAAAATCACCATGCAGTCACAGCGCGAATCCACCGATCGAGGCTTCTCACGAGCTAGAGGAAGCGACCGAGGCGGAGATGACCGAGGCTCCTGCATATTCACAATGCTCGCACATGCTCAGCTGCTGCTGCTGAAAGTACCGCATTTATCGTTCGTCTATAGCTCTTTCTGCGCTGCTGCTGCTGCTGCCTCAAGCTTGCTTCGTGTCTCATTTCAAAGCCCCAAGACAGGAGGTCGAGAAGAGCGAGACATGCTTGCCCCTCATATGCTGCATGATCCTCCATATGCGATGTGGATCGCATCTGCAAGTGTCTCAGAGTCGTGAGTGGATATGCGATATAGCCGGAGCGGTGCGCGCTCATGAAAGAGCGTTTCCCCGGAACCAGCATGCATGCGTGCAGCTACGAGGAGGTCCCACCGCCGCCTAGCTAATTCTTGACTCTGACTCTACACTCACGACTTCGCTCGCGTCCCCTCTCGATTCTTCATAAGGAGCCAGCCATTCGTGTTCGTCGTTGCAGGCCTCCCTTCCACGCTCATCAATTTACATCACTTCCGCCACATAACGTTGCCTGCTTGCACACCCCAAATCAAGGCTCATACAATCTCCAGCCACCGCAAATATGGTTGCCGCCTCCGCCTCCGAGGAGCTCGATGTGGTCATCATTGGTGCTGGTATCTCCGGCATCAATGCATCCTACAGAGTGAGTGCGCGAGTCTTTCTACAGTGCCTTTCCACGTTTGAAGTCCTGAGCTGATCATACGACAATTCAACTCTGCGGCGCCCGCTTGCACTCGCAGCTGCAAACCATGACCAAGTGGCAAAATTACACCGTGCTCGAAGGTCGCTCCGAAATGGGCGGAACTTGGAGCCTATTCAACTACCCCGGCATTCGTTCAGAGTGAGTACCGCTTGATCGCCATCTGATGTCAAAGTGACGCGAACGGAGCGCAATTTGGCCAAGTCGGATCGATGTCAACACCTTGTGTGGGATCAGGAGGGCGAGCACGCGATGGTGAGCAGAGTAGCTGACTGCTCGTGCCACTCGACTCTTCTGTTTGCCACTCAGCTCGGACATGTACACTCTTGGCTTCCCCTTCCGACCATGGCTCGACGCCAAGGGTATTGCGAGGTGAGAGCAGCGCGCAAGGCACATTTCAAAAGGCTTCTTACTCACGTCGCTGCTTTCGCTTGTTGTACTACCCAGTGGAGAGGACATTTTGAAGTACGTCAAGGATACGGCCCGCGAGACGGGCGTTGACAAACACATTCGCTACAATCACAAAGTACAACGATTGGACTGGAATTCCGAGACCAAGAGATGGACTCTCTACGTCAACGCCAATGGCCAAGAGAAGACCTTCACTTCCCGCTTCGTGTATTCGTGCGCTGGGTATTACAGCTATGACGAGGGCCATAACCCAGAGCTGCCGGGTCAGGACAACTTCCAGGGCAAGCTTGTTCACCCCCAATTTTGGCCGAAGGATTTGGACTATGTCGACAAGAAGGTGGTGGTCGTTGGCAGCGGAGCAACTGCGATCACTGTCGTTCCAGCTATGGCTGAGAAGGTCAAGAGCATCACGATGCTGCAGAGAAGTCCCGGGTATTTCCTCAAGCTGCCTAGGCGAGACGCGGTAGTAGAGTTGTGGAAGAAGATCTTGCCCAGCCAAGCTGCCCACTCGTTCATCCGCATGAGAAATGCTTTCCGCGCATACCTGCTGGTCTGGATCTGCAAAGGCTTCCCCAGCGTTGCCAGAAGAGTGCTGAGATACTTGACTGCCAAGGAGCTCCCCCCTCACATTCCCTTGGACCCTCACTTCAACCCCAGCTACAATCCTTGGGACCAGCGTATCTGCCTGGACCCTGACGGCGAATTTTTCGCCTCCCTTCGCTCCGGAAAAGCCAACATTGCAACAGGACATATCGACACAATCACTTCGAATGGCATCAAACTCAAAGACGGAAGCTTTTTGGAAGCAGACATCATCATTGCTGCGACAGGGCTCAAAATGACAATGGCAGGAGGCTCTCAGCTGTACGTGGATGGAAAGAAGAAAGACATCGGACAACTGTACATCTACAAAGGACAGATGCTCGAAGACGTACCAAACTTTGGTCTCTGCTTGGGCTACACCAACGCGTCATGGACGCTCGGATCCGACTTGGCATCTCGCTACATTGCGCGCTTGATCAACGAGATGGACAAGAAGGGCATCGACGTGGTCACTCCTCGCTGCGACCACACTACTGTGAACGAAAAGCCGCTGATCAACCTCAATTCGGGCTACATTACCAGGGCTCGAAAGGATCTGCCAAAGGGAGGAAACAAGGCCCCCTGGTACCTGCGACACTCTTTCTTCTACGACTTGCTCGTCGTCAAATTTGGAAGCGTCCTCGACAGCCTCGAGCTTTCTGCTGCCACTCGCGCCCAAGAGCTGACAGAGTGAGCGCAAGAGTAGCAAGTCCTTTGCGAAAGGAGATCGCTATTCAATAAGACACTAACAAGACGTGAACAATACACAACATACTTTTTACTTGGACCCTCCCATCTCTCTCTTTGTAATTCAATCTTTGCTATTCTCGTCAGATATTCATAGGCCCCACGCTTGGACGTTCTGGCTTGCGTGCATGAGAGCGTCCTAGGAGGCGACATATGCCTGCTAAGTAGCCATGCGGTGAATCCGCTCAGCCCATGGACCGGCGTGCTGAGTGCAGCGTATCCAGTCAAGTCGCCTCAAGCTGAGCGCTTGTCCGCACTCGCGACTCACAAAAGTGTTTGATTGTGATTGTCGTATCACTCAAGACTGTACGGTTGGCCAATCGGCAACTCGGAAAGCGGGCTTGCCGACTGCCGTGGCGATGCTTTCAAAATCGCCGTGGTTTGATTGCGCAGCCTCAAAAGTTCGCAGCGCGAACATTTCAATTGGTTCTTCGAACACAAAATCCAAAGAAAATCAAATTGAATGCAAGATCTGCTGAGCTTTGTGGGCAGGCCTTCACGTGACGTCACAGCCGTGCGTTCAGCCCAACAGGCAAGGCACACGAGCGCGAGGATGATATGAAAGCGCGAAACCGAAACCGGCAACGAGGACCGCGCAAGTCGCAACCACGGAGTCAATGAACATGCACGCGCGCCACTCACGACTGCAGTGCGCGCGTATGCTTCGGATGCGTCTCCACAGCGGATTTGGGCTGAGCCGGGCCCCTCTCTCTCAGCGCTCGCAGATCATGATGTTGATCTGCAGTCATTGACCTGGTCAAACTTAGATGTAGGCTATTCACGTTGACCGCACCCATCATCTGCTTTGCAAGTCCCCAACGACAGCAAAATCCTCAGCAACAACGCTTTCCTATAGCTTCGATAGGACACTATTCGACTCTGCTACGCACGTACTTTGCACTCACAACGGGCCTCCGCCGCTGCACCTGCTCGCCACCGAGTCGCCGTCGGAATAGCCCATCGGGCATCAATCTTGAGCACGTCTGATCCGCTTTTCCTCTCAATCTCGACGCAAATACAAGATGACCTCGATGGCCTCGCCGGACATACCCACGCTCAAGATATTGCTCATCGGAGCATCCAGCGTAGGCAAGTCGTCCTTGCTCCTACGATTCACAGACGACGAGTTTTTGGGTCCGGAAGAGAGCAGCGCTACGATTGGCGTGGATTACAAGATCAAGGCCATCACTGTTTCGGGCAAGAGATACAAGCTGAGCATTTGGGATACAGCGGGCCAGGAGAGGTTCAGGACGCTCACTAGCAGCTATTATAGGGGCGCTCATGGGGTCATCATCGGTGAGTGGGGTGCTGGTTGGTGCGACATTGCGCTCATCAGCGCTTCAGCAGGCTGCACTATCTGTCGCCGAGCTGATGCAAGGACTGCTTGGGTTCGTGCAGCCTACGATGTCACGCAGAGATCTTCTTTCGACGCATTGCCTACTTGGTTCTCGGAACTCGAGACTTTCAGCTCCAGTCCCGAAGTCGTCAAGATCGTGGTGGGCAACAAAGTTGACAAGGTAAGTGTAGACAGTCGCGATGACTCGCAGTGGCTTTCTGTTTGCAAATGCAGCGCGAGAGGAGGTCACTGGTGTCTGTCCCAAGCCCTGAAGAGGCTGAAGAAGGGCTCCCAGCTGACGTATCCGACCTTTGCGCACCTCGGCCTCTCCTTTGTGCAGGATTTCTCGCGAGTCGTGACGACCGAAGAAGGCAAGGCGTTCGCAGACAAGATGGGTGCGCTCTTTGTTGAGTGCAGTGCCAAACGTGGTTCAGGTGTTAGCGGAGCTTTCGATGAGCTGGTCAACAGGGTGAGTGTCCAGTCCCGAGCGCTGCTTCTCGAACAAGTCTTGCCAAGTGTGGTACGGATGACTGATGCACGAATTTCGCACTGAACGCGATTGGCCTGCGCCGCAGATCGTTTCCACACCCTCACTCTGGGCTGCAGGGACGGGTCGAAGACCCGGCGATCGTATACCCGGAGGCGCGCCTGCTGGCAGCGCCTCGGATACGAGGGGCAACATCAGTCTGTCAGATCCTGGAGGAGTCGTGGGGTATGGTCTCGGTGTGGCGCGAGACAGGTGCAGTTGCTAGGCGATCAACTATAATCTTGGGGTCCTGAAGTGAGGCGTCCATTGCGCATCTGTGTGCAATGCAGCGAGCGCCCGGCGATTTGCGCAAGCTTGGCACAATTTTGCCCTGGATCACTCTAGTCCCGCAGTCCCACCTCGGCACGCCAGCCGATCTGAGCCCTCGAGCCTACTTAGCCTCAATCTTTGTTGCAAACGCTGTCTCTCTCGGGCATACGAGCGCATAGACCCGGAGCCGTTCGCGCCCTTCAACACGCACACTCTCTCAAGCATCTTCGTTTTGCTTACGTACCCGCTCCCACTCTCGACACACACTGTACAATACATATATGAGCCTGTCTATGCGCTGCCTTCAAGCTCCGACATGGCTGCTCTATCCCGGAAAGCAAAGGCGCAAGGCCAGACCTGGGTCCTCGGATCGCGATTTTTGGGTGTTGATTTGGAACGGTCTATTCGCGAGTGCAAAGAAGTACAACTGCAGAGCAGCTTACGCCTTGACCACTCCGTTGTCCTTGACCACGTCAACAGCCTTGTGTTCCAGGGTATCTAGTAGGTTGAGAGCATTCTCGTAAATGGTAAAGACGATGCCTCCGCTCAGTATCAACCTGGTAAGCCGCGGTGTTGTGCCTTTCCAGAACCTCAGCACACCTTCTTCCTTCAGGACGGTCGTGAAGCAATTGAGCATGCCCGTATAGCGAGCCGAATTGGCAGATTGCAATCGCGTCTTGACCACGCTGAGAAGAGTGGAAGATCGAAATGCGCGTCAGCGGGTCGTTGACGTGGGCTCTGCAAGTCACGCCGAGCACACTCACTCGAAAGGCATCGTCAGGTCTTAGAACGGGGGGAGGCAAGGAAGTCGATGAAGGGGCAAAGTACAAGAAAGTCAGTACCCATCTCTAGAGACAAGAGGTCTAGCAAAATCCTTCCTGGAAATACGCACAGACTGTGACCACACCCGCAGCAGCACCCATCAAGAATGTCTCCACACTGCCCGTCTTGCGCCCATCCTTGGTAGCGAGCGCCCTGAGTGTCGAGTAGGTTGTCAAGCGAACTGCAGAATTAGCTCCTTGTCTCGCCATCTGCCAATTGTGTGCGCAGGTGCAGGTGCAAAAAAGTGACGGCTCGTCAGCAGGGTCGTCGGGGCGCCTGGCTCGAAACGAGCTCCGATCAGACTCACGGTTGGCACGAGACCTTTGTAAATGCCGCGAATGCCTTCCGCGCGGACGATGGCTGCGCTACCGCTGATGAGACCCTGATGTGGCCAACGTGCAAGAAGAGCATCGTGAGACTTGCTTCGATCTAGACACCCTCTTACGAGCAGGACTGCGGAGCTATGCGCCGGTCCAAGCGCGTCTCACAGCTTCGAAAGCAGTCAAGAGTGACGCACCTTGTACAACCTCTCCGACTTGGGTTTCTTTCCATCTTCTATCAGTCTCGTCTTGATAGCTTCAGAGGGGGCGACAGCAAAAGCACCTTCGCACAAGCCTGCCAGAAAACCAGCAGCGATGGATCTTGGAAGAGTCAATTGACCCGTTTGGCGATCAGCTACGGCTAGCTTGATACTGTCGTAAGAGAGGAACCTGACTCCTGCTTTGACCGCGTTGCCCGCAACGAGTGCTCTATGCACAAGCCACAAGACATTGGTCATGAACGAGAGGTATGTAGGCATCGACAGCGTCAAATCTTGCCGCCTCAAACGCTCTCCGAACTCGGAGCTGTGCCAAGCTGAGACAACTCACGAGCAACCTGCGTACAAGCCTCGCACGCCGTTCCTACCCACCGTCTCCTTGACAATGGCAAAAGGCCCGGGAGGTTTGGCTCCGCTAGCCACTGCAAATTGAGCTTGCGTCTTGACGTATTCGGTAGGGTACGTTGCAAACCCTTCCACTGCGCCTGCAAAAGCACCAGCGACTAGCGAGTTGAGCGGCTTTTCTTGTCGCTTCTTGGCCGGCGGAGCTTTGGCAGAGGAAGGGGAGGTGGAGGTGGTGGTCGCGGATGACATGATGCGAGACAGTCACAGTACTCGTGAGTGTGAGGGCCAAGTGTGGCGGCTGGCTGCGTGCAAAGGCGTGTGTATACGTGACTGCTGTAGCGTTGTCCTGTCCGTCGGCGGCCGCTTCTCTCGATGCGATAGAGCGCTTCAATCAAGCAGCAGCTAGAAGCATCGAAATCGCGATGCGATAAGCAAAGGTCTTTGGAGATACTCTTGACTCAGATAAGCTAAGCCGAGGGATGTAGCTAGGTTACTAGAGCGGTCCTATATTTCGCCCAGCGAAGCACTTGAGCTACACTTGCTATCTGCGGTAATAATACGCGTGGGCAGGCCCGAGTATGACCGAATTGCGAATATGAGACGGGCTCTGTTCTGACTCAGATTGAACTGCGAGCTGTGGACAAATCAAGCCTCGCGAGCAGCGTGGAGTGCATGGAGAGTCGTTGACCGCGTTGCTGCTGATGACATGTATGATCGTGGTCGAATGGGAGCTGAAACAAATCGCAAGGTGGTCGATCGAGGTAGCGCATATCTGATTCACGTGGATCCGGCTCGGCTCTGCAGTCTGTGAGTCTTGAGTCAAAGGCTAGCGCTGCATGCATGGCCGCTTTTCTTCTTGCGTGTCCGCTCGCCGATGCCCGCGAGGATTACGAGTCCGCGGCGACCGCGGGGCTACGAACGTTGGTTGCGATGAGGCCGCCGCTGTTGGATCAATCTTTGACGCCTGATCGGGTGTGGTGATGATTGTACATTAAACTTAGGATCACTCACAACTTTCGAATTGATCACGAATGGTGGTGGGAGGCGTGCGCACTCACAAATGATGTGAAGAGCCGGTGCATGGCTGCTTGCAGCTATATAGCTGGTCTTGTAACGCACGAAACATATGCTAAGAGCTCCGCTGCTGGCCTGATGGCTGGGGCAACAAGGTGGGGGCAAGGCATACATCATCAGCTGCGGGTGGATGGTCGGATGACAATCAAAATAAGCAAGAATTACAAATGTCAGAGGTCGATTTGTCCACTCTCAAGAAATCGTCGAATTGCACAGATATTTGTTCCAGCTGAGCTGCATAAGACCAATCAATCAAGTGCCGGACCAAGAAATTCAATGAGCCCCATGCACGTGCAGTCACGTTGCTGCCTCGTCGCTCATGGTAAGCTTGAATTGAGGTGAATTGCAATCAAGAATGCGGGTCAGGCATGTGAATGCTATGGCAGCTTGGTCCTTCCTGCGTGCGAGGTCGTGACGAGAGTCTTGAATTGTGTATCAGTGAAACAGGAGCCCTATAATATACTGATATACCTATGACACGCTCGTGACTATTCTGGCTGAGGAGCGTGAGCGTGAGTGCGAGCTTGACCGCCGGCCCATCAGCAGCCATGCAAGCTCCTTTGCAGGTGCTGCACCCAGCCGTGCCGACAGATCATGCCGGGTCGGATCTGCAGGGTCCGTCATGGATGGATGGATGGATGGATGCATGCTGGATGGATGCAGCCGCTACAGGCAGGATGCTGCTGCCTGCTGATTGCATGCGCCGCGCGGTCCTCCCTCCACTCTGCCGCCAAATCACGAATTGCTCTCTGCTGCTGCTGCATCCTTTCCTTCGTCATGGAGTCAAGCCCTCGGCTAGACGGTAGGCAAAAACACTCTCATCAGCCTTGCTGCTTTCCCTTTGCCGGCCTTTATCTGGATCTCACTCCCCTCCTAACCTCCCCCCCATCATCTCACACTCGCACTCACGACTGCTGTGTGTTTCGGGCGCAGGCCGGCCTCTGCCATCAATTGGAGTCCTTTTAGCACCCACCCTCACGCAACATCAAAGTTCGGGATGCGAGTTGCACCGAACGTCTCCTGTCCGCTCCACTCAGACGGCCATTTCGCGCCCTCTTTCCATTCACGACAACCTTCACTGGTAACAGAGCGTACCTTGGCACGATCAAGCGATTTCAGAACGACGAAATGACGACGATAACTCACATTGCACGGCGAGCGCGTTCGACTGGCGATTTTCGGTATCGACGCTCGCCCCTCTTGATGCACGTCGTTTTGAGCATCACCGTCTTTCTCAGCTCATTCATCTCGAGTCCATCAACCGCCTGCCTTCTACGCTATTCCGATTTTCATTTGCGCTTCACCTTACCATCGCTTGCGTTGCTGTATGGTCTTGCAAGACCATTCCTTGCTCGCCTGGATAAGGCCAAGCTGATGGTGATATCCCTTCTAGCGTTGGTATGGACTACACCGTGGGATAACGTCATCGTCAAGAACAAAGCTTGGAGCTATCCGGAAACCTGCGTGTTGGCTAGAATAGGTCATGTGCCAGTGGAAGAGTACGCATTTGTAAGTCTAGCTTGCCGCGCCAAGTCGTAGCTCTTGCGCACCTGCTGATCGAAAGAGCTGACGCAATTGTACCCCAGTTCATCATCCAATCGCTCATCACGACGCTCTTTGCCACATTGATCCTTCGATGGCAACCGCCCACCGCGTCTCAGACACACCGGCGAAGGCTGTTCTTGGTGCCCATTGTCGTCTTCTGCGTCGGTTTGCACT
Organism: Ceraceosorus guamensis; assembly: GCF_003144195.1. NCBI lineage: Eukaryota > Fungi > Basidiomycota > Exobasidiomycetes > Ceraceosorales > Ceraceosoraceae > Ceraceosorus > Ceraceosorus guamensis. The sequence goes on from NW_020290021.1 coordinate 242,682, forward strand.
ACGCCAAGAAGGAGACACACACGTACTATGGCGGCATGATTGCCTGGTGGGTCTCAGTCCCACTCACGCTCCTCTGGTTCGGCGTTCAAGGGGCTTGGCAAGCGCTGTCTTTCGGCCGAAAAGCTTTATGGCTTTCTGTTTGGATCATCCCGACATTAGCTCTGTGTGCTGCTGATCGCTACGCGATGCAGAGAGGAACGTGGCACATCAACGTGAGTTCCGATGGCATCGCTCCAATCGCGGCATCCTAGGCTGTTGACTCTCTCGCAAGCGTCTCTTTCACAGGAGGCCACTTCGGTGAACATATTTCCAGTGTCCGACCTGCCGATCGAAGAGGCCGCATTCTTTGCAGTCACCAACTTGCTGCTGCTGAGCGCCTTCTTGGCCTTTGACACGACTGTGTTTCATTTGCGCGTCTGCGCTCCATCTAGTGTTGCACCTCTAGGCGCAGTCCATCTGCCCTTCGCCTGGTCTACCGTTGGTGCCCTTTGGAAAGCTTTCATTTCTTTCGACAGCTTCTCATCTGGATCGGCAAAGGGGTCCATGGAGCGTAGCGACGAAGCAGACGATGTTCGGACCGCCTTGCGAGTGCTGGAAAAAGCTAGCAAGAGCTTCGCTGCTGCTGCCAAACTTTTACCCTGGGACTTGCGCAGGGACCTGTCCTGCCTGTATGCGCTGTGCAGGGCCGCCGACGATGTCGTCGACGAGGTTGTCCCCACCGCCGAATCGAAAGCGAGTGCAGTGGCGGAAGGAACTTCGAGCAAACGAAACGTCAAGCTTGACTTCTTGCATGGAGTCATCGAAGCTGTCTTTGATCCTTCGAAAGACAAATCCGACTCGCAAATAAGGCACAACGTGCTCCGGGCGGTATCGTCCTTCTCCATGGGTGAAGGGGATGATGGGCTCGCGGCTGATCAGCTGGAGGAGGTGAGGGCGTGCGCTTGTGCGTGCATTTCACTGCGACATATTTTGCCTCTGTCTCTCTTCCGAGAGCTTTTGAGGGGATACGAGATGGATCTGAAGCTCGGAAGCACGACCCTAGCCATCGCAAGGTTCGAGGCTTCTCGAACAATGCGCACAGAAGAACAGCTGATGGACTACTGCCAATGTGTCGCGGGAGTGATTGGAGAGATGGTCGTTCGAGTGGTGTTGGGTCGCACTGGTCACTTGATCCCCAAGGACTTAGCCGTGAGCCGGGATGTTCGAGCGCAGAATGCTCGAGTTGACAAGAAAAGCGACACTTCGACACGGCGGATGGAAGAGCTTTTGTGGAACGCTAGGAATATGGGCGTGGCGTTGCAGCTCATCAACATCGCCAGGGATGTAGTGAGCGACGCACAAAGCCTCCAGCGGTGCTACCTCGTCATTTTAAAGCCGCAAGACGAATGGATCTCGCACGCACTCTCTCTAGGCAAGATTCGATGCTTTGCGGCCGAGGAACCTGCTGCCAAGCATAACCAGACAGAGAACGACCAAGTACCGACGACGAGGGACGTCCGACCTCATGTTCTGGCCTTGTTGGACCGCGCCGAAAATATCTTTGAACAGTCCTTGCCAGCGCTTAGGGCTTTGCCCTGTGCGCCCGCTCGAGCAGGCCTCAGAGCAGCCTGCTGCGTCTATGCGGCCATCGCTCATCAGATCAGAGCTCAGGAAGAATCAGCTTGGGAAAGAGGAGAAAGAGCTTTCGTCTCTTTCTACAACAGGTTGTGGATCGCTCTTTGTGCTGTGTATGCTGAGGGTTGAGAGCTCGCGTTCGTGCATGACGCGGGCGGCTCGTTCGACGTGCATGACTCTAACCCTGCCCTGCTTGCCTGTGCTCTACGAACAACAATGCTGCGTGCCGCATCCGCTCAAGTCACGAATGTCACCCACATTACGCCCGTACTGCTGCCATACGTGCGTGAGATGTGCACATCTTACGCGAATGCTCTTCATCACGAACGATGGCCAGTCAATGAGAGTTGGTGTTCTTCAACGTCTTCGAGATTGATCATTCTCGCGCGTGTTCCACCTTTCTACCATCCTTTCCAAGGTCTCCACACATCCGCTATGGTACCGCCGCCTGACTGGTCCGAGGAGTCGACGACGTAGAGAAATTCGTGGGCTGCTGCTACCATACAAGCGCTGTGTGCAAGGTAGGAAGCACGCGTCAGAGCTCGACTGGACTAGGTCTTGCCATGGCATAACGGCTGCCGCTTACGCACTGTTGAGGTACAATTCTGATCTTTTCGCCGACCTTGAATGCTCTCGGAGCTCCCTTGATCCACTTGCCCCTCTCCTTTTGAACATCCACACCCCATTCCCTTTCCCACTCCTCCACTTGTCCGTCCCTGATAGCGAGCACACCATGCTCCTGCGATATGCGGTCCAGCTTCCAACCCCTCAAATCTTTGGGATAGTAGACGTGTCCATGACCGCTAAATGGGCCCGTATCCTTGCTCAACGCAGTGCCTGCCGCATCGCACAGAGCTTCGTCCCAGTACCCTTCGGACGATTGCTCGGCTTGGTGGCTGGCCTCCTCAGAAGACAGAGACAGGACTTGTGGGCGACGTCGCGGATAGACGGAGATGATCTCGCTGAGCACCGTCACTGCGCAGCGCGAAATGGCGTCCGGATCGTTCAGACGCGTAGCTACTTGTTGGAGATCCAAGAAGGGTGCGTTGCCCGCGTGAAGCTCCAAAGATGTGCTCGGAGGGAGTGAAGAGAGGATTTGGTTCCAGACCGAAGAAGAGCTGTCCCTACCCGCGTGGAATGTAGGCGTGGCTCCCACACTTAGGGTGAAAATTTGCTCGATCGATTGATTAGGATGTCTGGAAGCTGACGAGCTGGATGATCGTAAGATGGAATGCGCCTCTTTGGCTGCGGAAGATACGGCATTGATCTCGGTCGATAGCATTGACGAGGCATCAGAGTGGGATCTGGAGCCGTAGGAATGACCTGCATGCGTATAGAAGCCCACCAGGTGGATAGCGGGAGAAGCAAGCGCTTTGTGCAAGACGTTTGTTAGCTGATTTGTTTCGAATGGGACGCCTGCTCGACTAGACGTTTGAACGTTTTGCAGGAGTCAGCAAAGAGCGGATCGCGAGAGCTTGGAACGCATAAGGGCTTACCGGTAGCCGCAATCTACCTTGATAAAGGCCTGCCAAGGCTGGTCAGCACTGGGTTGCTGTTGTTTGGTGAACGCCTCGAGAGCTTCGATTTGCTGCACATCGTCCAGCAAGATCTGAACTTCGGTCGGCTTTCCCTTGGTGGTGCCGTTCTCTTTCTCTACCGCGCTGCCGAATGCACGCTTGTACTCTGCTCTGATGGCCGCAAGTCGCGGGATGCGACCCGGGGAAAGTGGCAGACCATACAGCACCTGACTTAGGATGCTAGATTTGGCGCCATTGACGATGCCGTCTGTGAGGAGTCCTTGCAGCTCTGCTAGAGTAGACACGATCGCTCGATCAGTCCCTCTCGCATCATCGCAAGTCTCGGCCGCCAGAGCTACTGCGTCACGCCTGTTGGTGCCTTGCTCATCGGCGTACGCCGGCCTCAGCATCTCCCTTGTAGCTTGCCAGGTCTTGTGCGTCTTGAGGTGCCAGCGAATACCGATCCTGCCGGAAGTGGAAGCGTACAGAGTATAGATTCTAGCAATGTTGCTCCGCATGGGATGTACATCCACCACGCAGCTCGGCGTCGGAAGATCAGAGAGGGGTCGACCTATGCGAGCTGACACGTCGCTTGGCAGGTCGGCCCTGTGGACTGACGCTTCGCGAGCAGCCATCTTGGGCACAGTCAGTACGCACTTCTTGCGAGACTAAGCAGGAAAGGTACAAGATTGCTCAAAGATGCCGCAAAGCGAGACGATGGATGTGAACCATCAAGCAGATCCAGAGCGGGAAGTGGAAGCATGTATGCGCCGAGATGATGGTCGAGTCATGATGAGAGAGCATCGAATCACAGAGAAAGGGCATCGAATGGTCGGCGTATTCTCGCCACGTCCAGCGTCTCCGATATGCACTCACGACTGCGTGCACGCGTCCGCTGCGATTGCGCCGATGAGGTCCGTGCGCTGCGTCTCTCACCACGGTTCAGGTCGAAGTAAGTTCCGTATACCGTACATAGATCTCCAGCAGCTGGGGCTCCAGCAAAGGGCACATGCAGCTGACCATCACCATCTCACTCGAGAATCTGAATCGTGATTGAGGCTGTGTGACCGGTGCTCCTGACCAGCCTGTTCGATCTCGGCTAGCCAGCAATTTCAAAGGGAGCCGACGTGAAGGGAGCGCTACCTCTGAGCGCCTGCAGGTCACATCGTCTGGTGGCCTCTTCTTCCGGCAGACTCACTCACCGGACACACTCGTGCCTCCACGCATCTGCCTGGCCAACCTCGAGACGAAGATGATGTTCAATCAAGCTCAATCGATTGCTTCAACTTCCTACGCTGGCGCAAGCTCTACACCCACCTCTTCGAGATCACGCTCCTTCATCTTACCCATGCCGTCCAGCGCTCACGCCTCCGCCTCCAACACCAACGGCAACGACTTACGTGACATTTCTTCCAGGCGCGCTCCACCGAAAAAGCTTTCGAGACCTGCAGAATTGGTTCTGAGCGCAACTTACAGAATAGCAGTCCTACCTCGAAGAACGATCAGATCATTGACTCGAGCACCTCAGACTGTGCAATTCCTCCGGCTCTTCGCTCTGGCCCTTGTGCTCTGGGCAGAAAGATTGACCTGGGAGCGCTGGCGTCTCATTTCCCAACCATCTACTTCGACCAGCAGCAATTCTGCGCGCAAAAAAATGAGCAGACCGCTAAGGTTGCTGCTGGTTGCGGATCCTCAGCTGGTGGATGAGCACACTTATGAAGATGTGCCAAAGAGATTGGGACCGGTGGTCAGGTGGGCTGCAGACACTTTCGTGAGGAGAGCTTTCAAGGGAGCCAAAAGGAGTTGCGATGGGGTGGTCTGGCTGGGCGATCTGTTCGATGGGGGCAGAAGGGAAATGTCGGATGAGAGGTGAGTGAGAATCGTTGTTGCTACGCTGGCGGCGCATGTGCGCGCTTAGACTGTCCTTGTGGCTGACACTCAAAATGCTCGCCACTTCAATTTCAAGCTGGAAAAAATTCCGGAAGCGCTTTGATAGGCTCTTTACCCCGCGTGCCCCTTCGATCTACATTCCAGGTAATCATGATCTAGGTCTTGGTCCATCACCATCCATTCCAGTGGATGCACAAGCTCGTCAGCGATACATTGCCTCGTTCGGCACGAGGGCGAAGAACGGACTCGGGGCATTCTCCAATCTAAAGCTGGGAAAGTGGAGCGGGGCGTCTCGACCAGCTCTTGGCCTAGCCAAGGCGTTGCCAGAGAAGCCAAGGGAAGAACAATTTGAGTTGGTGGATAATGAAGGGCTGAGAAAAATCAATGTCATCGTGCCTATCTGGGCTGGGGGGAGACTTGACAAGGCGCACGATGGTACTGGGGACAGCGCTACTCTTCCTCCGACACACGAAATCATATTGCTGGACGCTTTGGCTTTGGCTCGGATGCGTGCCCCGTCAGAAGCAAGTGACGACGATGCGAGCGTCGAAGGGGCACATGAAGTGAAGGATTTTTTGAACAAGCTTGCAAAACGTAAAGATCGTAAGTCTATAAGAGGAACCCGTATGCTCTCACATGCCCGGTGTGGTCTCGCTAAGTGCCTGGGTCATCAATTTCAATCAACAGATCCGCCTCGCGTCCTCATGACACACATTCCGCTCTACAGACCGGCGGGCACACCTTGCAACTTGGCGGGGGCCACGCATGGTGTGACGCGAGAAGCAAGGTCCAGTCTTCGCGAAGGTGAAGATGCAGGTCACACGTACAAGAATGAGATAGGTCAAGCTGTCAGTCGATGGGTGCTCGAGTCTGTTCGGCCTAGCGTGGTGTTTAGGTGAGAGATGATCGCTTTGTGCTTTTGTGTGGAGATGCAAGTCACATTAACACGCCCAAATCCTGCGCTGTAGCGGCGACGACCACGACCATTGCGAGATGTTACACGACGTACCAGAGGTGCGATCTAGCTCGCAGAGCAACTCTCTATGGCGCTCCGACATTCGCAATCTTCCGTGGTTGCCACCCAACAAAGTACCTGAGTTGACTCTCAAGGGCTTTGCTATGACGGATGGCATCCGTCATCCAGGCTATGCCTTGCTGCATCTCTACCCTCCCTCCGCCGCGACCACCACAGAAGAGCAAGGCGCGTCTAGGCGGCCTACATCGGAGGCTGCGGGGATCCACTATGCGCCCTACTTGCTGCCTGACCAGATACTTATTTGGACTCATGTTTATGCTGGACTAGCTGTCGCAGTGGTTTGCTGTTTAGCCCTCCTGAGGCGGATGGGATGGAGAGACAAGCTCTTGTTCTCCTTTGCGGACTCCCAGGTAACATCTTCTAAGCTGGGCAAAGCACCAGGACGAGCAAAACGCGCCTCTTGGCTTCCTTTGTACTCCCGTGCACATGCTCCTCCCAACGACGCAGCCAGCGCAGCTGACAGAGACGATTGGGAAATGGTAGATCTGGAAGTCGACTCTGCGCAAGATTCATCCAGAACAGCACGAGGCAACACGTCCGATGAGGACTCGGACGATCACCTGGATTTGGGCTCTTTGAGCCCTACCAAGATCCAGTATGGAGCTGGAGCAGTTCCAAGGAATAAGAAGAAGAGAAAGCGTGCAGCAACTTCTCTGTTTGCGGACTTTGGCGCCGTAGCTTTTCCTCCGCTGGCTCTTTGGGTGGTCTTGCAGCTTTGGTACTAAGTTCAACACTTCACATGACTCAGAAGGTGATCGCGAGTGCTTGCGAGTGCTCAAAGTGCCCATGTTGTCACTGCTTGAACTCTAGGACGAAGTGCAATGCTGCAACGATTCACGTCACCTCACCCTGCATTGCGTCTGCTTCCCCACGACGATGACACTCGTGACTGTGTCGAATTTTTTGCTTTCATTGCGAAGAGTACAGCGTATGGATGGTGAATCACAACAAGGGGCGCTACGGGGTTTGGCTCTGATGCATGTCCTTTCGCGCATCACTCATCGATGGGCTCTAGCAGCGGTGCAAAGCTGCACAGCCCTCTCGAGTTCTTCCTTGTCCAGAGCAAGTCTCAGCGTTGTAGCAGACGCAAAGGTGCTGATACCCTGCACCACCTGCGTCGCAGGCACGCCCGATTGCGACTGCGATCCCGTATTGTCCATTTGCGTATCGGATCCTACGGCCCGCAACAAGCCGTGCGACGTGAATTCGTGCACCACCAAGGCCAAGGATCCCGGATTGGTAGCTATAAAATTGCGAGCTGCCAATGTTCCCAATTCGCTGTACGTCGTGCTTCCCGGCGCAGCAGCAGGCGTGTCCGAGCGCAACTTTTGCAATTGTAGATTGGCCAGCTTGAGAAAGAGGGACTGAGCATTGTTCGTTACGCTCTTGAAGATGTGAAGAGCTTGCTTTGCGCTCAGATCTGATTGAGCTTCGTTTGCGTGCGCAGTGCCCGAGGAAATCCCAAGCGACGCTGAGGGTGCTGCCGATCCTACGGGTCGTTGAGCGCTGTTGCTAGACGCGGAACCGTACAAAGCCCGTGGTAGTCCGGCTGAGTGAGCTACGCGCGCCGAAGGCTCTCGAGGAATGAAGGTGTGCAGCGCGTGCAACACCCACCTTGGGCTCGAAGGATGCAGATTTAGCAAGGAGGCTGCGCGAACGTGCGCTGTGCTCCCCATCAGCCAGATCAGCTTGCTCCTGCAAAGCATGCCTAGCGCTCGTTGTGCTCGCGGAACGAGTAGCGGAGCGCTGGACACATTGTGAATCAGTAGCAGCAAAGGCGGAAATTCGAGATCATCGACTGCTTCCGCAATTGCTTTAACATCCTGCCAATGATCAAGCCAGCAGTCGTCGTCGTCGTCATCGTCGTATTCGTCGTCTTGAAGAGGATTGCCACCTTTTGGCCGTCGTCTTCCTCTACGCAAGTGTTTGGAAACGAGAGCAGCTCTCCTCTCAATTGGCGTCGCAAACACGTCGTCTTCTTCCCTTCTTCTACCAGTCTTCTCCATGCCCAACGCCAATTCAACAGCGTCTAGAATTTCTTCGGGTCGTTTCACATGATCGCCCCTCACGATGACGCTGTCTGCATACCCCTCCTCGGCCATCCGACTGGCAAAGCTGTCCAGAACTTGTTTCATTTCTCCCACGCCGTGAAACAAGATCGGAAAGCCATCCTGCAGCATGTACCTCCACGAGTTGTGAGAACGTTGAAAAGTGGAGAGGCCGGTATGAGTGGTGGACACTTGGGACAAATCGGCAATGGAAGATAGCCGCAGGGGGCCCAAGCGAGCAGACAAAAGAGCAGAAGAGGTTTGATCCTTTGCTTTTCTGGATCGAGTGCTCGCGTGCGCAGCAAAGTACGCATCCGATGAAGTGGGCACCACAAGTGAGGCCGATGCCGAAGCGTCGTCCTGTGTTTCCCCCTTGCGTCCATCATGCTTCTCAGATCTGCCAGTGAGACCGCTCGGCGTGCTGGGAGTGGGTCGGGCTCTTGATACGCTCGAATGGCTAGGGGTGATGCGCTTGCGTTTTGACGCTGAGCCAGAGGCGGACGATGAGGCCCCTCTTCTGGGGGTGGAAGACTGCGATGTTGAAGAGCTTGCGCTGACCTTGGCATTCTTTGGTGGTCGACCACGCTTGCGTGGCCCAACGACCGGTGGAGCTTCCTCTTCGTCCGCGAATGGCGAAGGGACTGAGCGGGAGAGAGAGGCACTTGGACTTGGCCTGCGAGACTTCCGAGGCGTGACATCGATCTGCACTACTGCTCCGGTTTTACCTTTGCCCTCATCGAGAGTGTGGCTTGAAGCATCAAAATCCCTTTCGGCATCGCTATTCCGACTGGCCAATTCGCTCTCCTCCGAGTCGTCGCGCTCATATGCTGCCCCTCCAGTCTTTGGGATCGACACCTTGCCAGCCTGCTTTCCAGCAAAGGCATCTGCTGATGCATCCGCATTCTTTCTTGGTCGCCCGACTCTACGTTTGGGACCTGCAGAGATTGACGTCCGAGCACGTTTGCGTGGTTCAACCTCTACTAGCAGCCTGGGAGCTCTATCAGGAGCCCTGCCTTCCCACGCCAGGTGAGCTTTCGACGAAGCAGTACGCCTCGGTCTAGATGAAGATGATGCTTCGTTAGAACCCTCTTCGGTGCCTGCCGATCCTTCATCCAATGTCTCTTTGTCCTTGCTTGTGTTCTTCGAGGCTGGCAAGCCATTCGCCTCGTGCATCCTTTGTTCCGCTCCTGGGCTGACCACGCCATTGACGGCACCTGCAGCAGTTCCGAGCATTTTGTTCCCACTGAGCTCGCCATCATCTATACTGGCGCTAGAGCTGCTACCGCCACCATCCGTACTGCTTCTTAGCTCCAACTCGGATTCTGAAGAATCGTCTGCGTCTAGGCTCACACCTCGTCGCGAGCCGCTTTCAATGTCGTGTGGTGCGATCCTTATCGGCGTGCGAGACGAGCTTGAAGCAAAGGACGAAGAGGGACGAGCAGGCGTGTGTAAGGTCATGCTCGTGTCGAAGGAGTTTGGAATTTGGGGTCCGAGGCCGTGTCTGCACGGAGAGTGGAGGTGGTGCTGGATGCTGGATGCGCCTATGACTGGCCGATCACCACTGGCGACTTGGCAGCCGAGCAGCACAGGTGCCTATGGGAGCACATATGCGCTGCTGAAACACATGCATGCAACGGATGTGGTGGTGTTAGAGCCAAAGGGCGACAACTCGGTTGGAAAGCTAGTGAGATTCAAAAGTCTTGACTCGTGAGTCTGACGAGTCAAAGTGAACGATCATCTTCTAATCGCTTGCTTGCATTTCGAGGCCATTGTGGTGCTGCATCACGTGACGCCTCGGTCCTAGTGGAGTTAAGTCAGAAGAGAGCTTTCGGCTTGGAGTCAAGATGAGTTCATCGACGTGTAGCAACAGTCTTTTCCAGACTCATCATAGATCCAGCCTTCGCAGCTTTCTCCATCATCACCACCTTCATCAAGAGCAAGATCCCTCAACGCCACTCCCTCCTGAAGCAGAGAGCCAGCCGCGGGACTAGGACAGCCTGCACCATTCGATTGCAGCAGCTCAAGAACGCGCAGCGCACGAGCAAAATCACGAGCTGAGCAGCAGTGTGTTGCATTCAGCAATCGTTTTTGCTCTGAACAGCAGATGTCAAGGAGAATATCATCCGAGCTGTCCCATCTGCCGCCTACAGCCTCTGACATTGATCTCGAGTCCTGTCCTTGAGAGTGGAACCTCCAACCGTTACAATCTCAACTCAAGACATCTCGTGCGCCACTATCGCATCGCGTACATTGCGCAGCTGCCAGTCTGAAGCAGCTCTGAGTCCACCATTCGAAGACTGAGACACTGAGACAGCGCGCTTGCAGGGGCTCTGCCATCCACTTCTTAGGAGGCTACGTTTTTACGCCGGCTCCAACATGTCCAAGTGAGTGTCGTGTGCTTCCAAGCGCAGCATTCTTTGCAAGGGTGGGATATCCGCACCAAGAGACAATCAAAATGCTATTCTAGAGCGGGATGAAGTGTTCAAGACTGATCTTTGCTCTCCATCCCCTTCATCACGCAGGCATCACCCAGACCTGATCCTCTGCAGGAAATTACCTGGAATAGCAATCGGGCGCTTGTGTGAAAAGTGTGATGGAAAATGGTGAGCACTGGCACCTCACGAATCAAGAGGCTACTAGACCCACGAGTGTCGAGCACCTAGTGACCATTTACACATCTCCCCGCTGCTTAGTCCAATCTGTGACTCTTACGTTCGGCCTGCCACTTTGGTTCGGATCTGCGAAGAGTGCAATTTTGGCACGTACGGTGGAAGATGCATTGTGTGCGGCGGACCAGGAATCTCAGACGCTTATTATTGCGCCGAATGTACGCGCTTGGAAAAGGATAGGGATGGATGTCCAAAAGTCGTCAACCTGGGAGCTAGCAGGACAGACTTGTTCTACCTGAGGAAAAAGAATCAGGGACAAAAGTAAGTCGGAGTGGGTGGTGCAAGGACTTTGCGGTCGTTGAGTTGGCTGGCTTGTGCAGAGCTGCTCGAGGAACCTGATGGCTGACCTGAATACCCTCTTCTCTCTGCCTTTTGCCTTACACAGTTTCCAAAGAGGGTAGCGCGACCTTATTCATTGCTCTCGTCGAAGCCTCATCTTGGAGGCAAGCACGGATCCGCGCTCGAATCTCCGCGCGATTTGGTCATGCATTGCACATCATTCGGCCTCCATCCAAGCATGGCGCACATTGAAGGGACAGGTGACGCAAGTTTAGCATAACACCGCCAAATCATGGGCTGACAAGTCTGGGGGCACGGTGCTCATGGCTGTAGTGGGCACTTCCTCGACACCTCGCCAGAGCGCTGCCTCTGGAACGATCACCTGTATGCCGTTCTCGCGCTCTCATTGCGTTTCATGGCTCGATACCAGACTCATCTTTGCTGTATGGACGTAGAACACAAGCATGCATTGAGAATCGATCGCAAAGCTTCGAGCCCTTGCAGATGAAGTAGTGTTGGACGCCGCGGACTTAAGACAGATTCGCCAAAGCGCCAACAAAGGCGCTGGGAGTCAGAATCTCCGTAGATCCGTACGTGATCCTCCGAGCGCTGTTTCCAGGCGTAGGATAAGCGCTGTTTGCGGGTTGCGTCCTCGCAGTCCTAGCAGCGTATTCTTGCAGGTTAGCATACTCGACGTAAGAACCTCCTCCGACAACAAAGACGATGGCATCCTTGGATCCAGCTCCGGTTTGTGCAGAGGAGCCAGCTGTCGCTCTGCCTCGACGTGGAGCCATGTCGAAGGAGAGCCAATCTTCCACCTCTTGGCGTACTTGGTTGGAGGCCGAATTCGGGTCTAACAGCGCTGAGACGAGGCGAGTCACCGTCAAGTCTTTCTGTGCTGGCAAGAAATTCTTGACTCCAGCAACGATGTTCTCGAGACCGCTGTCCTTCAAGCGATCAGTGAGCTGCAAGCACACGTGGTGAGCACCGTGTGAGGGGTGGGATTAGCAGTGCATGCTACAAGATACGGCTGAGGATTGTACTCACACGACTACTGAGCGAACTGAACCCTCGGAACAGCTCGCCGCCGCCTCCGCTTGCGGGCTGAGGTGCAGGTGCCGACGCAAGCATGGTCATGCGCGTTAGCTCTCGGACTCTGTGGGGCGACAAAAGTAGAATTCAGCTTCTGTGATCAATCGCGTTGCGAGACCGCTCCGTACACGCAAAATTTACTTTTTGACGTATTGCAATGCGCGCAAATCAGCTCCGAGATCGGTCAGTGCCTTTTCAAATTCTTCCACATCAGCGCGGCTCGCAAAGACGTTGTCAGGAGCGGAGAGGTAGTAGATGATGAACAGCCGCACTTTGTCCTCGACAGACTCCAGTGTCGGATCTTTGATTGTGTCCATGATGACTGTCTTGTTCTGCGAGTCGCAAGAGATGGCAAGAGACTATATTAGTACGAGACAGGGACGCTACCACAACGGATCGCAAGTGCTACTACTGGTGCTGGCCAAAACGCACCTGTCTCGCAATGCCTTCTTCGAGTTGGAAAAGCGTGTCCAGGCCTCGAGTCTTGATGCCTTGAAGCAACGACGTCGCGATGTTCATGTGCGCATCAATGGTCTGCTTCCGAGCTGTGAGCTCCGGCAATGCAGTGACTGCCGCTTTCAGGTGCGCTGCATTAGATGACAGATCTCTACTCGTGCCACGCGTCGACGAGTCCCGGATTGTCAGCTTCGTACGAGCGGCTGCATGTCTCGGAGGCAACATCAGGATGTTCAGTCACGTCACCCTACTCACAGCTGGCCAACTTCATCCATGCTGCTGATACCGGTCGATCGGGTGATATCGGCCGCGTCAGACTTGTATCTGTTCAGTTCTGCGTCGATATCCTCTGCGACCTGCGGGAAGGGTGTAGAAGCGTTCTTGGCCCAGAAAAAGTCCCTGCTATCCAAATCATATGATCGTTTTTGCGTCTTGCCCTGCTCAGTGGACTGTTGAGGCCCTCGCACTGCGGTCAGCGCCAATCGCTTAAGCAAACCCATGGGACACAAGGCGCCATGCTCACCACAACGGTGACCCGATTGAGGTTCATGTCCAGCACATCGTGAACTAGCGCCTGATAAGTCCAAGAATGTGAAAGCATTGGTACCAGGTCGACATTTCGGTCAAGGACGACGAGCACTAAGGCAGAGGACAGGTCAGGACGTAATGCTCCCGTGCGCAACGTTCCCACAGGGGAATACTCACGCGGTCGACTGCTTCCCCAGGGGCTTCCAGCGCTATCGCCGGAGAACAAGTGCGTCGCCCCTCGCGCACTGTTGATGTGCTCCTTGATCTTGCCTTCCAATTTCCGGCAAACAAGCTCGGCAGCATTACCGCGTGGACACCTGATGATTGGCAATGTGCCTTCACGCGCGGGTCGTTGTAGGACATTGGACTCGTCAGCAGAGGGGATGCTTGGCAAGGTCGAACGCCGGAGAAATGTTTGATGACATGCCTCGCAAAGTCGAGCCCACGCTGACTCACCCATAGTCGCAAGAGTGCTAAACAAGCCGGCTGCGATGCGGTCCGTCTCCGTCTCCACCTCTCTCTCGCCTGCCGCAGCATCATTGAGCCTTTCGTAGGTGGTCAAATCCCTCTTGCTTGCCTTTTCTGAAGTTCCGTTCACCTGACCGCTCTTCGCTCCCGGCACGAGCGAGTCGCCCCCTTTGGGTGGACCTGGCAGAAGAGAGAACAGTGAAGGCTCCAATACCACATAATTCAGATACTGGTCCCATATGCCTCCAATCAAAGATGCTGTCCCATCCCTAGCCACTTGAGCTGCAAAGTCGTCCAAGAGAGTGCCGGAACGCGGTAGAGGCGCAACGAAGTTGATGTGGACTGCTTCATAAAGAGACTTTGACATGTCCTGAAGGTAGCAGGTAGGCAAATCAGGAAGCGAGCCTCACGCAGGCGTTGAGGACACGCAACTCACCTGTGCAACGCGGGTCAGATTCTCCTTTGTGGGCGCGATGAAGTAGATCGCCGGCACATCTGGCAGTGCTGATCTGTCCGCGTGGAGTTGCCTATAGGCCAATGTATCAAGAGCGACGCGAGCGCCGGGGGGGAAGAGAGGGGGGGGCAGTTCAGCGATGCCCAAAACTCGTTTGCAGATCAAACCTTTGAGCACACGTCCGCTCTTCATGGCACAACAATTCACTCACATGTGCAAAGTGACACCGGCCTCTCTAAGATCTTGCACTCTCAGGCTCGTAGCAAGCACCTCTTGCGCGATCTTGTCCAGTATCAATACCTTCCAAACAGGTGGTGCATCCGGAATGGTGATCTCCTTGCTCTCCTTACTAGCACCATTTGCATCGTAGACAGCACCACCCACTCCATCTGACCCGTTTGTACTACCACCAATGATGGATCCCGCAGCACCACCAAGACGTGCAGCCCCGCCCTCACGCGGTTGATTGAAGTGCAAGAGTGTCAACAGGCTTTGTTGTTGAGCGGATCGCAGTGTTGCTGCGCTCGATGCGGAGGAGCTCGACATTGCGGTGTTGGACCTGGGAAATTGGTAAGTAAAGGAAATTGTCGCCCTTCTGCAGCATTCGCAGACAACGCTCCTTCTCAATAGAGCAAATGCGGGTAAGCTCGGAGGTGTCGCCTTGCGCCCAGTTGAGCTACACAGAAGCTTTGTAGAGTATCGGCTGAGCCGTCTACTTCTTCGCCCGCCTCCGGCTTTGAGCACGTGGGACTGGGCGACAAGTGCTGATCGATACGCTTGCCAGCGTCAACGCGAATGGTATCGGGTGCGTCGACGAGAGGGAAATGCGGTGCAGGGTGTTGTGCGTGATGTAGGTGTGGGTGACGACAAGCAAAGCTTGTGTAGCGAGGAGGATGCGTGGATGTGTATCGCACCTTACGGTGCATCTTCGAAAGCAGCAGGGCCAGCCAGCGCACGGGGCAGCAGCTTGCGCTGCATTCAAGATTCACGTGAGTCCCCGTCAAGCGTGAACCTCCACAGACGCGAGTCAGCGCGCATCCCCGCGACCACTCAAGCCGTGAGTGAATCAAGAATCGACTCATGCTGACACAGGCATCATCTTGACGGGCCCTTCGTCTCTACGATTACCTCCAATAGCTGGCTCACCATGTCCACGCGGCTGTATTCTCCTACCGCGATGCTGGGGATCGGCCCCGCTTCTCTGAGGGCAGCTGCGCTCGGCTTGGCCGGCTGCGCGCACCAGCGTTGTGTACACTCATCCGCCTCTTTACCCGCGTTGGACAACACGCGAGCGGTCCCATTGTCATCATTTTTGAAGTCTTTCGGAAGATCAGGTGTTCACGCAAACATCGGTGCTGCTAACTTCACCCACAACACTGGCCATCATCGCTCCGGCGACAAGAGCAGCGCCGGCAGAGCTTGGAGGAGCGCACCCGTCTCGATTGCAATGGGCTTGGCGGCGTTCGGGCTCTTCGGCAAAGAGAAAAGAGAGGTGCAGTGCGGTGAGCAAGAGATTCGGGTTTGCGTTGGGAGAGCGGATCGAGGGTTGACTTTGACTGTTGCGCGTACTCTGGATCCGCCTCAAGACTCGCCACCTATCTCGACAAGCCGACCGCCGACGCCAGCAGAAGGTGGACCGACTCCTCCCTCGCCGAACAAAGAGCCCCTATTGAACGTGGCCAACTTGAGCTTCGGTACGATTGCGTGAGTGGAGGCAATCCATGGCAAAGTACAAAATTGCGCCACGCTGCTCACCCTTGCAAATTCCTACTTCGATGGCCACATGACCCGCAGAGGTCTTTGCTCTGGCGTCTTTGTCAAAAAGGGGCTCAAATTGTTGGCTGTGCTGCTGGGTGAGGGCAAAGCGTTCAGCGTACTCGGCGCCACATGCAAGTCCAATTGCTCATCGTCTCATCACTCGTTCTCACAGGTGCCGCCTTTATCCTTCTCCAATATCTCTCCACTCAGCATCTCATCAGCGTAAATTGGTCCGGCATAGCTTCTCGTTACGAAAAAGCAGCCGATCGAGCTGCTCAACAGACTGGCAATCAGAACGCCCCCACATCCTGGCAAGACTCTAGATTGGCAAAGATCTGGGGCAGTTTCATCAACTTCTTGACGACTGGGTTTCAGTGGAAAGCTAGCTTCATTGCGGGCTTCGGTGTTGGGTTCAGGTACGGCTGAGATGTTTCTGGACAAGTACGGAGAAAATTTGCTTAATGCGCAGACTGGCAACACACTAGGGTGAAGAGCGAAGTTTTGAAAAAGCCTGTGTTGGGCGAGATGAGGACTCAGGTGCATACATCTAACGATTTCGGGAGAGGGTGGCCCAGAGCACGCAGAAAGGTGCAAATCTTGCGTTCCCATGCCGGCGGATTGTGATGGTTCGAAGGACACCAATGCGACGAGTAGATCCAGCGAAGAAACCACGTCACCTCTCTTAAGCATCAAGAGGCTTAATGTCCGGGACGGGTCCCAAAGGCACGATTCGAGTTGGGTTCTGTGGTGGGAGCGAAACATACGTCACGAGGTTGGTCAACGATTTTTTTGGGAGGTCCACCTTCCACGAAGACACTCACGATGTTGGCATGGCTCTGGGTGTAATGCTTCTTGATGCTTTCAAAGTCTGTCGTATCTTTGAAAGCCTTGGAGTCCACCTTCCAGTACAGGTTTCGCAGCCACTTGTGCAGATTGGGGTGATCAGCGCGGATCGTGCCTAGGTTGCACTTGAAGTGCTGCACGTAGACCGGATCAAAGCGGACAATCGTCCTGGCCGCGCAAACGAGCGGATTTCGCACATCAGCGTCGATACTCTGATCCACTTCGATAAGGTCAATGAACTCACGTGAACAGTCGAATGTCAGCCTCTGTCAGCTGACTTCCGATGAGGAACTCTGCGCCAGAATTGTGAACTTCTTGCAGATGCTTTTCGAGCCTGTCTAGAGACTTGAAGAGTGGCACAACGTTAGACTCGTACGCCTGCTGGGTGGTTGCGAACCCGCTGGAGACAAGGGTGGCAAGCGCAATGTTAGCTATGTGGAGATGCGAATCTCACAAGACGCCATGCCCTCGTCTCACCTCTTGTAGACGCCATTGTTGACCGTATCGTACACCCATTCGTTGAGAGAGTCAATCTCGGATCTGAGCTTTTCGGGGTAGAAGTCGAGTGTCTTCTTGTCCTCTGGCAGGAATTGATCAAAGGCGTGGTTCAAAAACCGGATGACTTCGGAAGACTCATTGTTGACAATGGTCCCCTTCTTGTTATCCCAAATGACAGGAACAGTGCACCTAGCCGCATACTCGGGATCCGCAGCCTTGTAAAAGTCCCTGATCCGCTTCTTGCTCTCGTGGCCTGGGATCTTGTTGCCCGTTCCTTTAGCAGTCTTGACGCCTCCGGTCACATCGTCCCCATAAGGTTCAAAGGTCCACCCTTCGGGGCCCAAGAATGAATCGACAGTGTGGACGGGCAGTAGATCTCTTACTTGATCGATGCCCTTGAGTGCGCGCACGATGAGTGCACGATGGGCCCATGGGCAAGCTAGCGCGACGATCAGGTGATACCGTCCTACTTCGGGAGGGAAAGGCGAGCCTGGATCGGAGGAGATGGCATCCCTGAAAGTGGATGTTTGCCGACGAAATTGCCCGTCTTTCGACGCCCACTGCGAGACATGGGTGGAGCATTGTCAGCCGAAACCACGCATTGCGGCTGTCTGCAACGCTGCTATGTGTGCAACACACCTTGCCCGCTCCGTCAGTCTGAGGGTCTTGCTTGGATGTGTCCGTCATGATGTTTCTAGATGCTGATGTCGGTGGATGAATCGTAAATTTGAAGGCACTAGTCAAGCTTCGGCTTGAAAGACTTCTGGACTGAGCTACTGTTGGGTTGTGCACGAGCGCAGACGCACCACGTTCCAGGCTGTTTGCAAGCGTACGACGGCCAGGGAGCGCGAAGCGATAGGACATGCGTAGTGTGAGAGGAAAGTCAGGATTGTGCGCGTATTGTGTAATGAAATGGCTGCTTTCTGGTGTTTGAAGCCTCTGCTCTTCTATATATGTGGGACCCGGCGTTCGCGGGACGATCAGTCGGCTGTCGAGGAGCTCGCCGTTAAGGCAAGCATACCCAAAGCATCCACATAACAGCTGCTGATGACGACGGCAGCAAACTCGTCACGACTTGTCGACATCTGTTCGTCGCCTAAGACCGAGGTGGAGGCCAAGCCCGTTATGCTGCGAGACACCATGCCTGGACAAGCAGCGCACCGCGCGCATTCGTGGTTTACGGCCGATGAAGGCTATAGTCACGTGATTTGACTTCTCTCGCACGAGACGTATTGGCTTGTAGATCAAGTCTTGAATCTGAGCGCGCCCTGACTCGGCGCTGGACATGCAGACGCAGAGAAGAATTATTGATCACGAGTCACGGCGGGTGAGTCGTGGTGAGTCGTGAGTCAAAAGTGTGAGTCAGAGTTTTGAGTGTGCATTCACGACTGATTGTTCAAATTGTCATTCTATGTTCTGCTGACTCGACCAACTCGATTCCGAATCATACCACACCATTTGAGCCTAGATATCAGATCTAGCCCATCTGCACCAGCACCGAGCCCAAATTGCAGCTCACCTCTCCACAACAAATCCATCGCCACGCTGGTCACACTCGTAGCCCTGAGAGCGATCGCGCACAGGTCTGCGCTGCGATCCACTGCTCTCCCGTTCGCCGAAACGCGTGCTTGCTCTACGCTCCTCACTCGCCCAGCCTTGCCCGCCTGCGCGATCAAACCGAGCAGATCTGAGCTCAGCATGTCCGCCTCGACATCTGGTCCTGCTCCGAGCATCGCAGCCTCTCCCAAATTCCCAGGGGTGCCGTTGCTGTCTCAGTTGCCGGAACTGCCAAGCTTGGAAGGTGCAGACCCTCTGCGTAACCCCATCGATGCTTTCAGATTGGCCATCGCTCATCAACTCGCCGGCATACTCAACCTCGACCTGCAAAAAGTCTATGATGGGGTGCAGGTCCACACAAAAGGAGCGGACTTTATCGCGACGCTTCCTAGATTTCGACTGCCTGGTAAACCCATGGAATGGGCAGAAAAGGTGGAAAAGGAGGTGAGTTGGCCGACATGATTGGAGTATGCTCTTTTTCATTGACCCCGCTCACCTCTCATTGGCCGCTCCAGTTCAAACCGGACGCATACATCGAGACCGCAAAAGCTCAAAAGGGCGGCTTCGTCTGGTTCACAGCCGTGACCAACACCCTGTCCCAGTTGACGTTGTCTACCATCAATGCGCTGTCTCGAGGTGAATACGCGGGCAGCAAAGAAGGCGGGTCTTATGGAACCAATGTTAGCGGAGTCGGCAAAGACTTGATCGTAGAGTTTTCATCGCCCAACATTGCCAAGCCTTTCCACGCTGGACACCTCCGATCCACCATCATTGGCGCTTTCTTGGCCAACTTGTACGAGGCTAATGGCTGGTATGTGGAGCGATGGAACTATCTTGGTGATTGGGGCAAGCAATTCGGTGAGTGGAGGCGTGTATGACTTGGACCAACTACAGAGCGACGGCTGACGTGTGGTGGCATTGTGCGCAGGCCTTCTGGCTGTTGCCTGGGGCATGTACGGCGATGAGGCTGCTTTGAAGGAAGATGCAGTCAAACATCTGTACGACATCTACGTTCGGATTAACAGAGAAGCGGAAGAACATCCCGAATACCACGACCAAGCTAGAGCCTTCTTCAAGAAGATGGAAGACGATGATCCCGCTGCGTTGGCGCTTTGGCAAAAGTTCCGCGACCTGAGTATTGCAAAATACAAGGATACCTACGCCCGGCTCAATGTCCACTTTGACGTGTACTCTGGCGAGAGTCAAGTCACCAAGCAAAGTATCTCTGAGGCTTTGACACACATCAAGACTAGCGACTACATCGAAAAAGCGGACAACGGAGCCTATCTGATTGACTTGAACCAGTACAAGCTGGACAAGACAGTCATTGAGCGTCAAGATGGCACACCCCTCTACATTACGAGAGATATCGGAGAAGCCAAACAGCGCTGGGATACCTGGAACCAAAAGCGCGGAAAGGGCTTCGACAAGATGATCTACGTCATCGCTACTCAACAAAACCTGCACTTGGCGCAGTTCTTCAAGGTTCTGGAGCTGATGGGTTACGACTGGGCTCAGCCTGAGCAACAGCGTTTGCTTCACATCAACTTTGGCCTGGTCAAGGGCATGTCCACGCGGAAAGGTACTGCCGTGTTCCTCGATCACATCCTGGATGAAGCGGGTGAGAACATGCACAATGTGATGAAGAGCAATGAGGACAAGTACAAACTTGTCGCGGAGCCCGAAAAGACTGCAGATGTTTTGGGAATGACGGCTGTCAAAATTCAAGACATGACGGGCAAGCGTATCAACGACTACAACTTTGATTGGAACAGAATGCTAAGCTTTGAGGGTGATACGGGGCCTTACTTGCAGTACAATCACACGCGACTTTGCTCAGTGGAGCGCAAAGTGCAGGAGACGGATGGATTGGTCTTATCGGATCCTTTGGACCCCAGCACTCTTCGATTGGATTTGCTGTCAGAGCCAAAGGCTAGAGATCTGGTTATGCTTCTCGCGCAATGGCCCGAGGTGGTCCGTAGAGCCCTCGACGACCTTCAACCCAGCACGATTGTGCAGTACTGCTTCAAGCTCTGCCATTCCATCTCTAGCGCTTGGGAAGTGCTCCTTGTCAAGGGGCAAGAGAGGGACTTGGCCCTCGCTAGACTGTTTGCTTACCGATGTGCGCGTGATGTACTCAGCGCTGCTATGCGTTTGCTTACCTTGCAACGTGAGTTCTCGCGCGACTCGAGCAGAGTACGTAACAAGAATGCTGACGCCCTTCCTCTACGCCCGCCAATAGCTCTGCAGCGCATGTAAACAGACTCGTGACAATTCTTGTAAAGCAGTCGCACGATTCAACAATGTGTTGTGTGTGAAATTTTGCAAGGAGTGAAGAGAGCGCGGCTTGTCTGAGTGAGTTATTCAAATACGCTCACCCAGACATCGAGGCACGGGGCGAGAGAATCTGTGCTGCGTCTCGATGCCTCCCAATGACTTATCGCGGCTTGCAATGCAGCCTCGTGAGCATGCAGAGCGATCTGGTCTTCGTTCTTTAGATGTGCTTTCTGCATTTTCGCGATGGCTGCCTTAGCGGCATAGATCTCCCATTGGGCGTCTTCGAGATCAGGCGATTTGAGCGTCATTTCTCCCCGCACCTTCCAACCCGCTTTGCAAGCTGCCTCTCGAATAGCATTGGGCGTGAGGGGACATCGAATATTTGCTTCGGTGTCTCGCAGCGCTGCGGGCAAAGCCTGGAGCAGGACGGAATGAAGATGCACCGAGGCGGACGTCGCGCCGGTTGAGATGTCCCACTCTGCCAGTGCGAGATGACGAGTGCCGGTACTTTTGAGCGCTTGAAAGGTGTCGGTGAGGATTTGAGGGGATGGAAAGTACCATATGCAATGCGACAGGACCGCGATGTCTTGCTTCTCCGCCTTTCCAGATTTGGACCGTGCGGCAAAGGAAACGGCATCCATCTGCTCGAATGTGATGTTCTGACCCCAAGGTGTCGCCTTCAGAGCGGCTTGGGACTGACCCAAAGTCGTTGGAGACCCTACGGCGAGTGTTCTCGAATGACATGCTTCAGTATAAAACACATACTTTGAGTCGAGCAAGTCTTGGGGCGCCTCACCATACTCGGGGCTGGCTGGATCTATGGCGGTGATTTTCGATTGCGCAAATCTCTTGGCTAGACTTGCGGTTTGGTCTCCTTGACCGCAGCCTACCTCCAAGATGCAGCTCCATGCTCGACCCGAAAGCTGGAGCCAGGCATCTATGAGATCATGACGATGCTTTTGTTGGCGCGCCGAAGAGTGAAAGTTGCCCTCTTCGATGGCCAAGGATGCGTCAGTCATGTCGATCGCAGTGGTGTATTACTGTTGAAAAGTCTGTGCGGCCAAGGCTATACTCCGATGCAGATCCAGCAGATGATATATCCACTTCGCATCAGAAGAATCTTGGCGGAGCTTATCAATCCCAGTCACAGTGCAAGGTATGGTCGAGTCACTCACGACTCGTGTCGCTGCGTCAAGTCGAATGTTTCATGCTGCTGCTGCTGCTGCTGCTGCAGAGGTGCGCTAGACGCGGAGCACCGACGCACCGACGCACCGACACCACTTGCGCCTCGCTTCGATTCCCACGACTTCATCCACCCATCCCATGCCTTTCCTTGACCAGCGGGGCGAGGCTCCTAGTTACACGAGCACTTGCACTCAGGGATGACTCCGGGCACAAGTCCACGACCTCACTCGGGCCTTTACCTTTAAGCATGCACCATCAATCTGTTCTCACGGCGCCCGAGCAAGCAATCGCTACGTGCTCGTGCTTGTGACCTCTGGCATTTCAGAAGCCGTCTCAGCAAGCTCGACCTAGTATTATAGTCTATGAAGTGTGTTTCATTTCGTGAAGGGAAGACCATTGCGTGAGAAGAGCCAAATGTGCAGAGTCTGCGCTGATATGTAGCTTGGAGTCAGCGAAAAAGGGTCGATGGAGGGCGGGCGGGAAGCTGCAAAAGTGCGAGTGTGCGACACAAAGCTTGGTTGGAGGTGCGATGTGAAGACGAAGACGAACAATGGTGAGTGGGCCAAGGCCCGCAGCATTGTAGGTGTTGTCTGAGCCAGTAAATCGCCGGGTCCTCTAGGACTGGCGCCAAGAGGCTCCTCTATCGCCGCCCCACAAGGCTCCAATGAGGTCTCTTGCAGTGTTGACCATCTCTACAGCACGCCCAACGATCCCACCTTCATCTTCCTCCACATAATCCGAGGAAAGCGGCACCCTGACGCCAGCTTGTCTATCGGCATCGCTAGGCGCGACTATAGCGCCAGTAGCGCTACTCCGTCGAGGCACTGTCGGGCTCGAAGGCTGCGTCTCGCTCGAACCCGCTTTGCGTGAGGGCCGTGCGCCGCCGCGACTTCTCGCAAGCGCAAGGGTGGGCGTATTGAGTGGGGTTGGGCCGCCTAGCGCAGAGGGTGGTGAAAGGTTGGGGTCGTTGCTGGGCAAGTGCTCAACATCAAGACTGAGGCGCTCTCCGTCCGGTCCCCTTGGATTGTCCCCATCATCCGAGGGATACCTTCGATGTGCAGCCGACTTGGACTTGGAGGGGCTTGATCGAGAACCTGTGGGCTTGCCATCTGACCAAACGCTTGAGTCACCACCAGCAGTCCTGCCATACATTTTGCCCTCTTCTGCTCTCTCATTCTCGCCATCGCCAAGCTGTGGACTAGCGGGAAACCCTGGACTGGCAAAATCCAGCGATGCGCGTCCATCCGAGTCCTCGCCATCGTGACCAGCTACCCTAGCCGCCGCCGCTGCATACGAGCCTGACTTGTCCATAGCTCTCGAGCCATCTCCAGCTCGCCCGCGAAATGAATCTCGCCTCTCGCCCGACCTGTGCGAATTAGCAAATCGGTCATCAGGACTGGTGGAAGCGTTGCTCGACGAAGAGTTGTTGGAATTGGTTCGCGTTCGAGAGCTCGAACCACCGCGTGTCGCATCTTGTATGCGCTCGTAGCTGGCCGAAGTGCCCAATCGCTGCGATGAGCGACCGCGACTGGCTGGTGCGGTATTTTTTGGGTCGGACAAATCATCGATGGCCTCGTCTGCCGGCAGCTTGGCGGGAGAAGTGCCAAAGTAGTCTCCGTCGTTTGCTTCCGCGGAGGCTTCCGCGGAGACTTCTTCGCGCTGATGCTCGTCGGACACAGCCTGTCCACCCGACCCGCCCTTTTTCAGAATGCTTCGCCTTGCCGGAGGAGCAGATGCAGGTGCAGATGTACCGGGGGGCATCTCTTCGGGTGGCGAAGCATGTTTCACCGTCTGGCCACCATTCTTGGCAGCTATGGCAGCAGCCATGCGCCTGACAGTGGCTTCCGGGTCTTCGTGCGAGGTTGGAGGAGATGGCGACGCGTCCGAATTTGATCCGCCGGCAGCTCCAGTATAGCCTTCATTCACATCTGGCCCGTCAAAGTAGTCGTACTCCCCAAAGTCGTCGTCTGCATCCCACTGGCTATACCTCGTCCCAGCATCTTCGTCATCACCGTAGCCAGAGTAGCTGTTGCCACCAGTCGCTGATACACGTGAGCTGCTGGAGGCCTTGAAGCTGTCACCAAAGCCGCTAGGGTCGACGACGGGAGCAGAAGGCAATGAAAAAGTATCGCTGGTCTTCAGCATGGTGGGCGCTAGCTTTGCTATCGTGTGATGCTCCGCGCCTGGGCTAGACACGCGGCTTGAGGCTCCAGATGTCGAAGTCAGGGGCCACGAAGGGGAATGTCTCGGACTGGAGCGCATTGTGAGCACATCGTCCTCGGATCCTTCTTCAGTATCGCCCTCGCGCCCATCGGGTCGGGAGCCTTGCGTAGATTGGGCTTGCAAGGCCGCTTTGGAAGCGTTATAGGTGTCATCTTCATCGTCATCCTCCTCATCTTCTTCCTCCTCTTCATCATCGTACTCAATCTCCTCGACGTCTACCGAGATGCACTGCTCCACCCGCTGATTAAAGCTGATGTGGCGCTTCTCTTCAGGCGCAATGCTGCTAGCTGCACTATCCGCCCGGTCCAGCGCAGGTTGATTGGGGAGCCTCACGCTAGGCGGTGGACTGCCGCCCAAATTCTTCCTCAGTGTCGGCAAGCTTGAATCAAGAGTTGCCGAATGTCCGGGGAGTGGCTCGGGTTTTGGCCTTGGAGACGCGTCAAGAGAACTGGTGCCTTTGCGCCTTGGGGTGCTGGACTCTGTCTCGGTCTCGTCCTCTGATGTCTCGTGTGATACTTCAGCACTCAGAGGCAGCGCATTTTCGTTTGCGCTTCTACCGGGTGTAGTGAGCATCTCGGAGATAGTGCGATGCTTCAGGATCGACTTCCTTCGGCGTGGGTCGTCATCGAGACCGAGGCGTTCGCCGGCTGTGGCCACACGAGGAGGAGGTACAGGGTCTGCATGCTCATGCAAAGGCCCATACAGCCAAGTCACATCACTGTCCTTCAACCTGGCCGGGACCGATGGGTTGGCATTTAGTGATTAGCACAGATGAGCACACTTGCCACCCTCAATCTCGTCCCATGACGAAGCCTTGGCACTCACCAATTCAAAGTCTCGGGACTGATAGTCTTTAACTTGCCACGCTGCTTTGCCCACGTTCTCCAACTCGCATTCTCTAACCTGACACCATTTGCTATCTCGTTCTTGCGCTATAGTTGAGAAAGGCGGGCTAATGGTCAGCAGGGAGCATGCGGAGGGAGCAATGCCCACGAGGGCACATGGACGTTGACCTCAGTCTCGACTGCTGTTCCATGCGCAAGTCAGACTTACCTTTGTCATCGCCTTCCAGCTGCTCCACACATCTTCGTCAGTCCAGTTGTGACTGAGATAGTCGACGCATATCGATGGCGTCTTCTTGGAGATCTCGTGGTCGTCGGGTGCCGGCGCGTGAGAAGCCACGGCCGGATAGGGAGCAGGTGCAGACATCATTTTGAAGACAGCGAAGAGTGTGGAGATGTGACTTGAGGAATGGCAGACTGATACGCTTCCATCAGTCCCGGGCAGAATCAGCGGGCGTGCCTTCCACCTGACGCCGGTGTAAGGAGACGATAGCTCGACGGAGCTGCTGTACGATGGCAGTCGAAGTCTATGTGAGAGTTGAAGAGCAGATCGTGGGGCAGATAGAAGCTGCAGATGCGCGGGACATGGGATGAGCCTGGTGTAGAAATGAAAGCTGGTGCGGTACCGCTTCAATCAAAGTGGCCAACCCCGTACTGAGGGGGTCAATCCCCTCTCTGGCGGTCCTGATCGGTGGAAAAGTCGCGACCACCCGTGACTTGACTGCTGCTGCAGACGCTGCTATGGTGCCAGTGCCAGTCAAGAGTGTGAGTGCCGGTGCCTCAAGCCGCGGCCTGCTTGCTTGCTATACGTGCTCGCGCGCGCGTCACGCCGTTTGGGGTCTCGGGCACGGCTTGCTGCTGGTTGCTTGCATGCTGGTTATAATTGATGATGCTGCTGCCTGCTGCCAACTCTGATCGCGCGCGCTGTGCCAGGCCTCGATCGCGTTTGGGCATCGGCGCCTCTCGGCTGCTGCAGTCTTTGGGCGAGCAGCAGCAGGTACGTGATGCCTAATCTGAATCGTGAATTTACTCAAGACACTGCATGCTGCTGCTGCATCCTACGCCCATGCATCACGACTGTACCGTACCGCGCGACATCAGCACGCAGTCGTGAGTCAGTGGCTCATACCTTCAAATTGAGGCCTCGACTAGGCGCCGCCCCCGCCTCGCTGAGGAAAGGCAGGGGGGTCATCCAACGCAAAGCGGGCAGAAGCAGTCATCATGATCGATGTCGCACGCACGCTCAGAGATAGCAGTCGAGTAGTAGCAGAAGATGTGTATAGACTCATGACTGTGACACATCATTCCAGATCGAGATTTAGCAGGCCTGCTCAGAGGCTTGCTGCTTCCTGCCTGATACGAGGTAGACCTGGCAAATCTGAGGACACGATGAATCACTCAGTCCGGAGAGAAGTCGTCCTACTTCCTCTCGCGCCTGCTGCCACAATGGCAGACAGACTGGCCGCTGTAGGGCTCCGTGCTGTGTTAGGTGTTTCGTTACAACAGGGTCGGCCAGCACTGAGAGAAGACATCAAAGATCCTCACGCTCTCAAGCCACACAACCCGCAGGCAGATCTGATGACGTTAACATCGTGGTCGATACTTCACAGCAAACTGGCCTATAAGAGCTCTGCTCATGTGCCAGACGGAATAACCAACAATGTGAGGCTCCGTTGTCGAGCAGCAAGTCAACCATCATGCAACGTCCAGTCCAGGTCCCTGTCTGTGTGGGTATATATATAGCGTGGGTTCACAAAGCCGGAGCAAGTGGGGCCGGCCGCCGCGGGTAATTTCGAGGTGAAGATCGGTCTGCCGTCGGTCACGTCTCGCTAGGCTTGTTGTGTCTTCAGCACGTGATCGAGGATCGTGCCCCGCACATAAGCAGATGCAGCGAGCAGCAGGTGCGGAAAGTCCGACCAGCACATCAGCCAGCTTAATGCGCGTGAAGGGGGTCGGCTGCATCTACAACTCAAAGTTGTTCAAAGCCAATCTCTACCTTTTACTCACCACCACTGCCAGGACGAAGGCTGGCTAGCCAAGTAAGCCTAGCCAACTATCGCTAATCGAAGGAGTCGGTACGAGGCTTTGCTTCTGGGGCTGTGCACGTGATGACGAGGTCAGCAAGATGCGCCAGTACATGCGTCGCGAGCTGGAGCCGTTGGAGACCGTTGCCAAACATCCATGAGCACGCATGCAATCTGCGTGGTACGAAGCGGACCGGGTACAAGCACGCTGATGAATCCACCTTCACACGCATGTTTAGAAGCAGCAGCGTGCGCACAACAATTGTTTGCACAGCGGTGCTGTAGCTTTTTCCGTTGATGCGCTGCTGCCGACCGTCGCTTGCCTCTTCGGTCTGCAGACACTTTGCGGTCTTCGCGCAGCGGTGCAGAGATTAGCTGACATAGGTAGACCAGGGCTCGCTTGATTCTGACCAGACTCTCACCTTCTCATTCGCAATCATCCTTCGCTGCTCGCTCTTTCCTTTGCCCTTTCTCTTTCGTTCACCCCTTCACCACTTGCGCGGCAGGACCGCCTTTCGACCCCGTGTTATCTCATTATCCTTCCATCGTCGAGCGTCTTGATCTTGCATCCTTCAGCAGATCGCGACAACCATCCACTGCTGGCAGGCTGACGCTCGTGCGACATTTCACTGGCCTCAGATTCCGTGGTCAATCAAATAAAGCTTGACTTTATCATCTGCGTCTGGACACCGACAGTTCAGCGAAGGCACTGCTAGGAACGCGTCAGTGTTTGCCACTTGACCTCTGCAACGACGAGTCAGGTGAGCCGTGCAACCAACGACCTGTCGACGCCATCGGATGCTTCAAAGAGCGCCTGAGGATCATGACTCGGGCTTGCGAGCTATTTACGGCAACGAGATGCGGAAAGTAGGAGCTTCAAGAGATGTTGCTGGCTCCACGCAGCACAACAAACCGCGGTCATCCGCACCTCCAACGCGAGCGCCCGTCGCACGGCGCACCCGACAGGCCAGCAATCCAGCGCATAGTCGCACAAGGGATACGCCTGCGATCTTAGCTGCCCAAGGACTCCGTCGATGCGATCAGGTCCCTATTTCGGAAGCCTGGGCTGTGTTCGGACACAGAAACGTGGGTACCCTCCCGCGCGATCGAAGTGCGTCTGTGACATTCCAGGCTGGGTGTGAGCGCGATGCTCGACCAGACGGCTTCGTCGGTCTCTTGCATCGATCGACCGAGGGGTCAACGCCAGCTGGCGTGCGCGCCGGACAATGCCCGGTGTTAGCGCCTTCAGCACCGCGCCCTGTCGCAATGACGGCGCCATCTCAAGTACGAGCCCTCCCAGTCAATCTAACGGCAGCGGGCGGTTGTTCTTCATTAAACTCGACGTCTTTGCCAATTCCTCCTTCACGGCCCTGTCAATTCTCAACAGCGCCTCCAACAAGGGGCAGGCGTCCACACGATATGCCACGCATGATTAATTTGTCTGCGCTGGCTACTCCGTTCGTCGCCGCCGAAGAGTCTGCCAAGATGATCACGGCAGTGAGCTCTCCTCCCAGTAGCCAAGCGAGGGGAACGAGCTCGACGATGGCTGTCGCTCCATCGAGGGTGGCGTATGCTCTGCCTAGGCGTCCAATGCTACGTACAGAATCTAGTCAAATTGGATCAGAGACCTCTGTCTCATCCTACGCTTCCAACACGTCTTGGATCTCCCACGGCACCGACGTGTCCTTGCGACCAGGCGAGATTCTACCAACCGCGCCGTTGCACCTCCGCACGCAGGAGCTCTGCGCCGTGCGACAGAGCCGTCGTGTCTCTGCGACATCTTTCGCGTCCTCAGCATCGCTCCATGACAGACACCAGCAGGTGAAGAGAGCCTTAAGACCACTGAAGGACTCACCATGCTCTGCTACCTCCTTCGCAGACCAGCGGTACGGTAGCCCCATCGTACCTTGGTCGGAACATTGTGGCTCTTCTCTGCCGACTCTGCTAGAGCCACCGTCATCCAAGCGCGCCTGCCGCTTGCACTTGAGCCACCAACCTTGGCGAAGCTTTTCAGCGAACCTTCCAGACCTTCACAAAGGGACATTTGTCGGCTCGCGTGCCACTGTAGGACCCGCAACGGGAAAGCACGCCCGTGTCCACTCTGCACATTCGTTATCCTTCTCCGAGCTACGGTTGCCGTCCATCCACATACCAGAGAGGTTGCGGCATTTTTCGCCTGGTAGTCTACGCAGCTGGAAGGATTCTTACCAGGGCTTTAAAGCTAGTTCCGGTAAGCAGTGTGCTCTTGAAGAAGTTCTGGGGGCGCCTAGCTCTGGCGACGAAGGTCCGTACGCGATCTGCAAAGCTGTTGCCGAAGACGCGGCCAGCAGCCGGAAGAGCTCTGCGTCTAGCTTACAAGAGCGCTCCGTCAATTCGAGTCGATGCCACGACTTGCAGTCTTTCAGCAAACAACATCCGCGAAGTTACGCTGCTGTTGCCGCTCGATCAGGGCCGAAAATGGCGCGTTCAGACGGACCACGTCGCGGTTTGCTCTCGCTTCGTCGCTCCCAAGAGGCCACGAATACGCGCCCTCTGTCACCACAGCAGACGGGTCCAGCTAGACTTCAGAGGCAGGAGCAGCCCAGCCAAGCTGTGCTCAATCATCATGCGAGGGTCAATGCTGCAACTTACCCATCGGAGCCGCCCACGTTGCCTCCTATCTTGCCACCAGTGCGCATCACTGGAGAACCCTTACTCAATCTGAATTCATGGGGCAATCTGGACTTTGGCACAACGGACTCAAAGCGTGCCTCGCGATCAGCAAGATCGATCAAGTCTAATCGCTATTCGAGGATTTCAAATCGCAGCGAGCTGCCACCGTTCCTGCGTCCTGGCGGTGACTCGCATCTACCGTCGTCCTCGGGTCAACGCGCACGTGACCCGCATCAGCTCCGAGCCTCACCTATCAGACGTGACGCTTTCCAGCGACTGCCTGATACCAAATCTGAGTCACGTCCAACAACCGCTCCTCACCCCATACGTGAGCAGAGCCACGCGCAGAATGTGTCTCAGCCCAGACGCGAGCCCGGGCACCAGCAGAGCGCTTCTCAGGGTCGTGCCTTGCCTCGCCGAGGTTCTCAACGCGTCACGCCTTTGCATCACCAAAGAGCTGTCTTCACAAGGAAAGCAAGCACGGTCCCGGTGGACGTGACACCTGCGTCGCTACCAATACCTCTTCCGGTGGCGGATGAGACACCTGACCACTTGGGACCCCAGGTGCGCATCAACACCACCTCGCTTGGCACGATAATCTATACTGGTAATGCGCCACAAGATGCTCGGTCATTGAACGGGGGCGCTTCAGACACTTTGCCGTTTTCCCAACGAGCTCCAGCTGCTCCAGCACCAACGCAGGAGGCAAGCCAAGACGCAGCTTCACATTGCGGTCGGCGCAATGTCGTTGACCCGACGACAAAGTCATCGGCAGCCTATAGCACGAGGAGCGACCAGGCGGTCGCCCCTCAATCTCGTCAAAGGGCAGGGTCGAATGCTTCGCGGAGTACAAAAGTGAATGTTCCGGTACGCGCCCCTCAGCAATATCTACACGACACACGTGAAGTTCATAGGCCACCGGAACTCAGAACAATGCTACCTCAAAGTCGATCCCGAGCAGACTCGGCCGCGACGCGGAGCGCCAATGTGTGCCCTCCTGCACCTTCCGCTAGGCAATATGTGCGAGACGTGCGTGGTCCTCTTTTCACGTTGGATGCCACGACGATGATACCACGCTCTCGACCACGAGCAGAATCTACGGCATCACGCATTGCCAATGTGTGCCCTGCCGCACGCTCCGCCAAGAATTCCCTGCCTGACACGCACGCAACAGCAATACCGCATCGGCAAGCAAGCACGTCGGGCATCTCAGCATCCGCACGCATGTTTGCGCCGCCCAGCACGAGCCAGCTGCGGGCTCGCCCTCAGGCGCAATTGGGAGATTCGCAGCGTGAAGGCAGCAGCGTGCTTGCCAACCCCAATTCAGGACAGAACGATGTGCGCACGCCTCGGCCACCACAAGCACTCAATCCACACGAAGTGACATCGCAAGTATCATCGAGCGAGGATGAGCTGGGCCATGGAGTTCAAAGAAGCCGCCAGCAGCGAGCGCAAGTGGCTTGTTCGCCTCGAACAGACGATGAGGCAAGCAAGCTTTGGAAGCATTTGGAGCAGCGTTTGGGTGTCAACTTATCGTGCGCCCAAGGAGAAGGGCATGACGGCTCTGATCGTGCTGCTGCAAAATGCGGACCTGCTCCAAAAGCGGATATCGACGATGCCGTGTCTGCAGTACAGACGGCATGGCAAAAGACGGTCAAGATGGATGCTCAGTCTTCACAAGCTACCAGAGCTTCCGAAGCAGGCACCGAGTCTAGCGTCAGATCCACGCACAGCAGGCGCGCGCCGGTCGGATGGATCTCTGAAAGGGGAAGTCAGGACAGCACCCTTTCTGGGTCTCGCATCCCTGTGCCCATTAGCCAGAAGAGGGCAAGCGTGACGTCTTGTGCAGGCGGCACCTCGCGCATTCCTAGACCGCCACTCAAAGCTCGGCCAGTGAATGCGCGTAACCGGGATTTGTCTGTGCTGCCAACATCGATCCAATCCAGAGTGGCTCCACCAAACGCGCGGGCGAGAGGCGAGTTTGGAGTGGGAAGGCCGCGCGCAGACACAGAAACGAGCGTCTCCCTCTCTGCCACCTCTGGCATCTCCTCGGATAGCGAGTCATCTCAAGAAGGTGCAAAGACTCCGAAAGACTTGCGAGCTGCAAGTCCAGTGGCAAACAAGCAGCCGACGTGCAGCTCTTCTCCAGTCGCCATGACGCTCCTCGCTTTGCGAAGCAACACCATTCGACGCTCCGTCAGACAGGCCATCGACGACAGAGATTTCGGCATGGAAGACGAAAATATTGACTACATTGGAGTGGCCCCGCGCCTTACGGCCCAAAGGTACGCGGAAAATAACGCTGCGCTCGCCGAGCTTGGCTGCTCTTGAGCAAACACATTCTTTTGTACACATACTCTCCGTTTTACACCATCACGGCATCAAGCGTGGTGGCCGGACCACCACCCCTCTGTCGCTCCTAAGTAATCAATGTCTACTTCCTGTGGCATTCTTGCGTGTTGGTGCTATGATTGTCAATATCGTACACGTCCCTTGACTCTAGGGAAGGTGACACAGTCTTTGAGGTTCGAGGTATCGGTGAGCCAACTGAGTAGCCGTTCCATCCCCAACCCGAATCCGCCATGGGGAGCGGTGCCGAATCTTCTCAGATCCGAAGCATACCATTCCATCTGCTTCTTAGCCTTCTCGCTCCAGCCCAAGGAACTCAGCTTTTCTTGAATGACTTCTGGGCGTGTCTCTCGAAGGCTCCCTCCTACCAGCTCGCCCATCCCAGGGACTAGCAGGTCGAAACAGTCCACAGTCGGTCCTGTGTAACCTTCGCTCCCCCCCTGATCGCTGGACGGAGCACCTGCAGAGGCGCGCATGTAAAATGGCTTGCTGTGAGCAGGATAGTGCGTGATGAAAACAGGGCCATCCTCTGCCAATGCTGCTTCGTGCTCCGTGGCCAGAGGCTGACCGGCTATCGGCTCCGTGCGGAATCCTGCAGATTCATGTATTTGCCGCAGCTGCGTGATGGCTTGCGAATACGTCATTCGAGTCCATGGTCGGTCGAACGGAATCTCGTCCAAGGCACTTGGAGGTCGCGAAAGACTCAACTCCTTGATTTTTTGCTTCTCTTCCCACACATCCCAGCTTAAATTCCGAAATTCTCTCGCTGGCGGAGCTCCGATCAAGAAGTCCGCATCCTCGTCGCCTTCGCCTCCCAGAAACAGCGTCGCAGGCTCGCGCCACTCAGCACCAAAAAGCGCGAGGGCAGACGCTTTGACGGATCCTTCAACGATCGTCATGACCTCCTCCAGCGCCACCTGAGGATCATCTGAGGTGACCATCTCCACCTCCGCCATCCAAAATTCGGCCAGGTGACGGTTGGTAGCGCTCCCTTCCGCTCTGAAAGCCGGTGAAAGCGTCCAGATCCGATTCAGTCCGTGCATGATGGCTTCTAGGTGTAATTGCGCCGAGACGCTCAGATATGCTGGTTGACCGGACCAAAAGGCTTGCAGTTGGTTGTCCGATGTGGTCGGCTGTGATGTTTCAGCGTTGGTCGAATGCTCGTGATCCATGCCATTCTCCGCTGGTGAGATTTCTGCAGCGCCAGCCTTCGGCTGATCCACCTTCTTCAGATCTGAGTCAGCAACAATCTGAAACACTTCTCCGGCACCTTCACAGTCCGAAGAGGTGATGATCGGAGTGGTAACTTTGATGAATTCGTTTCTCGCAAAGTAGTCAGCCAGGCCTCGCTCGAGGCAATCTCGAGAGCGAAGCAGAGCTGCGTGCCTCATGTCGCGCGAACGAAGATGGGCGTGCGCTCGCAAGGTCTCAGTCGGATTGTTCTCGCCTTGGAGTGGCACTGGATAAGACTGTGATCGGTAGCTAGATGTGAGCGCTTGCCGCTCTTACATAGGCTATTGCATGTGCATAAAAGTGGCATGTACGCAGACTGAAAACTCACAGCAGAGTCACAAACTGCTACTACGCGAGCAGAGGTAGCTCTCAATTCTACATCATCGCCTCCGCTCGCCCTTCCATCCTTCTTCCTGACCTCGCATAGGGCACCTTCGATCTCCAGGGATGCGCCCGGACTAAGTCTGCTCCCAAGCTCTTCTCTGAGCTGAGGTGACAAGACAATCTGCAGATGATTGTCCGCTGACATGCTTCCATCCACCAAGGAGACAAAGCTCACTTTGCGGTGGTCTCGGACGCTCCTGGCCCAGCCTCTTACCTTGACCGGCTTCGCGCCCTGAAGATAGCTATCCCCGCGATCTCGATCGGCATCATTCCGACAAGCTTTCACGAGGCTGTTCAACGTCGGCGGAAGCTCCACGCTTTCTTCCTGAGCTCGAGCGGTCTCTGATCCCGACGCGGAGACTCTTGCGGAAGTCGCAAAATGACGTCCATGCGGTGCGCTCGGGTTTGCACACCGCCTAAAACGTTCTGGCTGGGCAGCGATCCAACGGGGGCTGTGAGCGCAAATGACAGGCAAAGTGTGCTGCGATTGCCTGCTGCTGGTGTGGACCATTCGCAGAGCCGACATCAGAGCCGTTTCGCCACGCAGAGTGGTGGCTCGAAGCATGCCTGCAATGAGGTGAAAATGCTGGGATGCCTGTCGACCAGGAATCAATGGGAGGACAGGAGGGAAGCCTGCCTTTGGGGTGGGTCCGGATGTAGTTGGTGCTGCGCTCGTGTCCTTCCTGTCTGTGCAGACCTTTATAACCCTGCAGCTATCGGGAATTGCTTGTGGCTACAGTCTGGTCTGAGCTCAACGCGACATATACGACCGCCTTGCCTCTCTCCCTTGTCCCCTTTGCGACGATCGATGTTGTTGATGATGATGTTCAGCGTCAAGCTCCTCGTGAATTGCTTCCTATGTTCTCTAAGACGCACGCCTGATGCTGGCTGCATGCATGATGCGCGTGGCTGCGTGTACAGAACCGAGAACACGTGACACAGTTTTGTGAGCGTCCCATAATCAAAATGTCCGTGCACGCTGCTGGGGTGATGCGAGTCTTGAGTGGTCAACGCGTCGGTGGTCGAGAGCAAAGCGTCATATATATATATGTGGACACGCACATGCGCTTTTGAATTCCTGCAGCAGTCACAGCGACAACCCTCCTCGTCTACTTCCATCATTCCGTTGAATTCAAATCTCCGCACTCTCCTTCAAAGCAACCCAGATCAAGCGTCTTTGAAGCAGCAATAGCCAGACTCGCGAGTACAGGCACTCTCTCTCACAAAATCGAACACCGTCTCGCTCGAGGAGTCACCTGCTCGTTTACCCATTTGCCACCGCCGTCCTTCGATCCATTCGCTCAGCCAGACGACACGTAGCCACAATGCCAGCAATGGACGTGGATGCGCCTCAGTCGTCCATCGACGAGGGCCTCTACTCTCGTCAGCTTTATGTGCTGGGCCACGATGCAATGAAGCGCATGGCCGTGTCCAATGTCCTGGTCGTCGGTCTGCGAGGTTTAGGAGTCGAAGTAGCCAAGAACATTTGCTTGGCAGGTGTCAAATCCGTCACCTTGTTCGATCCTCACACTGTCAACATCGAGGATTTGTCCACTCAATTCTTTCTGAGGCCTGAAGATGTGGGAAAGAAGAGCAGAGCTGATGCTACCGCTCCGCGATTAGCAGAGCTCAACACCTACGTGCCTGTACGGGTACTGGAGGAGCCTGCGCTCTCCAAAGACGCTCTGTCTAAATTCCAAGTGAGTCAAGGAGCTTCTTGGCGGTGCTATGGCAGTCATTGGCACTCATTCCGTCACCGGAGGAATTGCAAAGGGGGCTGGGAGGCGGGGAGGGATTCGCGGTATTAAGCCTTATCTCCGGTCTTGCCCTTCCCACGTACGATATCGCGCTGCATTCTTGACAGCAACGGCTGACGCAAATTCGCCTCTCCAGGCCGTGGTAGTGACGAACGAGTCTTTGGAAAAGCAGCTGGAGATCAACGATTGGACGCACGGCACCTCGACCCACTTCATCGCTGCAGACGTGCGAGGCCTGTTCGGATCCGTCTTCAACGACTTTGGACACAAATTCCTCGTCAATGATCCCACCGGCGAGCAGCCCCTCAATGGC
Source organism: Ceraceosorus guamensis (assembly GCF_003144195.1). Lineage (NCBI taxonomy): Eukaryota > Fungi > Basidiomycota > Exobasidiomycetes > Ceraceosorales > Ceraceosoraceae > Ceraceosorus > Ceraceosorus guamensis. Next base: position 278,628 of record NW_020290021.1, read on the forward strand.
ATGATCGTATCGATCGACTCAGACTCGAATGGTATCGTGACCACGCTCGATGAAACCAGGCATGGACTCGAGGATGGCGACTACGTCTCTTTCAGCGAGGTGCAGGGGATGGAGGCCCTGAATGCTGCTGAGCCGCGAAAGGTGACAGTGAAAGGACCATACACCTTCTCCATCGGCGACACCACTGGTATGGGCGAGTACAAGCGCGGAGGTATCTTTACTCAGGTCAAGCAGCCCAAGACGATTGACTTCAAATCTCTGCGCGAGAGTCTCAAGTCACCAGAACACCTCATCTCTGATTTTGCCAAGTTCGACAGACCGCCCAGTCTCCATGCTGGCTGGCAAGCCCTATCAGCGTTTTGGAAGTCTCAAGGCAGGCTACCAAAAGCACGCAGTGCCACTGATGCTAACGCCGTCCTGGCGCTCGCCCAGGACATCCACAAAGAAAGCGGCGATGAGTCCGAGCTACAAGAAAAGGTAGTCAGGGAGCTCGCATTGCAGGCAACAGGAGACCTTTCGCCGATGGTCGCTTTCATCGGTGGCTTCGTCGCGCAAGAAGCGCTCAAAGCTTGCTCAGGCAAATTCCATCCTCTCGTACAATACCTTTATGTCGACTCGCTCGAGTCCTTGCCGGCCAAGGTGCCGGAGCTGCCCGAGTCCGAATTTGCACCGAGGAATTCGAGATACGATGGACAGATTGCCGTTTTTGGATCCAGCTTCCAAGAGAAGCTAGCAAACGTCAGGCAATTCCTGGTCGGCTCTGGTGCCATTGGATGCGAGATGCTCAAGAACTGGAGCATGATGGGGCTGGGTTCCGGACCCGAGGGAGCAATACACGTCACGGACATGGACCAGATCGAAAAGAGTAACCTCAACAGGCAATTCTTGTTCCGACCCAAGGATGTCGGGCACTTCAAGGCGGACACGGCTGCTGCTGCAGTAGCTGAGATGAACACCGACCTCAAAGGCAAAATTCACAGCCACCAGAACAGAGTTGGACCCGAGACCGAGGACGTATACGGCGACGCTTTCTTCGCATCGCTCACGGGCGTCACGAACGCGCTCGACAATGTTCAAGCACGTCAGTATATGGACCGTCGATGCGTTTACTACGAAAAGCCCCTGTTGGAAAGCGGCACGTTGGGCACAAAAGCGAACACTCAAGTTGTCTTGCCTCACCTCACTGAGAGCTACTCGAGTTCTCAAGATCCGCCAGAGAAGTCAATTCCTGTCTGCACGCTCAAGAACTTCCCCAATGCCATCGAACACACCATTCAATGGGCCCGCGAGCAGCTCGACGACTACTTCACCAAGCCAGCGGAGAATGTCAATCAGTATTTGACGCAGCCTGACTATGTAGAGACAAGCCTGAAGAGTGGTGGATCACAGAAAGACCAATTGGAGCAGATCAGGACTTTCTTGGTGGAGGAAAAGCCTATTTCTTTCGAGCAGTGCATCGCTTGGGCAAGGCTGAAGTTTGAAGAGAATTACAGCAACACAATCAGGCAACTTCTGTTCTCTTTGCCCGAGGACGCGGTCACCTCAAGCGGTCAGCCTTTTTGGTCAGGTCCGAAGCGTGCTCCCAAGCCCATCACCTTCGATGTCAAGGACGTGAGTACCGATTTTTGGCGCCGAGAGACCGCTTTGCTCGCTGACTTAACGAGCGCTGTTCCCAATCCATTAGCCCATCCACCTCGAGTATATTGTCGCGGCGGCCAACCTGCACGCTTTCAACTACGGTCTCAAAGGCTCAACGGACCCTCAGGTCTTTGCAGAGGTGTTGAGCAAGGTCCAAGTGCCCGAATTTGTGCCCAAGAGTAACGTCAAGTTTCAAACGAACGAGAAAGAAGCTGCTCAGCCCGCTGAGCCTGCTGCCGCACCAGGCTCAGAAGGTGACTTGACAGAAATTGCTAGCTCTCTGCCCACGCCTGCTAGCCTTGCTGGATTCAGACTGCAGCCGGTCGATTTTGAGAAGGACGATGACTCGAACCATCATATCGACTACATCACTGCCGCGTCCAACCTGAGAGCTATCAATTATGGCATCCAACCTGCTGACAGACACAAAACTAAGGGCATTGCTGGAAAGATCATTCCTGCTATCGCGACTACGACCGCAATGGCTACGGGTGAGTGACTCGTCATGCGCGCACAGCGAGTTTGTCTCTGATCAAACTTCTCCAATGTCACGCTCCACAGGTCTCGTCTGCTTGGAGCTGTACAAAATCATCGATGGCAAGGATGACATTGAGCAGTACAAGAATGGTGCGTCCAGTGGATTGGGTAGAAGTGTCGAAATCAGGCTTTTTGAGTGCTGACAGAGCCTTGCTTTGCTTGGCAGCTTTCGTCAACATCGCCCTCCCCTTCATGGCGTTCTCTGAGCCCATCGCTGCTCCGAAATTCAAGTATCCCAGTCCCGACGGAGAAGTTACATGGACGCTGTGGTCCAGGTGAGACTTCACTGTCGTACAGAACAACAGTTTCGCGCAAGTCTGACTCCGCGGCATTCACTCGCAGATTCAAGGTGCCCGGCAACCCAACATTGCAAGAGTTCTTGCGCCTGTTTGAGGAGAAGCATGGCTTGGAGATTACGATGCTCTCTTCGGGTGTGTCCATGCTTTTCTCTGGATTCATGCCGCCAAAGAAGAGGGAAGAGAGGCTTAAGATGTCCATGAAGGAGCTGGTGGAGAATGTCAGCAAGAAGCCTGTGCCACCTGTGAGTACCGACGCGGACATGCTAGAGCTTTCGACCCTCTGTTCGAGCTGACTTGGTGCCCATCCGCGTTTGTGCAATGTTTGCAGCATGCCCGCTGGTCCGTCTTTGAAGCGATGACCGATTCGGTCGTGACGCAGGACGACGTCGAGGTGCCCTTCATCCAGGTTGAGCTTCAACCTGCTGCCTAGGCGCGCGGACACATCGCTCGAAGCTAGGACTCCACATGTATGCCATACGGGCCACGGATGGGCAAAGAGAGCAAAGAAGTAGAAATTTTGCGAACGGGTCGTGATGCGTGATTCGTGCGCTGGCGCTCTGAAGTCGGGGGGGCAGAGATTGGTTCCATGACAATGTCGAAACAGACCTCTGATTTTTCCGTCAGGAGCTCAGCGCCGGACTTTCACTGCGCAAATCTGACAGCGATGTCAAACAGAGCCGCCCGCTGCCTCGCGTGGAGGATAAAGGGGGGCGGGCACGCACGACCCTTGCGGTGGTGCTCAAGCGCCGCCCAGGCGCAGTTGGCCGCACGGCACACGCACCGATCGGGATGTTCCCCGCTAGATTCCCTTGTCGAGCGCACAATCCCACGTTGTAGTCAAGTATGGAGCACAAGATTCGATTTGTACATTTTCCTCTGATTGTCTAGAGCCACGTGTGCGAACTCCATAAACAGCAGCAATTCCCCACCCCCCCTCAACAAATTTCCGCCATGCCTTTTCCACCAAGAAAAAGTTGGCGAACGTCGAAATCGTGATTCTTTTGCCCCCTCCTCCCCTTTTCGTCGCCCTTCGCATGGTCATCTGCGTGCTTCGTTGGCCCCTCCATGCCCGCTTTCACCTCCTACATGACGTGGAAAGCTGCATCGAGTACACATTCGGCGAGACACGCGTGCTCGGATTTCAACTTTTGAACACCTGGCCGGATGGTGAACGGATTGATGACGTTGGGCCAAAAGTTGTGTTGGGATGCGATTACTTTTTGACTTCCTTGAAGAGGACGTGCCTCTTGACTGGAAGAGCAGCCAGCATGAGCAGAGAAAGGGCGCTTTCAGCAATCTTTGACGAAGAGCGAAGCCGAAACGTCGCGAGACTTTCGGCAAGTGGTGATCAGGTCCGGTGCAGACCAAGCTTCCTCCTGTTCCTTCCAAAAAGCCCGGCCCCAGCACAGTCCAGGCCTGCGCTTCTCGCCCTCTGAATACCTTGACCAACACCATTCAACGCTCCTCATGATTTCGCTCGCATCCTTACTCGCCAATGCCAGCCCGACCAGCCAATAATGTGCAAAGGTAGAAAAAAACAACTCACCAACAGGATCATACTTCATCTTTGCCAATTTATCAGCTACGCGCAACCTCTTGGTAGTGTAATAGTATCCCGTTCCCGCAGTGGACATCAAGCGAGTGATCAGCACTCTCGCCCTGGCTTTGGCCGCCATGGTGAACGCCGATCGAAAGCGGATTGCTCTCCTTTTTCGTTTGGGACCTTTCTCTTTTGGACGTGCTCCGCTGGGCTAGCGGGGGCGTACAGCGTGGAATGAAGCTGCTGCTTCCGGATCACGACGGTGGGATGGCGTTAGACGTCGTGTGAAAGGGGTCGGGCTGACAAGACTCGTGGCGGCAATGATAGTGCTTGGTCACGGTACGGTACGGTTGTGGTGTATAGTAAGCAGGGTCACATTTGAAAGAAGCAGGACGAAGCGAAAGAGTAGCGACTCGCGACTCTTGACTGGTCGTAACCCTGGCGATGCGTGCCGAAGAAAAGTATCACGTGACTGATCTTGTGTGGTTCAGGCTCGACTCATCAGGCTCCAAACTCTCTTTGAAGTGTCCGCCAACTGCTCTGCACCACAAGCCAATCCCTGTCGGACTATGCCAGCATGCACAGCTCGGCATTCAACTTCATCAATTGTTGAGGTCGCAAATAGTTCAGATCAGTCATGATCTTGAGTTGCAGCTCCGCATGCTGGGTATCCAGCACGTAGCAGTCGACCGTTAGGCGAAAGTTGGTGACGAATCAGACAAGCACGAAGATGTAGTCAGAGTTTGGATGTTTATTGGAGAGAGTGAGCAGGTCTCGAGTCTGGAGTCTGGAATGGATGTGGATGCTATCTACGAGATCATTGCGCAGCTTGCAATACACGAAAAGCATCGCCTCGAGCAAGGAGTCCAGAGACGAACAAGTCAAGAGTGAGCCCCGTTGAGTTATGACCCTCCTGCAGAGGGACATGACCGCATAACTATCAACATCTCGCTAGAGACGTTATGACAAACGTTGCGACTCTTTGAATCGTTTCGAAGAGTTTCCTGGGCTGTGTCCCATTGGAGGAACATGGTGGGATTTTTGTTCAGGTCGTGTCCTACGACTTGTCAACTTGTGCTGCGTTATGCGTTCAAAGAACCCCCTTCGCTTTGCTGGCAACACCACGTTCCAAAGCCTCGCGCATCCTCTTTGCCATTTTGCCACACTCGCACAGGATGCTCATGACGAAGGGAAATATGCCAGCCCTTTCTGTAGGACACGCTCTTTTACCGCTCCGTGTGCATCTTCGCGGGCTTGGCAAAGAGAAGGGATGCGCTCTCTTCGGGACAGGCTCCTATGTGGGCCAGAAACAAAGCCGCAGACACTTCGGAGGTACCCAAAGCCACCAGGACGGGCCCATTCTAATCCGGGTCTCACGAGGCACGTCCACTGCACCCTCACGGGCCCAGCAGAGCGGCGCATCGATCACCAGAACCGTTCCCGTTGCCGAAGCAACGAGAACTAACGAAGGCCGACCTGCTTCGGAACGGATCCTCCCGTGTCTTTCTTGACGTGCTCTCGCATGCCGATCGGCACGACAGGTGACACCAGCTAAAGATCGACCCATATTCACGCCGCGACCTCCCCGCTCCCAGCTCGCACCATGAACCGCGTCAAGAGCCGTGCGCATTACGGCACTGGCCGCTCTCCGATGAGACGAGTGGATAGTGGTGCAAGTCGAGAGCGTGGAGGTCGCAAACGCGAGAGCCATCATGACCCCGCTTCCATGCCCCATTGTAAACGTCGTGGGCAGTTGTCCGATATGGGGATTGCAAAGGCACAAAAGACAAAGCTCGAGAGGAGGATCGTGTCCAAATGAGAAAACTGCTTCTTGGAAAGAGATCGCTTGTCCGGGGACTTTCCCTACAGCAAAAGATCGATGGTGAAAAAAAGCTCTTGATGAGCATCTCCCCATCGCAGCTGCAATGCGGTCCTTTGACCGTCTCTGGACGCTGCTCAGCAGCTACAGAACTGCGAGAATGAACTCGTCGAGCTCGCCGACTGCCTCACATGGGGACATCGACAGCCCATGCGCAACCTTCCAATGCTTCGTGGACGACGAGAGACGGCGTCGAACATGGGCGAAACACGGCTCGATAAACCCTGCCACCTTGGTGTGTGTCAGCGACGAAGTTGCACCAGCGTCCGAGCAACATTTCGACGCCACTCGCCGCCATCCACGAGTAGCACGATAAAATTCGATGTCGGCTTCCTTTCTTGCGCGTCCCTTGTTGAGCAGTACGAAAGAGACGCGTAATATGTATCAGAAGCACCAAGGAAAAAGTCTTGGTTGAGAACGAAATCCTGTTCGATTGATCTTTGCTGCCTTTCCCTCAGCCGATTGCCCATGTGATGAACAGAAGTCATCGAGCAACGTGATGAATATAGCAGCATGCGTGTGGTGATTGGATTGCGGAACGAGGTAAAGGATCTTGACCTACCTGTGTGAATCCACTTGCCGATGCGGGTCGAGTGACTGATCGACCAACCCGAATCTGAAAGGTAAGGACAAAGTACAGCGCATATATTCTACCGCTTACCGCATGTCCGATCAGCGACTGATGGCTGATTTGCTCATCAGGGTGTGCTGGCGTGGAGGCGTGACCATAGGAGGAGCAATGTAATCAAGGGCTGATGAACAAGGGCATGGGCGGCGTATGGTGGCAGCAGCGGTGTGTGTGCTTTCCTGGCGGTGATGCTACGGTCAGGAAGGAACGTGCAGGTCTCGAATTCGTGCATGCTCACACTCAATCAAATGAGAACCGAAAAGATTGTTGTGAATCTTTTCGCGCGTCTCGACAAAACATGCGCAGCGCGTGCGCGTGCGCAAGCGGCGGCGGCGGCGGTTGATTTCGTCGCGCGTTGCACGCGCGCGCGTGCACAGTCGTCAGCGGCGAATTTTTCTTTCGCGCACAACCTCGCGTTACAAATTTTTGATTAGGGCGGCAAGGCACAACTGAAAAGACTCACAGATTCGCTTTACAGGTATACATACAGCCGTGAGTATACGGACCTAACCGACGGTGCATCTTCAAATCACGATACTCGCAACGACTTGAATTCGTGATTTGCGCTTTGCAAATGACCTGCTGCTGCTGCTGCTGCTGCTGCTGATCCAATTAATAAATTTCAATCGTGAATGAGGAGCGTGTCTCACGACTCTCGTTGCATCACCCATCACGTCCACGCGCATGCTGTATGCGTCATCCTTTTCGCCAGCTCATCGTCCAACCCCTTTGTCCAATCCGATTCTGCTCCTTCTGCACCTGCCGCACCGTACTGCACCACCACTGTGCGAGGATGGATTCATCTTGTCTTGCTTGAGGATAGCGGAGAAGTGGACGAGAACGCGAGAGTACGCCAGCTATAGCGCTGCTACATCAGGGCCTACTCGTGCGCCACTGTCCCACCTTTCGAGCCTGCTGCACTCGACAATCCGATGCTGCCTTTGCCAGCGGCTTGAAAAGCGGCCAGTCAACACGAGATGGACCGACTTGTTGCGCACTTTTCACCCACAATAACCTCAACTGGATTCATCCTGCCACAGCTTGAAGATCCTCAGAGGTTCCCACTGCTTTTCATATTTCCCTGGCCTCTTACTGTATTGCAGCAAGGCATCGTCTGCTCCTTGCTCCTCATAGCTCTTTCCATTGTTTCTGTCTACCTTTACAATTCGAGCAGCCACGGCATCTCCTGGACCGCTGCTTTGGCAGAGCTGGCCCGGTCTTTGTTGGGTCCGCTGGCAGACACACTTGGGCAGCTGCTTGAAGACCTCACCCACCTGGTTCAGAGCATGGCCGGCGGAATGGCGGCGTGCGTGCCCTCTGTGGGGCTTGGAAGCAGCTTTCATCTGTCCCTCGGTCGAACTTCCAGAAGTTCAGGCTCCACGAGCACCGATGGAGCTCGGCGGCACGGCGCACTCAGAAGAGCTACAATTGTGCCCTCAGCGGGCTCACTCAATGGTGCAGCTTCTAGCTCTTTCAAGAAAGCCCCGCAACTGCCTGAAGGGGAGCATCATCCGGGTCTAAGGAACACTGGAAACACTTGCTACTTCAACAGTGTGCTTCAAAGCTTGGCCTCGGTCCCTGTATTGGGTGACTGGTTGGAGCACTTGGAGAACGAGGCCGAAAGATGGGACGTGCCTACACCGGTTGCTGATGCGCTCAAGGAACTCATTGCGGGTGAGGTTGTCCGTATGCGTGGGCGCCCGGCGCCGACTGACATGAAACTTTGCGTTGCGTGTGTCACTTTCCGCAGAGCTCAACACTCCCTTGAAACAAAGGCGAGCTCTTCTACCCGATCAGCTCACCTCGGCTCTTCAGTCGGCGCCTGACTCGATGGCCGTCCGAGCACTTGTAGGCGCGCACGCTCAGCAGGATGCGCACGAATTGTTCGTTCTGCTCCTGTCTGCTCTTTCGGACGAGGCCAAGTCAATAGAGCAAGAACAAGCAGTCCAAATTCAGGATCGTACGAGAGGCTTGAAAGGTCTCATGGCACCTACTCTCAGAGCGTTCGCTTCGGGTCAACACAACGGTCATGCGACAGGCTTGATCCGAGAAGAGGCAGAAGCAGGACCATCTCAGCCCAACCCCTTTCAGGGGCTGGCTGCTCAAAGGACTGCGTGCTACACATGCGGATACGTCGAGGCAGTCAGGCACACGACGTTCGAAGAACTCAACTTGACCGTACCCACGTATCGCGCCTGCAACTTGAGAGACTGTCTAGCTAATTGGACAGAGATTGAACACGTCGACTGGATCTGCTGGCGATGCACACTGCGCGCTACCAAATTCAGGCTGGCGGAAGAAGTTGCCAAGCTGGAAGCTGTTGCAGAGAGCAGCAGAGCCGGAAAAAAGGCGCCCATGAATGCAGCAAAAAAGAGGAGGCTCAAAGAAGCGAAGAAGCAGGCGGCTCGAGTGGAGAGCGCAATACTCTGTGGAGAGCACGAAGATGAGTTCTTGGACCCGTCGATGGGCACTGAACCGCAAGCAGCCACGAGCTCGGGTGCAGAGATCAGACTCGAGCGGACCATGTCGAGAGCTGCTACGAAGCAAGTCATGCTAGCCCGTCCACCTCCTGTGCTAGCCATACATCTCAACCGCTCTAGCTACTCGGCATCTTCCTTCGGGGCGAGCAAGAATGATGCTCTGGTGCGCTTCCCCGAATATCTTGATGTGGGCGATTTCACCACGGGAGGCAAGCTGAGCGTCCAAGCCGACGAGCCCATTTCGGAACGTGCAGAATACCTGAATGGTATGCACGACGCAGAGGATGCGTCACGGAACGTGAATGGAGCTGCTTACACGAATGGCAGCGCTGCGAATGGGCACACGAGGAGGAAAGCTCGGCAAGGCTTAGAGGCTTACGAAGCGCCGAGGACAGTGTACAGACTGGAATCGCTAGTTGTTCACTACGGCGGTCATTCGTTCGGGCACTACGTCTCTTATCGACGACGCCCAAGGCGAAATACCATGAGTTCTGCTTCAAGGCTAGACGCAGAGACTGCTTCCTGGTCTTCCTCTCAGCACTCTTCGGATGATCTGGAATGGCTCCGAATATCAGATTCCTCGGTGGAAGCTTGTCATCTGAACGAAGCGCTCTCCCAGAATCCCTTTTTGCTCTTCTATCAGCGCGTCGACTCGTCCGGGTCGCCGAGGACGAGTGGATCCGGCAATCCGTCCATAGATTCAAATCGTATTGGCGGAGAGTACTGGAGAGCGCCTACGGGCTTCGAGACTCTTAAAGGAACACAGCTGGACAGGTACAGAAGAGCTCTCTCCCCTAGGATCGTGCACAATTGGAGCTCCACGGCATCTCCTGTCTCTTCGCCGCTCGCCACTCTGGCTCCTAGCGGCACAGACGGGTCATCAAGCTCCAAGCCGAGTCGAGATGGCACACAGAGGAGCAAGGTGCAAGGAAACGGCTCCGTCAAAACTGCCTCGGAGGAAATGTCGCATGGCTCCTCAGGATCTGCTACTCTCGCTTGAACCGGTGCAAATATCGAGACGTCACCCTACCACTACCTATGTATAATATCGACGAAGCCAAAATTGCCACTCTGCACGTCTCACCGCGCTATGCAGCATTCACATTTCAGCAGTTGTTATTCAAACTCGCGTGACTCGCCATTCGCGTTGCAGTGATTCCTGAGCGAGGGTGCTTCGCGCTCCCAAATTACTGTTTTTTGCCGCCTACTTTCCTCCGGCATGTGCGGATTGCTTGTCCACGCCTCCGAGGCCCTTTCTAGTCTGATTGAGGCCGTGCGCCTTGAGTCGGATGGAAGAAGTAGCGATGAATCCACCAGCAGCTTCGACGTCGAAGCCCTCGACGACGTCCATGCTAGCCGCATCGGCGCTGTACAGCGTCTCGCTAGAAGATCTGCCCTCGACGATCGTGTTGCCCTTGTAAAGCTTCAGCCTCACATCTCCATTCACGTTCTTTTGTGATGCGGGAATGGCAGATCGGACGAATTCGCACTCGGGAGAGTAGTAGAGCCCGTCGTACAGCTGCTGGCTGAAGCTGCGAGACAAGAACGAGTCGCGAAGCTTGCGGAGCTCCTTGTCCATCACCAGACCTTCCAGAGAGATGTGCGCGGTGCGCAAGATCGTTCCAGCTGGAGTCTCGTAGCAACCTCGGGACTTGAGACCCAGGAGTCGGTTCTGGAAAAAGGTGAAGAGGAATTTCGAAAGGCGCGCGTCAGTTCAATCGACATTGCTGTCCCAACCTTCAGATCCTGGTCGCCGCACCTCGACAATGTCCACTCTGCCGATACCGTGTTCCCTAGCCAATAGGTTCAAAGTGTCAAAGACCTCGACAGAGTCCGTCACTTCCTTTCCGCTGCTTTGAATCTTGACCTTGGTGGGCAGACCCTTGGTGAATGTGATGGTGATTTGCTCAGGCGTGTCCGGTGCCTTTTCGGGAGACTTGATCAAGCCCCACATGTCCTCAGGAGGCGTGTGGTCCTGTCGCACATGCGTCAAATGACTTGGAGAGCAATCAGCGTTGGATGTCACAGCACACTTTCTTTTATCAATCCACACGCACGGGGTCCTCCAAAACACCTGCTTCGTAGGAGCAGTGCATCGCATTCTCATCTGCGAGGAGGGGCAAAGAAGCTCGTGTAAGCAGGCGCAGGGTTCCTGCAGCGACCCTGATCAGCAGCTCACCAGTAGACCAGGGCTTCGCCTTGGTCTGGGCGACCGGGATGCCCTTGGACGCGGCATACTCCAAGAGCGCCGAACGTCCAGCAAAGCGGTTGTAGAAAGCTGCGGGCGTAGCAAGGTGAGGGATGGAAGTCAGTGTATGCTAGTGACTCCGTGCGTCGAAAAGCCTTTCTTGGGCTATACTCACAGGCATCGCGCCAGGGTGCAATGACCTTGATGTCGGGCTTGAGGCCGTAAAAGGCCAGCTCGAATCTGACCTGATCGTTGCCCTTGCCCGTACAGCCATGAGCCACGTATTGGCATCCCGTCTTGGCAGCGCTCTCGATCATTCCTCGAGCAATGACTGGACGAGCCAAGGATGTACCGAGGAGGTATACATCCTCGTAGATCGCATTGACCTGCACTGCAGGGTAGATCAGCTCTTCGATAAATTCGCGGCGCATGTCCTGGAGGGTGGTGGAGGAGGCGAATCGAGCGAGGTAGGAGCACGATTAGCATTCGTTTCGGGATGATCAATGCAAGATTTCCTTGAATACCCTCTGTCCCCATCACTCACTTCGAGAATGAAGTCCTTGGCTCCACACTTGATCGCCTTTGTGCGAGCTGCTTCAAAGTCCTCGATCTGTCCGACGTTGGCCATGAAGGCGACGACATCGTAGCCTTCGTCGATGAGCCAAGCCAGGATGGTAGAGGTATCTGCAAGAAAGAAACACCTGAATGAGCGGGCTGCGCACATCGACTTGGCGATTGGCGACTATGGCGCGATGTGAATAGCTAGGAGACATTACTCACCCAGACCGCCAGAGTAGGCTAGTAGTACCTTTCCTTTGGCAGACATGATCGATACGGGATTGTTGATGGATATGTACAGCAGACTGAGCTATGCACTGATCTTGTCAGCTGGTGTGGTGGAGAAAGGGAGCGGAGGCAGAGTGTTGCACTCACGACTATACAGATATTCACCCGCACAAGATAGCAAGAGGCTGGTCGATGCTGTAGGCAAAAGTGGATGAATGCTGGATGGATGATCGATCCGTCCTTTATCTGCATGCAGCAAGCAGCTGCAGCAGAGGCACTCGATCGTGCCCATTGTTGCAGCAGCCGAGTCACGCACGCCCTCCTGCTGTGCATCTAAATTCACAGCAGCAGCGACTTCCTTCCAAATAAAAAAGCGCCTGGTCAAAAATTATTTGCGCGTGTTTGATGTGCCTTGGCGCACGCGCGAAGCGAAGCAATAACGGGCCACCGCTGCGTGGCGACAGTCAACTGAAACTGCTGCTGCTGCCATGCATGCAGCTGCTGCAGATGAGATCGCGCGCAGACCACCGCGGCGTGCACCACGTATGGGGGCGCGCGCGGCGACGGCGGCGGCTGAAGCAATATAAGGCGGACGAAATTCGATCGCGCGCGCATCTTCGCAAACATCCCGCGCACAGCCGAGACAGCCACATTCAAGAATTTCACGATTCTTCACGATTTGTGCATGCCGACATTTGCGCGATGTGGAGTTTTGTATTTGCTCCATTTCTTTTCGTGCGAGAGATAAGGCCCATCAGCAAGATTCTTGATCTTACTACTATGACTTTATTTCGGTATGATCCGGGCTTACAGCTAACTGATGCTGTGACAGAGTGTGATGAGTGTGACTCGTGACGCGTTGCCAGATCTGTTGTCCGTAGACCGCAATTCCTGCAATCACGAGTCAGTCGTGCCTCCCCAAGCTACATCAGCAGTCAAGGTCCCCGTAGTCGTCGGGCTGACTCAAAGCTCACATTCACGTGGTTTTGAGGAGGAAGAGATGGACACGAGCTGTGTGCAAATCGAGCAGTCGCGAAACAAGTTGCAAGTGGGCCTAGCCTGCACAAGCCGCAAGGCAAACGCCCTCGGCCCTGGAAGAACCCCGAGCCCTAGGTTTGTTGTGAGCTTGCTGCGCTGCCGCGTGCGACCAGCTCAAACTCTGGATTTAGGAAGCCACGCCGAAGCTTCGGCACCGCCTCTATAGCTTGCCTTCGTCTGCGCGCGGCGAAGTCTTGAATCTTGAATACAAGTCGTGATTGGTCGACATTTGATGTGCATGTGTATTTTGAATCAGATTCTCCATTAATCATTAAGAGTTTCAGGCATGAGGATTCGAATTTGAATTCTCAACGATCGTGACGAGAAGATCTTGCGCTGCGCTGCTATGACTCGTACAAGACAAGAGATGCTGGTGGCTGATCATCCAATCGTTGCATGGTAGATCGTTCGAAATGGTACATCTTCCCAACATGTCTCTCCTGCTCACCATGTCATCACAAGGACTCTCACTTTGGAGCACAAGCTAGACATCTTCCTCCGCCATTGTGGTAGCGCTTGACCTGACTTGCACGTCACCCTCTTTCCATTCATCTCCGACTTCCGCTTCTTCCGACAAGCTCCAGGATGTTGGGGCGTTTTACAAAACAGGCTGGACAGCTTGGAAGGTGGTCGAGAGCGGGTGTCCTTGCGCAGAGGTCCTACGCCTCATCACCGCGCGTGAGTGTGCGCTTTCTGCCCGCCAGTCAGCAAGTGCAGACCAAGCCTAGCTCACATCAGTTACATACTCGCCCATCTGCGCCGGCTGCGCGTGCGCAGGAACCATGCCAGCGGTACCTCAAAGTTACACATCCAGACGATCTACCAGAATTCGACTCTCCCAACTCGGTTGGAGCGACGCTGAAGCGCTTCGATGCGTCCACACTAGCAACCTACTCTCGCCCCTCCGTCTTGCTCACTCGTGGAAAAGGTCTCGATTTGTGGGCAGCATCGGATGATGCCGGCTCCCCCTCGGGAAGAGGAGAGCGGCATTATCTGGACTTTAGTTCCGGCATCGCTGTCAACTCTTTGGGCCATGCTGATGCGCAAATCGCCGAGGTTGCGGCCGATCAAGCTAATAGATTGGTCCACAGCAGCAACTTGTATCACAACGAGTGGAGTGGGGAGCTGGCGGATAGGATGGTCAAGCTGACGAGAGAACATGGCGGACTGGGCATCGAGCGAGGAAGCTCAGAGGGAGACTTGAAGGTGTTTTTGGCCAATAGCGGTACGGAGGCGAACGAAGGTGAGTTCTCGCGGGCCGCTATCCAACACTTCAACCGGACTTTGTTATCCTCTCGGCGCTGCTTAACGCTGCTCCACTTGTCATATGTAGCCGCCCTCAAATTCGCTCGAAAGCATGGCATGTCGCATTCTGGCAAGCCGGCAACCAAATCCGGTCTAGTCAGCTTCAACAACGCCTTTCATGGTCGCACGATGGGAGCGCTAGCCATGACGCCCAACCCAAAATACCAAGCACCATTCGCCCCCCTTCTCGGGGATGTAAAGACGGGTCACTACAACTCCTTTGAAGGTCTTCACGACCTCATCGACGATAAGACGGCAGGCGTCATTGTGGAGCCGGTGCAAGGCGAGGGAGGCATCTTTCCCGCCAAGCTCGAGTGGCTCCAAGCTCTCAGAAAGAGATGCGACGAAGTCAAGGCTCTGCTCATCTTTGACGAGATCCAATGCGGTCTTTGGAGATCCGGATCCTTGTGGTGTCACTCCAACTTTCCGACCAACGCTCATCCGGATCTCATCACCATGGCCAAACCTCTTGCAAACGGCTTCCCCATCGGAGCGGTTCTGATGCGCAAGTCGGTTGCCGATAGCATCACAGTTGGGGATCACGGAACAACATTTGGAGGGGGTCCTCTGACCAGCAGGATAGCCCATCACGTTCTGGGGCGGCTGTCTGACCCTGCCCTGGTCAAGAGTGCCAAAGCAGCTTCGGACAAGCTCAAGGCGCGATTGACTGAATTGCGAGACCTCTTTCCTGAATTGATCCGACACGAAGAAGGCGCGTATGAGTCACCCAGAGGCAAAGGCTTGTTGATCGGTCTGAGCACAAAGGACCCTTCTCATGCTGGCAAGATCGTCAAGCTGGCCAGAGAGCGCGGCTTGATTGTGCTCAGCGCTGGATCGGATGCCGTTAGGATAGTCCCAAGCTTGACGGTATCGCTGGAGCAGATCGATACTGCTGCAGACATACTGGAGAGCTGCTTCTCCGTCTTGGCTCGAGAGACTAGACATACCGCCTAGAAATGACAACCAAACCTCTGCATAACCTCTCATGGCTAGAGATGTGCCAGTGAAAGACCAAATGATGACTGGCAGCCTTTGACGAGATAGCATGCAAGCGCTCGTCATGCGATGGAGTATGTTGAGGTGCTATGCGTCGTCGATTCAAAGTTTATCAAGTTTTTGACTCTGTTGTGATTCTCTGGAGATTGGGGCTGGCCCACGTCACGTGAACTCGTTGCGTTGCTCTCACGCGAAAGAGCCGTGCCTCGGGCATCGGGCTTGCGACTTACCGGACGTGGACGCGCGCGTGCGCGCATACATGTGCATGTACGCGATGCCCGCGTACGCAAGCGCAAAGGCTGTAGAGCGCACCCCTGGCGCGTGCTGGGGTGTTGCTCGCCTGCTACGCATGTCTCCGCTTCGCCCGAAAGCGAGAAAAGTAGGGATCGAAGGCGGGGGGTTATTTGAGCCCCTTGCTGCCTTGCTGCTTGCCGCTCTTTCTGGGTCAGCACATTGTGGAGACGCAGAAGAGTACCAGTATTCTAGTGAATCTTCATGACGACGGTGCTACGCTGATCATCCTCCTTGTCGTCCGATCCACCATCAAACACATCACGACAAAGTCCGCAAGGCCCTCTTTCTACAGTCGCCCATCCAAACGCTTCCGAAAATGCACGCTACGACACTTCGCCAGTCGGCCTCTTACATTGTCGCTGCCAAGCGAACGCCGTTCGGCGCTTTCGGCGGCAAGCTTTCGTCGCTCACAGCCGCACAATTGGGAGGACACGCTTCCAAAGCAGCCTTGAGCCAATTGCCTGAAGGCACACCGATCGACGCTACCATTTTCGGCAATGTGCACGCTTCCGACAACTCTGCTGCTTACTTGGCCAGACACGTTGGTCACCATGCTGGTCTGCCAGTCACTGTGCCCGCACTCACGGTCAACCGTCTTTGCGGATCTGGCTTCCAGAGCATCATCAATGCCGTGCAGGAAGTCAACAGCGGTGACTCCAACATCGTCCTCACGGGTGGAACGGAGAGTATGAGTCTCGCTCCTTACACACTCCACGGCGTTCGATTTGGAGGCGGCAAGTACGGAGTGGACCTCAAGCTCGTCGACTCTCTTGCTGCTGCTCTTACCGACATGGTTCCTCAGCCTACTCCCATGGGTGAGTCGGAGTGTGACTGTGTGCCGGGAAGGTCGTTTCATCGGAAGCTTTACAGGCAGTGCTTCATCCACAGACGGGCCCGATATCAAGCTTGTTCCGCACTGCATGGACTGACACGCCCATTCCGCTGATCCTACCGTTTGCCCATCCCTTCGCACGTCTTCTCTACTTCGACTGATACCGTAAATTAGGGTGAGTCAAGCGCGCGCCTCCAATTCTGGCTGCTTTTTGGAGCAGCCTCGTTGACCTGTACGCGCCTCCCTCAGCATCACCGCCGAGAATCTTGCAAACAAGTACGGCATTACGCGCGAGCAGTGCGACCAATTCGCTCTGCAGAGTCAGCAACGCTGGCAAGCCGCTCAAGAGGCCGGCGCATTCAAGGACGAGATTGTTCCTGTGGAGGTCAAGGTCAAGCGTGTGAGTGCAACTAGGCGTCTTCTTCGTCTTTGTCAGCGAGGCACCTCAGCTGAGATCGATGCGTTTTCCTTTCTACCGCACAAAGGCGACAGAGACATTCAGCGTGGATGAGCACCCCAGGGGAAAGACGACGATCGAGTCTCTGGCCAAGCTCCCGTCCGTCTTCAAGAAGGACGGAACAGTGACGGCGGGCAACGCGAGCGGTATCTGCGATGGAGCCGCCGCCAATGTTGTCGCTAGCGAGGAGGCCATCAAGCAACACAACCTCAAGCCTTTGGCCAGAATTGTCTCTTACGGTGTCACCGCTTGCGAGCCTAGCATCATGGGTGTGAGTACAGGGGCACAGCAAACGAGGTGCCATGCGCACTGCGCGATGAAGTCTGCGCCATTTTGACGCTGCCTCGTCCCCCCTCGTGGTGCCTCATTGTTTCTAGATCGGGCCTGTCGAGGCTATCAAGATTGCCCTTCAACGCGGCGGCAAGACCCTCGGAGAGATTGATGGACCAATCGAGGTCAACGAAGCCTTTGCGGCTCAATTCCTGTCTGTGCAAAAGGAGCTCGAGCTTCCCAATGAGCAGACCAATCAATTCGGAGGTGCCATCGCCCTCGGACATCCGCTTGGAGCTTCTGGAGCTAGAATCATCAACAACTTGGTGTACAATGGAAAGAGGCTCAACAAAAAGTACGCACTTGGTGCGGCTTGCATTGGCGGTGGTCAAGGTATCGCCATCCTCCTCGAGATCTTATGATCGCCCACATCTCCCGGCGCAGACGCCCGCACAATGTACGCACGATCATCGCGCCAAAATTATTGACTAGAAAGAGGAGCTTTGCATCGAGGGGATCGCAATCGAATCTTGTGTCGACTGAAAGCAGGACTGCGTAATCTATCATTCGATCTTGTGCAGTAACATTCCGACCTCGTCCACATCCATCAGAGCATTATCGCCCTCCAAATGCGCACTAGATTGAGGTTGACCGGTGCTGAAGATTTCCGATCCTGAAGCGAGTGCATCGATGAGCAGAGGCAACCTCGAGCCGCCAAGACTTTCGGAAAGGGAAGGATCTCTCTGCCGTCGTCATCAAAGGGGACAGCGTGAGTCGGCTTGTAAGCGCATACACTCCGTCGATTCCGATTTGCAAAGCAGCCAACGGCTCCTCATTGCTTCTCCGACAAACTTTCTCGCACTGCATGTCCCGCAGCGCTGATTGAACCCCCCGTCCTCTAGACTGCGCTCTACTCACCTTTCTCATATTCTCCAGCTCTTCGCCAAACTCTTCCGTCACGGCAGCCAACCAAAACGTCCTGAAAGCGTTTCTCCTCTCCTCGGAATCCATCGGTTTTCCCCTCTTCTCCTCTTCTTGTCTTTGAGAGTCGAGCGCAGATTTCTGCTTCGCGCGCTGAACTGCTTCGACTTTGGTCTGTTGCGCCTCCATCAAGCTTGGAAGACGTGCATCGGGGACTTTGCTCAATTTGCTCTCGAGGCGAGAAGATTTGTTGGTGCCTTTGTCTGAATCAAGGCGGCAGGAGGAATCGCTTGATAGCTCCGATTGGGCCTCCACGTCGGAAGGGTCGGGCGAAAATCTTTGCCGACGCGCTTCTTGACCATCGTCAACAGACGCACGAACAGCTTCTGATGGCGCATTCATCAGGCCCCAATTCGGCTTTGTTGCTGCGCCGGCACCGTCGCTTCCCTTTTCGCTTCTCCGATTTCGTCGACGGTTGCCATTGTCGGTTTCGGAGCGCGAACCAGAGCTGGAGCTGGAGCTGGAGCCGGAACTAGATTCCGTGCTAGAGTCCAAATCCCCTTTCTTTGTGGCGCTCAAATCCGTCGCCTTCGCAGAGGGTGCGCCCTCGTCACCGCTGCCATCAGAGCTACTGTCGCTGCTGCTGCTACTGCTAGAGTCGGAAGCTGCAGTTCTTCGGGATTTCCGCACTCTTCTCCGTTTCGGCTTGATGCCTCCTTGTGTCGATGGGCCAGGTGCGCCAGCGGAGAAAGAGGATCGGGGTGGCATGGTGGTCTTTGGGACGCGTGGTTTGAGGGACTTTTGCGCAGGTGATGCTGGGTGGGAGGAGCTGAGCGCTGACCACTCGCAGACTCGACCTGCACTCGGCTTCTTCTTTGTAAAGGAAGATATGTGACGCTCAGGATGTGAGAGATGAATTGCATGAGAAAGCCGTGAGCGAGGCTTCCTTCCTCGGCTCGCCTTCAAGCGAGGCGAGGTCCAAATTTCTGGATTCTGCTTAGCGTCTGCACACTCTGGCTCTCTTCTCGCACGAAATAAGGTCCCCGGCGCGCGGAATTCATCCGGCCGCTGCGTGCTCTCTCTACTCGCGCTGCTCGGATGCACTGTGCGCGCTGCGACTGCTGAATGCACACCGTGTATGATGAAAACACCGCATGCCCTCCATAGCTCTTAACACCTCGTCGAGAGACATCTGCCTCTGCGTAGGACACACATCCATCATCCTTTGCCGCGATCCTCATACCGCATCCCAGATTCGGTTTCCTGGCTCACTTGGAGGAGGCGCTGCAAGATGGATGACGTGATCCGCTTCCTCAAGGCCCACAAGGTAAGACAGCGATCGATGGGCGGAAGAGGGAACGGGTGGGTTCACATGCGAAGTCATCAATCGCTGAGCCGTGTTTGATTATGCCCCGCGTCATGACTGCTTCCCCATCGCAGGGCCAGGTGAGTAAGACGTAACATCTCTTTGTGAAGCTTGTGCCTGGCTCAACGCCATGCGTCGCTCTTCTCTTCGGCGGGGCAGATCATCAAGTACGGCAAAAAGTTGTTCAAGGCCTTCTCGAACAAGAACAAGCAGAATCAGCAGCAAGGCGGGCAGGGTTACGCCCCGCAACAACAGCCATGGCAACAGCAACAACAAGGCGGCTATGGAGGAGGATATGCGCAAGCACCGCAGCAACAGCAGCAGCCATGGTCTCCGCCTCAGCAGACTGGCCATGGTATGCCCCAGAGTCATCCTCCGGGTGTCAAGCCTCATCATGGAAAGTACGATGATAACCAAGTCAGTCCGAGGGCGTTTGCGTCATCGTATGTGCGCCTCTGATACCTGCCAACGTGCTCACCACTCATGCATCTCTCCGTATCAGGTGAACCAAGCTAACGAGCGCTACCAGCAACTGCGTAATCAGGCTCGGTCGGAAGGTGATCAGATGGCAAAGTGCTTTGACGCTTCTCACAAGGCCTACTCATCTGGCGATGGAGCGCGCGCAAAGGAGCTGAGCAATGAAGGCAAGATGCACAAGGAACGTATGGAGCAGCTGAACCAAGAAGCTTCCGACTGGATTTACAAGGCTAATAATGAGGACAGCGGACCCGATGAGGTTGGTGAGTGGTGTCGGCTGCGAAAACCGACATTGCTCTTGCAGAAGCTTTCCGTAGCTCGGCTCTGACGTATCAAGCGCATACATTGCTGTCACAAGACTTGCATGGACTGTACACTGCAGAGGCCATCAAGAGGACAGAGCAGGCGGTGCAACAAGCCCAGCAGGCTGGCAAGCCCGAGCTGCGCATCATCGTTGGCAAAGGTCTTCACTCAAAGGATCACGTAGCCCACATCAAGGTACGTGCTTGACAACACTTGCAAATGTGAAGCATGACTGAGCAGAGTGTCCTGCACGGTTGTCCTTCTCGCGCAGCCCGCCGTCGAAAAGCTCATGCGAGAGTGAGTCGATCAGGTAGGTTGAAGCTGGAGCAGAGGCTGACATCTGCATACTGTTCCCGCCGCAGCTACAACCTTGCAGCCCACCTCGACCCCCACAATTCTGGTGTGCTTGTCGTGAATCTTCAAGGCCAGGGATCTCGCGACGTTGGCAGCTTCACAAGAGATCTCGCAAAGCATGCCAGCGGAGACGAGGAGCAAGTGAGTGCAGCGGATATGATGAGACTGGCGGCACAGGCAAGTTGAGCTGACATCTGGCGTGCACCACGCGTCGCTAAACCTGGCCCACAGTGCACCATTATGTGATGTTGTCCGGCCAGCTGTCATTTCTGCTTCACTAGATACCTTTGGCTCCGAGCCAGCTTGCCTGCAATCAATTGGTTCTCGCACACCCGCTCACAGTGTGGTTGTCCGGATCACATAATCTACATTCGAGGAAGGGAGCTAAATACGAAATACGATACAAATACAAACTCATACTGAATTGGGTCTCGCAGCTCGCGAAACCGCTCGGATACCTTCGCGCGACATCGTTGCCTTCACTCGTCCTCTAATCGAGAATCTCCATGCCGTCGAAGACGCTAGCAAACAGGACCTTTTCCATGCTTTCTCTAGGTGTGAGACCTTCACTTTTCTTGCTCGGCGTCTTCAATTCCGTCGTTTCGTCCTTTTCCTCCCCACCGAGGTCGACAAACCCATCATCTTCGATCTGCTTTTCCGCATCCAAATCGAGCTCGAGACTATCATCGAAAAGTGAGCCGTCCAAAAGGGCCTTCATCTGCGCGCTGCTCCATCCGCTCATCATTGTCACGTGAGGAGTGTCCGATTCGACGGGCATGGCCGCTTTGCCGGCGGACAAGTTCCAAAAGATCAAGTGGGGCAGATCGTAGCCCGCCTGGTCCCACTTGCGCTTGATAACGGAGAAGATGGTTGCTGGACTGGTGGTAGCAGTACCGCTCATTCCGAATGACGAGTCGCAGGCGGCGTCGAAGTGCATATCGGTGAATGCAACGCAGATCAACTCGCCCGTCTCTTGCTTGGCCATCTTGCTTTGCTGCGCCAAGTTCAACAAGAGATCAAAGACGGCTTCAAAGTTGGTGCTGTAGCCCATGGGCAAATGTTTCTGGAAGTGCTCCACAGTTCTGCTAAAGGACTTTGCTTCTGGCAATCTGACCACCTTTGGCTCTTCGCTGAAGGAAATCACCCTTCCGCTCCACGGCTCCGGCGCCAACTCGGAGAGCAAGAGGGACAGACCAGTGGAAATGTGGATGGGAGTCAAGCCTCTAGTGTTGAGCTGGGGTCCCTCCATGCTACCGCTCAGATCGCACACTGGAATCATCGGCCTCATCGTCTTGTCTGCATCGCCGTCGATTGTTCCAGCAGCGACCTTTGCTTGCCGCGTCGCCTCCATCTCTGCCACCAATGTCCGCTTCATATTCTCCCACTGTCCATCCAACAATTGCGTTTGGGAAGCTAGGATTTGATCTCTGACTTGTGTGCGTTCTTGCGTTGGCAATTGGTCCAAGTGTTGGCGGATGCGCGCATCCAGGGCACGAGCTTGATGCAAAGCCAAGACCAATTCTCCAGGCGTTTCGCTAGCTCCTGCAACGGTGCTCTTTCCTTCCGCCACCCTCTGCGCATACCGTATCATATCCGACAAGGCGTGTTTCCAGAGCAATGCTTGCGAAATGTTGAAAGCTCGAGCGGGGATGTGAGGCAAGCTGATCTTGCCCTCCCACGAACCTTGAACCATGCCCTGCTCGGGAACCTTTTTCGCCCTGCGAAGCTTGCACAGCAAGGCCCTGTACTTGGCACGCGCGTCGCGTTGATCCGGGTACAAAGCCTTGGCCAAAATTTGCGCCAAGCCGGTCTGATTATCCACACTGGCTCCTTCAGACGGCGCCCACTTGCCAGCGTAACTCAGATGGTCGACCAATTCGCTTGCATCTCCCCCCTCTTCGATCCTCTCCAATCGTCCCTCATCCTCCCTCAACTGTCGCACAAACATCTTGACCACCGTCGCGTACACTGCTCGATACTGGACGTTGCTCTCCACAAGTTGGCTGACTTTGTTCGAAGCCTGCTTGGCCGCGCTTCGCCTGGCTTCCGCAGCCGCTTGCCTCCTCTGCTCATCCATCCTCTTGGCTTTCTCTGCTCTTGTAGGGCCGGGCTGCACAAGCTCACCGCCGTGTGCGAGCATCTGATGTTCGTCATTGCTCTGCTTGCTGTTGCTTGCACGGCGCCCTTTTCCAGCCAATCTGTGCGGTGTCCCATCCAAAGTGCATTTGCGCTTCAATATGCGCTCGGGCAATTCTTTTGTTGCGCTGGCCAATTGGTCCATGCTCAGATGGGTGGTGAGCGATTTGGTAGCGATCAGGAGAACATTGAGCGGATCTTTCCAGCTGCCGTGCAATCTGGCTGGTCTCTCCACTCTGGCCGTGACGCCATTTCCCGCATCAAAGTCTTTGCAGGTTGGCAGACCAGCATGCGCTACGAGGAGCGGCAAAAGAGAGCCCAACAAAGTCTTTGGATGTTCAGCGTACATCCAAGCCGCAGCTCGCAAGAACAATGTTCGATCGCCTGCTCCTGCAGCGATGCTGCGAGCATAAAGGATGAGCCTCAAAGTCGACGCTGCATCTTTGCGCCAAGCTCCTTGCAATTTCGATTCGAGCGCCTGGCCGCGCAGATTTTGATCCGTCAAACTGCTAAAGAGATCCAAAAGCGCATCTCCCGTACTTTCGAAAGCCCCAGCATTGTTGGCAGTCTTGGTCTTGTTCGCTTCAACGTCCAATGCCTCCAAGAGAGCCGGTTTGGACCTCGAGGGGGAAAGGCTTGTCTCGGCGGACTGCGCGAAGATGCGGTTGGGCAAGATTTGATCCAGCGCTGGAGCGTTGATGACTAGTTGAGCTGCTTGTTCTGAGAGAACAGTATTGCAACGTGTGGACGCCATAATGTACGGGCGCACGTCTGATCGAATGCGGCCGGCTTGCTGACCGTTTTGCGGGGCACAAAGATGGTCAAGGGTGGTGGAAAGCGTTTCAAACGACGGCAAAAGATGGCCTCAGCTTTTAAAGGACAGTCGACCCTAGGTAAATACGAGTTTTGATCAGTGCGTGTGAAGAGATGACTCGAATCGGAGGGTGACGTGACATGACTCGACGTGCTCGGAGGCGCGCTCTCAGCTGTCCAATGCGATGTCGCAGCAAGCGAGTCTGAGCATGCTGCAACACGGCAGTCACATCGTCTCTTCTGGGAGAGCGAGCTCTGAAAGAACATCCTTTGGAAGCCAAACTGCGTGCAGAGTTCTTGCTGAATGGTGGACCACGCGGTTCTTGCAGCGGATTGTCGTACCGGTGCCCGTCTGGATGCTCCGACCAGATTCAAAAGTGCGCTCGCTGACTCGAGAGCTGAGCCAGCGCCGTGTACGCAGCAGCGCACGCAGCGAAACGACGGGCCCTCGACATGCGCGCTCGAAATGCCGTCAAGTTCCATGGCGGTGCAGCAAGCATGCCCTCTGCACATACATACGCACCACATACATACATCCATTCCCCTTCCTCCACCCCTGCTTCGTGCTGTTGCAGACCACAACGGCTATGTATGAAATCTGTATGGTTAGAAGGATTCACGATTGCGATACGTGCTCCTGTGTCTCTTGCATCTGACCACCGCACAAGGCATGGAGCTGCGCAGCTAAAGGCCATGTATGTGCTGTGCTGTTGAGCGGCTCGCTCAATCACGAGTGGCATGCATGCTGCTGAGCACCCGCTTTGCGCACAGCCACATGCGGTCTTCGACCACGCGGTCGCGTCGTGACTATACACTCAAAACTCCCACTCGGCGAATCTTTGGCTCGCATTCGTCATTCACATTCTTGATTCACGATTCTTGATTGTTCGTGAATCGAATTGTTGGTTTCACAAATCAGAGTCGTCAGTCGTGAAGCCTTGAGCCTGGGACCGAGTCAAGTCGTGTTTATGCATGCATACACATGACCAACAAGGGTTCATGCCAAGGTCATCCACGTGATGCAAGTTCACGTGTGTGTCTTGCGCATGGTTGCTGCTGGGTGCGTGCGCGAACACCATTGTGATTATTCATTCAAAGATTTGATTCTTGATTCAAAGTTTGGGTTGCAAGCCGATCATCTTGAATGAACAGCAGATCACGTGTCTGCTACTCGCAATTGCTGCGTGCCAAAACCAAACCTCGTCTGTCAAGTCACACGAGTCACGAGTCAACATCTTAATTGAGTCCTCGCCTCGCTGCATGCTGCACGCCGCGATCGAACTCGTAGCGTGCGAGCGAATGAGTCTTGAGTGACATGCAGACCGTTTCGCATACGCGCGCGGACACGATCACGAAGAAAGGGTTTGATTCGTAAGCAAGCGGCGACGCGGTGCTTTTGTTGTCTTCTCATCGATCGTCCCATCACCGCGCCCATGCACTCATGCTGCGTCTACTTCTTTGTCAAGCGCATATAGTGAGGGCCAAAACTGTGACTCAGCTGCTGCATGGGGCTGCTGTATGCGATCAGATCGAGGCTTTGCTTCCTGTCTATGTGCGGAGCACGCCGCGTATGACGGTTTGTGGTACTCCAGCTTTCCAAGCTCTCGATCGTGACGTATGCTTGTGGCTGCTGCTGGATGGGACTTTGAAAACGTTTCGACCGAACCGCCTCT